>NC_047015.1:19133853-19488467 GCF_902652985.1 Pecten maximus
AACTGGTTTATTTTTTTAATTTTTATTTCCTTTCTTTTTTTTTCCATCCCCATGCACTCCATGTAATCTTCCATATAATCTACTAGAAATTTGAAGGTCTGCAGGTGAAATAATAATGATACTGTAAGTCACAGTCATTATTAGCAGTCCCACTACTACCAGGAAGTAGGCCTAGCGAGTTCTGTGGTATTTTTCCTATATAAATTTAGCTATTGTTTGTGACATAGCTTTCTTCCCGACAAATGGTCTTCTTCTTCCATTTAGAGAATAGACTCATAGAAAAGAGTGTGTAACATCCCTCCTGGGCGCATGTGCAGAAAAAGTATATAATATATATATATATATCAACATTTCTTTTTTTTGGTGGGGATTTTTTTTATATAAAAACGTCAACATGTACAATTTAAAAGAAGAGGATGGTTGTTATGAATTATGGAGGTTGGCAAACCTGTTTAACTAGTCTGGTTTTGAAAGAGGAGAGATCATAGAATGTTAATGCTAGTGACTATGTCATTGGGTAGATTATTCCAGCTAATGATGCTGCATGGAAAGAATGTGTATTTAAAGGTCTGTATGTGATTGTATTTGTTTGAATTGATGTGACCCTTGTGTTCTTAGTTAGATTGTGTCAAAATATGTTCTGTGGGAATAGACATGTGGGAGTGTTTTATTTTGTACTAGAGTGTTAGACGAGCTATCGTGCATCTGATTTCTAGAGAATCCAAGTTCAATGACTTTAACATGTTGTTGACGGTGCCTGGTGCCTGTCAGTGTATACGTAACTGTTGAAGATATAGTGAGCTGCTTTGCGTTGGATTTGTTTAAGTTGGTGTTTGTATACTTGTTTGTGTGGATCCCAGCTGGCATGTGTCTGATAGTCTAATTGTGGTCGTACCAATGTGGTGTTTGTAATGATTTGACTGTTTTAGAGTATAACTTCATATTACGTCCGAGAAAGCCCAAGTGTCCTAGATTTGCTTTTGCTGTGATTGAGTTGATGTGTTCCCCCCAGTCTAAGTTTTCATGTAGTGTTAATCTAAAAGTATTTACTTTTAGAGGTGTTAACTAGTTGTTGGTTAGGCCAAAACAATTATATATATGGTTAGGCCAAAACAATTATATATGTGTTTAGGGTTAAAAGTTGAGAATTAGTCAATCAGAATACATATAGTTGCAGCAAAATGAGATGTTAATCATGCTATGAGAGTTGAACCATGTAAATGTGTTTTTTCCTAACATTCACTCCTTTGGGCTTTTCTTTAATTGTAAAACATCTATCCCAACTGATAGTGGTACCATCGATTCCATACAATTGAATGTATTATTAACCTTAAACCATGGGGAATTCCTGGGTTTGGGTAGAATTCTTGCTTGATTACAGGTAGCTCTAATTTGGAACCGAAAGTATTCAGTAAAAAAAAAATTAAAAAATAGCTTTGAGTAGGCGGTCAAAATGTAGGGTCGGTCGGAAACCATAAACACACATATTTTTTTTTGGCCTTAAGAGTGTTATGTGTGAATATTGGTGTTTTCCTTTTTCTTAGATAGGTGGATAGTAGTACATTTAGAGGGGTTAAATTCCAAATCATACCAAGTTGTCTATCAACACTTTTTAACTTTCCATCACCGAAAATTTGGGTACATAAAGTAGTCTACCAGGATGCTCTAGATAATGACCCAGTTTACAGTTATTCTCCGCTAGTTTATTGGGTCATGTTGACATCCTGTATATGTACTTACCAGTCTAAATTAATAAATCGACAATCTGGCTACAATATATTACATTCTTATGTATCAACAAACCTTTCTCGAAGTGATCTCTGTAATGTTCGCCACTGAACCAACCGCAAAACGACATGACGGGCGGTGTGGGTTATACAACGAGTTGTGTGCTCTTCCTAAGGAGGCACTGAGGTGACAGCGACAAGAAGGCGCAAGTTTTGTGCGCTCAAATCCTTTCGTATTATCTTGCGCACATACCTAAGATTCTTATATTTTCAAATTGAATAAATGTTCATTTCACATGATTGATATTCCGTTATTTTCTCTCTCTGTTTACTTCTCCATATTAAAGATTAATACGGTAATTTAATCCGTCATCCACTTTCTTTATTAGGCACGTCCGGTAACCATAGTCATCTGCGTCATTACAGTGTTTTTATTTGGAGGAAAATAATAATAATATTTTTCAAGCTGAATTTTGACACCGAAAAATGCGCAAACAAAATGGCGAGAAGGAGTCGAGTGGATTCTCCTATGGAGATATTCGACGAAAATTCCGACTTGAAAAGGGATGAAATAGAAAAACAGAAGAAATTCTTGGAAGCCAGGCAGCGTGCACGTTCACGTATCCTTAGATAGCAATTCAATCGTACATCTTTTGAAGGTTAATTTACATAAATAGCGGTTGCTAAGATTTATCAGTAATTTGAAAACTGAGCTGACTACGGTATTGACTAACGTTGTATAAATAACGGGGATAACTGCGCTGTCTAAGAAAAACACAAATGAAATGACATGAAATATACCACATCCCAATGTATATATATTGTATTTGTGCCTGTTCGTTTAGATCTAATTTGTTAACGTTACGTTGCATGCAAAACTAATATTGTTATATATATATATATATGCCGCCCCTTGTGAACCGTAGATTGGACAATAAACAATCTTGTATACATGTAAGAATAGATAAACAAAGTCGCGTTAGCTTAAAAATGTAAGTGAGATTAGCTGATTAAGGTTAAGTTTCGTTTCAACATGACCCATATAGTATAAATAAACTTAAGTGTATTTGTCAACATAGGCCTATGTGTTTCTTCAACATAAGTGTAATTTCTTGTGCTAAAAGATAGTTCATATACTGCGAAATGACACTTTTTTCCTTAACAGATGCAAAGCCTTTTTTATTGGTTCTATAGAAAAAGTAAATAAAAAGATAAGTAAGCTTGATAGAAAACTACAGAAGTACACACAGCTTGTTGTTGAGAGTCGGGCCTCTGATGTTGATGATGTGGATGAGCATATCAACAGTGCACGGGGACGAGACACATATCAGAGGAGAGGTATGGGAAAATCCACCACATTCTATTTGACCTGTGACATAAGAGGCCTCTGGTCGACAGATTTATTATCTGACGTTATTGTGTGACAAAGGCACCTTTCATAACTTAGTTTCTCACTGTGTAATTCTCTAACCTTGTTGGCCTAGCTTGCTGTTTTATGATATAGAAAAATATCCCACCTATCAAATGTTGATGTTGCAGGAATTTAACTTTACAGTTACCCGAGACATATACATGGTATTAACCAGGTTGAGTACTCCCTTGGAGAGTTGAGACTGTCTCAATTTTGCATGACAACTTTGTTGTTTAATTGAGTGTTCCTTATATAAATCACCAACATTTTGAATTTAGTATAATTGATTTGCATATTAACCAACTTTTGTTGAGACAGTCTTTTTTTTAAACAAATTTAATTTTGTGACAAATGGTGAACTTGGAAACTATAAAATCAGGAAGCAAACCAAGACTGTAATAAAGGAAAGTTAAGAGTTTTATAAGACAATTAGAATATCTGAAAAAGTGAAGTGGAAGCTAAATTTTATTTGTTAGATGTTGGAGAAAATGTAAATTAGATTCTAAAAAAATGTACTGGGACATTAAAGTTTATAAAGGTAATCCTTTTTTCCTCATGTAAACTTGTGTTGCATGTTTTCTCTTTCCTTTCAGAAAAGGAAACCAGAGAAGTGAATAAATTTGCTGGGTACTTTACCATGAAACAAAGTAGGTATAACTATAACGAAGGAGTATTATAGATTCCATTTGTCTGTCTATTATACTGCACATCTATTATCTATCCAGATGGACAGAACAGAATAACACAAGCTTTACAGTAGGGCTTAGATATGGGAAAGTGATCGTGCCTCCTAAGAATCACTTCAAAAAATACTGTACCTAAGATGTTATAACTGCTGATAAGCCATATATGTAAACTTGTCAATGTATGAAGTTTTTAATAATTGTATACCTTGGTACTCACATTGTTCCTACATTAAGTATATCTACACCAAGTTCCAACAGGGGATTGAGATTCTGCAATTAAGGAGTAAATGACGACAAGATAGTTATAGTAAGATATTAAAGAAAGTTGATTCAGTTTCACCCAAATACTGCAATAAAATGTGGCTTTGATTTCAAGTCTGTATTATAGTTATATTAAGTTATTTCACTCCGATCCAAGTAATGAGCAATGAGTTATAATTGAGAAAAAATGCCACATGTATAAGTAACTCATAGTTAACATTTTCAGTTAGAGAGGAAATAGCTTTTATTTATTACAGGATATGACAATATTTTTGTTTATCAAAAGAAATTGATGTAATGTTATTAGTGGATGCACCAACCTGACTATGGTATATTCTGTCAACTGCTGCTTAGAATCTGCTGTACATTATCACATTTTGTTTTGCATAACTTTAAGTAATACATGCTATTTTTCCTCAAGCTTTCTTACCTGGAAGAAGTGAAAGAGTGAAGCACATATCCAAAGTCAGCATGCAGCCCAGTAAAACAACAGTGGTAAGCTTGCGTCTTCTACCTTGAAAACCAGTGTCAGAAATCACAATTAAATTTATTACCAAGAATATAGAGGTCTGCAAGCACATCCGGATTTCTTGTTGTATATTTTACTAAAAATGAAGTAGTATAATAAAACTTTTCGTACAGAATAAGTTAAATTAGGATGACTTCCCTTTAATGTTGTCATTACCATAACAACTAATCTTTTGTTGCCTGTGATCATTGACTCAATTAATGACATGATGCATGTTCTTTTTGTAGATTTTGATTGATGATAACTGATGCTCTTCAATAACAGTTTATGTTCTGGCTTTTGACTCTGATATTTGTTCTTTTTCTATTACAGGTGAAGAAGGACTCTGGAAAACCAAAATTTGTAGAGGTATGTTACATGTGATCACTTTCATCAACTTTGCTTTAGGCCATCTTCACAAGTTGAATTGTACATGTCATCTTGCTTCATCATTTGTCCTTACACAATCTCACTTTCATTATTAGTCCCCAAAGATTGTCAGCACTCTAGCAGCTTCATTCCTTCAAGAATTTTGATAAAACTTTACACAATGAAAAAGGATCATAAAATCTCGGACAGGTTCAAGTTTCAGGGTTTTTAGGTGAAGGTCACTAATACTACTTTCAGTGGCCTCGGGGCAAGTGGAGGGCATGTATTGCAACATGCCTCTCAGCTAGTAGAGAGAACTTATCTTTAGCTTGATCGATTGAGCAAACACTACTACAGCCAGATGTCTGAGTTCAATGCCTAAAAGAGACAGTGATTAGATTTAATTAATCATTTGTTCTGTTACATTTGATTCATATGTAGATTCTTTTCTTAAATTTTGACAGTTTAATTTTTGTGTACCAGGTAACTGTTTCTCAAAAATTAGTTGATTATAGACATTTTTCAAATCCCCTGTGTAACTGTTCCCTTTGGACTGCATAGACTAATAGTTATATTTCATTTAGAGATTAATTGAAAGAATAAAATGGCTGTAAGGTAGCCATCTTAGATTGTGAAAGTTAAATTTAGGATTATCTTATCACTTTGTCTCAAAACTACTAGCCTGCATGTTTTCCTAAATTTTGTTGGGTACTCTTAATTCTGTACTGTGCAATCTAAATTTGAGACTGATAAGAAAAGCAAAATGGCTACCAATTGATCATTTATTTAATTATTTTGATACGTTAGATTTTGTTATTGCTGTATCATCTTTAATACATGTATAACTGTTACAGCAAGTGACATACGTCAGTGTGACCTAGATACTATATACATTTCTACCACAATACGCTGTGTTATTCCACTCTCAAGCCATTGTATAAATGTACCGACTGTTGGATAAAGATATGTTATATACCACTAGTGGTATATGACCTTCCGGTCTTTTGATTGGTCAAGAATTCAAACTTTGACCCAAGCTGCAATTGTTATTGACTTCATCAATAATCCAATGACGTCACATCACCGAGTCCCGGACATCACCGGTACACTTTATTTGCATATGCAAAATTATACTTGGCAAAGTTTCCCTTTGATTCAAGCCAATATTATAGTGGTAGAAACAGGTCATATGACTCGTGATTGTTGGATATCGAATTTATTTCACACGAGTAAGTTATTTTTTAAAAGTTGCAAAAGACACTCGCTAAAGCTTGTGTCTTTTGTAACTTTTAAAAAATAACTTACTAGTGTGAAATAAATTTCTTATCCATCAATCACTCGTTGTGTAACCGCTATGTATTTTTTTTTACCCCGACTTGTACTTTTTGTTTAGCTCTATTTAGTCAAGGCAGTGTTGGGGCATCTATTTTTTTCTAGTTCAGGGATTTGAAAAGAAAGGGTATATAAATTATGAATATCTAACACCTGCATGTCACGGTTACAGTTGCACCAGTACCCTGGGTTTGACCACACAGAACTGACTGTTCTTCCTGACGAGATTCTTGTTGAGGATATGTTAAAGAAAGCTGCTGATGCACATGTACAACTCAATGTAAAGGTATGTATGGTATAGAGGAAGTAGCTATAGGGCTATTGTTGGTTTGAAGAAGGTATGGTACTGTGTGTAAACTTAAAGGTACTTGATGATGTGCAAGATATGTATATACATAAAGCCTAATGTAAGTAAATTATATCTTATTGAAAATGTATGTGCAATTTAATTTAAAGTAGTGTACTGCTCACTACCTGTACGTAGGTCTATATTTCATTAGACCACCTAGGCTGATACAAAAAGTTTGTAGCATGGTGTTCCTCATTTGTATGTAGAAAAATTGTGTGTGGACAACTTCTCTTATACCTGTGACTGTGAGTCAATTTCAAAGAAACTTGACATGAATGTTAGGGACCATATTCAGGTGTGCATGCAGATATTTTTGGAGAAATTTTGGATACTATGGTGGTAAACAATAGCCAGCAAGTGTACATGGAATGAAGTCTGAAGGGGTCTATAGTGTAAAGAGACACTTTTACAATCATTATCAAAGACATATTTGGAATAAGATGACAAAAAAATCATGCATTATCGACTAACAGATCACAGAATATACCAATAGTTTCAGCTCATTAAGTTAACAATAACAAGTTTTAACAGAATACTAAATGTCATTGACGTTGGTTTTCGTTCCAGCCATCATATGCCCCAGACTTTGAGCTGTGGTACTACTCAGAATTATCGAAGGCAGTTTTTCTGGTAAGAAAAAAAGCTGTTTACATTGAACATAATCATTGTGTAGAAAATAAGCATAAAGTTTTAACTGTTTTAGTTTGTAAAGCCACAGCATCTACAGTGATAGATTGGATTTTTGATATTATATTCTTGAATTTTATTCTCTATGAAACAAAATCCATCACTGATTATTGACTTTATTTATTTGTATTAATTTTTAAACAGGACATGTTTTGGTTCTTGTTCCTTGAGAAGTATCAGTCAAGTAAGAATTCTCAAGTGAAGCTCTTTAATAGGACAGCTCACAATTTTGTGAAGCTTTTACTGTTTGTCAGGAACCCACTCCACAGAGATGTATTTTTCAAGGTATGTATACACCTAGATTGACTATAGTGAGAGCTGTATTTCTTAATAGCAGAACTAAAAGATATTGTATAATTTTGTATTTATGTAACTGAAGTTAAATATTGATTATAAGTAACCTGAGTCTCTCATCCATTATAATTATAGTTTTATTTTTGACTTCACTGAAAACAGCTTAGATTTGCTGGTACCATATAATCAAAAGCTTTTGGTGGGGATCAAAATATGGTCTCAAAATGCTTTTCACCCCAATTAGGGCCACGTAACTTAAATGAGCCACAGAGTACCAAACCTTTTAACATGAAAGGTTCTGAACTTACTGGTCGATTTTTACCAATATTTCACAAAATTATATGATCAGACATATACTTAAGAAGGGTTGACAACTCATGGAGACTGAGGGACAAGGGCAGTAAGAGTCACTAGTGCTAAACCTTTAAAATACAATTTCAATTGTAACATCAATGCTGTCTGAGTTTTCAAGGTGGAGGGGATCATATTTGATTTATAAAATCAAGATTTCATCCCTCTGGGGTTGGGGATTGGGGTTGTTTAAATGGCCACAAATCTCTGTGCACTCAACATCTCTGATAGTTATGACTAGAATTTCACCATTGTCTAAAATAGACATTAAATGATCATTTGTAAAATATTTCTGTTGTAATTACCAAGCCCCAAGACACATACAAATTCAGAAAAAAAAATTATGAGCTTTGATCCTGTTTAATTGTATTTTGATGTATAAATTGTATATATGTTGTGAATTTGAAAATCATTGAAAGACAGTCACAGTTACCACGAATTACCATCTAAATTTGTTTTTTACTGATTTGGGTTGGTTATCCCCTTTTTTTAAGATTAACCCAAGTTACCTTAAGTTAATTAGTCTTCCTGAGTTGACCATATGATACTTGTTTATATTAATGTGTATAACTGTGATTCTACAGGACTACCCAAGTCTGCTGTCTCAAGCCATATATGCGGCCTACTGCCACTCCTTCCCAGATTCGTACAAACAGTTTGGGGAGCAGTTTAAGGAGGATTTGGTAGCCTTGGTGTATCAATGGATTGCTGGTAAGCTGTGATCTCACTCTTCTCCTACCGTAGAATTCGGGTCCTGTGTATGATATATAATATCTAGGCATTCACAGAATGCTGTGCAGTACACCGGTAAAAGGTACCATTGCATCATTTGCAATTGGGGAAAAAACTTCCATATTTGAGCAGAGTTTCCACCCCCCCCCCCCCCCCAACTTTGATGTCTTAAAAATGAAGCAGAAAAGATTTTTTTTAAACAAATTTTAATGTTATATACCTAACTCCAGGACAGTACACAATATCTTTCCCTATACATGTACAGTTTATTTTTCATCCTCATTATTTCCTTCTTTATAAATTATAATGTTAATAATATAATTTTTTTTGTGTTGAAATAATTCTGTCAAATACAGTGCAAGAAAGCTTATGGACAAGCAGATATTTTGTGATAGTGACAATGATAATAGATCTTGATTTTGTTGAAATTATTTATCTTAGGACTTTGATTGATGGTGTTTCCAAATAAAGGTTGTATATCACTTCAACAGGTTTCATGGAAATGGTGACAATTATTTTAATGATATTTTGTTTATTGAGGGTACTAGGCTAGTAGCTATGATAATTTTATAGCTTGTACTTCCTTATTATAAATCATGATGATTTAGATACAATGTAAATATTACTTTTGGTCTGCCTAAAATAAATTGTTGCTCAAGGATAACTTTACCGTTTAAATTTTACAGGTATCAAACCATCACCTCGGATTTGGATGACGTGGAATTTCGATAAACTCGAGCCACCAAATATAAAGCTCAGAGAAGAAATGGCCAACAGTCAGAAAAAGAAGAAAAGTAAGTTTCTGCATTGTTTATTATTGTTTTATTCTCTTTATGATCTCAACCATATTTTTTTTATAAAAGTTTAAATATATGATCAGTATCTTATGTACATGTAGCTCTGCATTAAATTATTTCTGATTTTTATGATATTTCCATCGAATTATTCCCCTTTTCTATATCTGATCTCTTTTTATTATTGTTATGTTGCGGAATCAGAGTTAGACTTTCACTTACCATAATATTATAGCTCGTTTATCAATTAATACATTTAGCATCATTGGTAATTCACACTGAACATATTACATACATTGCCCTCACTTTCATTCTAGCGGCATCAGCCACACTCAACTTTGACTTCCTGGACTCCATCTTCTCCAGTAATGGTAGTCAGTATACCTCCATGACCTCACTCAATCAGTCAGTGTCCAAGTCCTCCATGCAAAGCTATGGTGGCCGCAATAGAAAACATGGACCTGTGAAGAAAAGGAGTTCTCTTACAGGACTAACTCCAAGGTTTAGGAGTCAGTCACCAGGTTCATCACAAGATGGAGCCATCATTGATACTGTAGCAGAGCATCAAGTTGTGGATAACAAAAGGATAGGAGGAATGGGTAAAAAGCAGCCAGACCCTCGCAAGCTCATGGATGCTCTGACGCCGATAAGGGAGACAACTCTTGAAGATGAACATGACAAAATGGACACCAAAACCTCTAATGCCTCTGTAGCCATGGCGAAAGGCAGCTGCAATGAAATCATCAGATGACAAATTCTATACAGAGGTATGTTAACTGACAAACTGTAAATCTTCAAGCTATCTTGAGCTTGTAGAGTTGTCATGTTTGTTAAAATGTTTCAAGTGGGTGCAGTAATGTTGTGAATTGGTACAGAAAACATGATCATGTTTGAATTGTTAAAACTATTTTTTAAGACTCTTGTTCACATTAAAAATTAGTCTTTATTCTCTATCAATCGTTTAAAGTGTACTCCTAAACTGTCATCATGAGGGCACACAATAATGTACATAAATTGTATTAACAGCAAGGCTGGATGATGACTTATAACTGCACCATAACTTTTACCGATACACAAGCATCACATTCTATTCTAAAAACTATAACCATATTTTTGGAATATAGGGAATTGCAATAAAATTTACAATAAAACATTCACACAGATTCATACAGTTTGCAAACAAAATATTTTTCATACCCCTATGAAATTAAAAAATAATTGACATCAACGCTTATAATTAATTTTTGAAAATAATTTTCTAATCTAAAACATGTTTTATGTACATTTTTACTGGTTTTATATGGGATTCTTTTTCTCAAATCGATACGCAACGTCAATTGTTGAATTGTGACGTCATAGTGGTATGAAAAAAAAACTCAACCAATCAGAAAGCTGCATTCTGTGTACAAACAATGGAAAATTAATTATAAAATAACGAAAAAGTAATATTTTCTTCATGCAGCACTTTGAAAGCTTTGTTTAGAAACAATAGCCTTAGGGATCGGCTTGAGTTATTACCACAAAGGTTGATTTGCAATAATTTGGGTTCAAAATCAATCTTGCACATGATACAGTTTATTACACGTATATATACAAAATATGAATGCCTGGGAATTTCAGATCCAAAAGTGCAAGTTTTTTCAACCCAGTTCTAATTCCCTATCATGATACAATGTATATATTTATGTATATGTGTATATATATATATGCAAATGAAACTCAATTTGTATTCTTTTCTGAAGTGTTTGCTTTCAAGACTAGAATTTAAAGGTTGAGATTAATATAACAGACTACATGTATAACAAAAAGTTGACTTTGAAAAATAAATTACCTGTATAGTAGGACTCTTTGTCAGTGTTTCCCCCATTAACTAAGAGCCAGACCTGAAAATATATATAAACACCAGTGGCCACCTGGTACAACAATCAGATTGGAAATCTGCATGAACATAATCTACAAAATATCTTTACTCCTAGAAAATTAATTCTTATCTCTATACTTTTGGCAGGTACTGCAATTTACATTTGTGTTTTGTTTTTCATCTGTTTCTAATTTTTTTCAACTTAAGTGAGATCTTTTTTAAGTGTGCTACTTGAAAGAACTATTTGTAGAAATTAAGACTTTTGTACTTGTACTTGAAGTTTCATCGGAATGTGCATTTTTTTCATTGAAGAATGTACATGTGCATTGCTGAACAATTATATATCATTTTTCAACAGAAAATCTAACTTTAACTTCCAAAATTATCTTAATTTTTATCAGTAAACAAAGGTCAATTAAATCTTCAATTTGTTGTTCTAGTCTCACCCTGCCTGCCGAGGACCTGACTTCCGTAAGTCTGTTTTTAATATTCATGGTCAGAGTCCCCTGATGGCCCACTTCCTGCGCATGAAGAGGATATCACAGGAAGGCGGTATGGTGGTACGTGTCTGTCGCACTGAACTGGAAAATCTACCTTCATATCCTTTAATTATATATGTAAAATTGAAATTCTGTATGTATATGATGTGTTTTGGTATGGTGTTGTATGATTTACCTGTTAGGCTTAACTTCTGATCTACATTTTTCAACTGATATTTTTTATTCTTGGTAGACTTTTTAATCATGTGTAATGAATTGTGTGCACTGAATGACATTATGATTTGATAATTTTTGCGAAATTTATTGCCCTTTTTTAACAGGTATTTTCTTTCCTGAAATTTAGTCTGATTCTATAACTTTTGCTACTTATGCATGATGTCTGTGTAATGAATAAGTATTTACATTTAAAATGTATTTGGTAAGCATTATATATTAGATAAGACCTCTATATAATGTATAGATATCAGGAGTCCCTGGTAGATATAGATGCAAAGATTTGTGATTGGTGATATAGCTGATTTCCTTAACTGTGTTTACTCTTGATGCACCTACTTATAAAGAACTCATTAAAGATTCCTTCAAAAGAGTCCGAGAGATCGAAAAAGAATATGACCGGTAAGTATTGCGTAGTTTTGCTTTATTTGAAAAAAGGTCATTCATATTCTTTAAATTCTTTGTTTGGTTGAAGCCAGCCTCACTGTACAAACCACAAATCAAAAATCTGTGCCAAGTCCCTGCAGTTACCTTAACATCAACACACCCCCCCCCCCCCCCCCCCCCCCCCCCCCCCAGTCATTTTAGCAGTGACATATAAATATAGCTAACAACTATACCAAGTTGATGACTTCACTCAGTAACCAGATTATCAAAAATAAACATGTATTTTCTAGTTGTACATTCATGTTTAACCAACAGATTTTATGATAAGAATATGAGGGAAAGCCTGGTGTCCGCAAAGAAACATCGTGAGATGAACCAGGAGTACCAAAAACTACAGTCCTCATTATTGGCCAGACCCAAGGAGGTCAAACGTCTTTGTGAACTCCTCATCCTGGAGCAGAATGTAAGGTTTTATTGTAATTTTGTACTGCACGGCCTCATGTCATGATATGAAGGTTTTTGTTGATTGCAGAATGTTACAATTCTAATGTGAGAAGATAATAGAATAAGACTATTTATTATCCACCATTCCTGATGGTGCTGTCTACCTAATTTACAAGAGATTCAAGAGGGATGTTGGCACCATTCAGTGATCTTTGTTAATCGAGTCTCAATTTGAAATTCAATAGCTTCTTTCTTCCATGCTTCAATTAATTCAAATAAAGGTATAAATATAATGTATTATGACAATGAACCAGCAATTCATGAGATATGATGATAAAAAAGGTTTTTAAAGCAGAGGATTTCCAGGGGAGATATCTGCAGTCCTTACAAGTATTGTATGTCAGTTTCATCCTCAGGCTTTTGAAACTTTGTAAGTGTTGATATTTTGGTGTTCGTTTAAAAACGTTTCTACCACAATACCCCGTGTTATTCAACTCTCAGACCATCAGTTAATCATTACAGCCGTTGATTAACAATCTGTTTATACCACACGTGGTATAAACTCTGTACGCATTTCGATTGGCTGACACGCTGAACTTTGACCCAAGCTGCAATTGTTATTGACGTCATCAATAATCTAATGACGTCACATCACCGGGTCCCGGACGTCACCGGTACACTTTATTTGCATACGCAAAATTATACTTGGCCATGTTTCCCTTTGATTCAAGCAGATATTATTGTGGTAGAAACAGGTCACACGACTCGAAATTGTTGGATATGGAATTTATTTCACACTCATAAGTTATTTTTTAAAAGTTGCAAAAAACACTCGCTAAAGCTCGTGTCTTTTGTAACTTTTAAAAAATAACTTACTAGTGTGAAATAAATTCCATATCCAACAACCACTCGTTGTGTAACCTCTATTTACGCAGTAGGGAGCAACCCAGGTGTATAAAAGCAGATAGCTAGTCAGAAACATTAGGAGTAGGAAATCATGTGATGCCTGTCCAATCCTCAAATGTTGTATAGCACTAAACATTGCCAATATCAGTACTGTCTTTATGTCTACTTTTACAAATAACACAGTACTTACAAGAGTCCCTTTATTTACAGAAAGACCAGGACTCTGTATCAGCTGGTGCAGATGCTGCCCTCGAGTCGGCCTTACTGGCTTGTCAGGATTGATGTGATGATGTGGAGGCCAAGGTTACAGTAATCATGAAACTCACATAATGCCAACCATGACTGTTCACAGTAAATGATCCTGCTTGTTGTAAACTCCCATGGGGAAATATGAGAATGTTTCCATAGCAAACAGTTTAATCCTACAACATTCATCTAACAGGCATCATATGTGCTGAAGTGCTTTACAGACTGAACTTTTACACTGAATACATTATCAGATGTGAATCCTGAAATAAATTTACTGGTTTGTAAAGTTTTTGTAAAATCATGTTATAAAGAACATTCTTCAGTTATGGCTGCAAGAACATGCAATGTTTTATCAAAGTATCTGTGATATATTTAATAAATGTAAAAATCTTATTGTGGAATTTTATTTTTTACTGCAGTTATCATGCATTACTCACCAACATTATCAGAATGTGAAGAATCTTGCATTCAAATCAGTATTAACCTTTGTTTATGTTTCTGTAGCAATATAAGATATGGATCCACTCCGTTATTTCTGATCTTCCATTTCCTGTATAAAAATGTCCCTTTCCAGAAATACAACAATGTAATTTATTTAGGACTTTACAAACACATTGTTATGTAAGTTACCTTCAACAAAATCCAGTGTGATCTATTGTAAGGCTCTTTTGTCAGTGAATGCAATTCTCATTTACTGTTGAACCATGTAATTTACTTGTAGCCGGAAGCTTCCATAGCAAGCTTAAGAGTATTAATGGATATATGGAAAAAGTCTGTCAACTCTTACTGCAAAAATTCTATTTATGGTAATGGTACCCCAATTTTTGACTTTTTTGTTTTGTTTTGAAGCAGTCTCTAATTTGAGAACACGTGCATGAAGATAATTGCAGAAATAAACGACTATAAGCAGTGATTGAGAATGCCATACCTGGTATGTAACATTAGATATATTCACGTTATGAAGGGCATTTGGACCTCCAAGACTTGCATGGTCCTCAGCACCCCAGGGAATGAAAATTTGAGGACTATAGCGAATGGGAAACTAGTGTACAACGATATGTATGTATCTGCAGAGGTCAGAGCGACCCTTACTGAAGTATTGATGCTATATGCAGCTCTTGTCAGATTTGTATGCAAATGAGCTTTGCTGCACCAAAGCCATGCACTTTATGGACTGTCTTTTGGTTAAGAAATTGCCAGATAAAAGTAATTCTTCCAATTCTGATTACAGACATGCACCAACTAAATATCAATTTATGGGACAAAATATCCATTTTTTCATGCAATTATTAACCGACATCAAATTTCAAATTAGTCATTTATTGTGGCATACAGTGGCAGTTTAATGGACTGATAAAACAAATGAAAATTACATTCAATAATACTTTGACAAAATCCAGGCATTATATCTCACTACATCCATTTATGACTAAAAATAATGCCCCCTTAATTTATCTCAAGTTTCCTCTACAATTATCCTACTTTCGGCAACCATCAATCATTGTTTAACTGGAGTTCAACTATTCTATCTTATTGCAGCATTCTCTAGTTGTTTTTGATTAGTGTTTCTTGTACGATTAACAGCACCATTTTTGGAAAGTAAAAACAATTTGAAAGTAAAGTTTCTGGCACTGAAGTGCAATCTATAGTAGCAGCTTTTAAAAAAGATGCTTCAGTTGTGCTTCTTGCTGAACTTACCCATTCATTTACTGCTCACAAATATGCAAAAGGCAATAAGCCCTATATTGCTGCGAGTTTTCTTTAAAGATTGCAGTATCACCAAACTCCCAAAGAATTTTTCATACACTAATGCCGACAGTGTAATTAACCATTTGTCTTTGCAATTTGTACTTTTGCATATCTGTAGAAATATGTGAATATAGGACATGCACCTATCTTGATTTTTGAATTTCTAACAACTGTAAGTCTGTCCAATTGTATGAAATTATGGTGTTACAAGATAAAATAAGAAGTTATCTTTGAACCCATTCGAAAACCTTATTGCAGAAATGAAATGAGAACAAATACTTGATACAGGAGTAATAATGTGATATTAATAAGTTCATTCTTATTGACCTTCATTCAAACAAGCTAGCAAAACACTGAAGAATTTGAAATGGTCTTAAAAAGAACTATTCCATTTTGTTATTTTCATAAGTTTAGAATTGATTTTGCATGAATCAAATCTGCCAAAAGACCCGAGGAATTATAATTATACCCCTTTATTGGAAAACCTTCCACACAGGGTCCTTTATATTTGTGTGAAGTTTCATGGGAATCCAATCACCAGCTAAAGAGTTCCCTGGACAATTTTTTTTTGTTAACAGGCAACTAATTCTGGTATACCCCCCACCCCGTTGCGGTGGGGGTATAAAACTGTACTTGCTATAAAGTTGAGTTTCATCAACATCAATTCAAGTTTTAACACAGGTCAATAACTCTGTTATTCAGGTGTTGTGTGCCTGGAGTCTACTATACCGGCACATAGCCTGATACACATACAAAGTTTCATGATCCTTGCTTAAATGGACAAAGTCATGCTCTGAACACATGAAGGACAGATGGCAAGACAGAAGGACCAAGAGGCAACTATACGCTCCCCTGAAACTTTTGGGAGCAAAATGAAAAAGAGTGAACAAACTTAATCAAAATTCTTTAAATATTTTATTCACCTATAAATAATCAGTGCATTAACAGGTATATTTTTGCGAGTTCCAGTGAAAATGAGACTTTGTTATTCTGATCAAATAACCACACAACACTGGGATCTCATTTAATACATACACATCCACACAACTTGCATTCCTTCGCACACACACAATTTATAAATGTACCACAAAATCAACAAATCAGTTATGTAAAACCCAGTAATGATGGATTTCTATTTTTAAAATAACTGTAGCACTACTTAATTCATTAAGTTTTGTAAAACTGCAGCACAACTTCACTTAATTGATTAAAACCATGCATACAGGTTTTTGAATGTAGGTAATCTCCCTTGTAGTAACAACCATCCTCACCCAACTCCTTCACACAGGTGTACCTGAGTATATGCTGTGTACAGAAACAAGTATGATAGATAGAAAAGAGGAAGGGGAAAATAATACAAAAACTAACTAGTTTCATGTAGTATCAGAATGACCTAAAAATCCTAGCATCAGCTGCTGAACATAAAAGATTCAGTCTCCAGAAAAACAACATTTTAAAATTATGAAATTAAAATTAGCTTTTCTATGTAAAATGAATTAAGAATGTTAAAATTGGAAATTCCAAAGGTGAATAAATCAACAAATTTATATGACCAACCATAAAGCCAAGTCTTTTGTATTGAACATTTCTATAATTAAATCTAATTAACAAATACATACTAATTGTACATTTGCATTGTCATTCAACAATAGCTCATACTAAGTTTAGTACTGAAAATGGCATCTTTAACAATCTTTGTTTCACTAAAGTGTACAGGTAAATCTAGAACAATACACTAGAGTACACATGTACCGTTTCAAAAGTTAAAAATATTGAAAGAATGGACAATACAAAAATAGGTGCAAGGTGTTATTGCCACAAAAAAAAAAGTTGTCCGGGCATGATTTAGTCTTTGATCAAAGTAAAAATGGTGAGTATGCTGTAAAACTTAAATCATGGATGGACCTGTATATAATAAAAACAGCCTGGATTTACATCTTTGGCGTGTGATGAATATATCCACAGTTACCAGACTTTTGTCCAGACAACTACAGCTTTCATGAATACTATTTTTGTTACAGAGGCTTTATAATAATAGAACACATTTATATACTGAGGTATATGTGGTAGTGAATTTTTCTTCAACTATAATATAAAAAATGAACAAGTATTGAACTTTTACCAACACATAATGGCCGATGAACACTTCTTCCTGTAATTGAGCAAAATGAAAAAAAGATTCCTATGTATTATAATGGCAATATTTCCCAGTACAGCACAAGTTACACAAACTTGATGGATTTTGTACATACTTTAACCTTAACTCAAATTGACATATGTCTATGATTTATAAAAACACTTTGAACTATCTTTGTTATTGGGTCCTCAGTAAACTAAACTTATTGAGCTGGTATCAGTGATTAAAACAGTATGTAAATAGTTTGTGGGCTATTCCAAAATATATACCCAATTGATAACTCCAAAATTAAAGTAGCACTCAATTTCAACTTCCAATCACACTTCAAATAGGAAATGATTGGAATACTACTTATTACACCAATTCTTTACCATGACACCACTAGGAAGAAGGGTCCAATGGTAATTGTTGCATCCTCAGTCAGTCATATTAATATTATGACTCCAAAATGAAAGAAATTTTATGCATGGTGGGTGCTGAAGAAATGGATTCTTTAAGAAAAGTAAAGTTGCCAATTTAATTAAATTTTTTGTGGGTGGTCCTCATTTGATTACCCAAGAGTCCTCCCACTGGGTATTGGGTAGATATCCATCTGGAATAGCCCTGTCATTATCTTTTACCCTTAAAATGGTTCACATGGTATTAATTGACTCATTTTAAAACCATCATTCTTTCTGTTTTGATGTATGGATATTATAAACATCTTAAAAATCTTGATCATGAATGTATCGATGTAAGATCAATGGATTATCTGGCAGCTGTCACAATGGAAAATTACATCAGATATAGCATGTATTTGAATCATACATATTTCAAACTATAAATAATGGGGACAAATGAGATCATTAGAATGATGGCTTGCTTACAATTGTTACTGTCAATGTAAAGCAATGAGAAATGTGGTAACTCCATGGAGAAAACAGACTGATGCCAAATCAGCACTGTAACACTGCCTCTAAATCTTGATGATTTACTCCTCATATTGAAATCATTTAGAAGATGTATCCAGCTGTCCTTGCTTAGTATTGAAGGTCCACAACCCATGTATCTATCATACACTAGAAATCCACTCATGTCAGTACATCATATATACCCACACAAAATCTCCTGTCGATTGTCCTCGTATAACTTTGTCATGTGTGTATATTCGACATTTGCATCAAGAACCTTTATAAAAAGAAAGATAATATTTTGTTAATCATACAATTGTTAATTTGGTCAATATATTTTTAATATATACATAATCAAGTGATCAACAGTAAAGTCCAACCAGAATGACCTTCTGTGTTAAACTTTCATTTAATAGCATATTTAAACAGGGAAAATAGGTGCCACCATTATACACGTTATGCTGTCTAAAATGATCATATGTACCAAATTGTTTACACACATGATCGGGAGGTCAAAGTTTTCATCTGTTTTTCTCTCTCGACTCTTCATTCAATTATTGATTTTATCCATGTTATGTTTTGATGCTCAAAAACAGCAATAAACATGTTGACATCTATGCACAAATAAAATTGTCTATTCTGAATATTCTATGAAAAAGGTCAGTGACAAGTCATTCTGTCAGATTATACATTTTAGCATGCAGGCTCACAACATAATAACTAATTAAATGCTTAATCCCTTTGTTACATACATATTTTGCCTCTATGTCCATAATTAATTGTATTTTGTATTTTAACAATATGTAAAATAATTTTAACTGAACAATGATATGAAAGAATATCATTGAAGCATAACTGTTTATACATTAGAATTTCATGAACTACTAAATATATTTAAGACAGCGAAGGATAATTAAAGGGATATTCTGGACAAGTAAGGATTTTATAATACATTTGAATTAATATTTTTACAAGCTCCAATAATACAGGCCTAGGGCTCGTTTCCCAATCTACACCTGCTATAAAATTCAACACCTACCAGCACTGGACAAGGAGATTTGTAGACTTTTTCCTTCACCAGCCATTCTTCATGAAGATCATGCAAATTCTGTATTAACTCCTAGATATGAGATAAATTTAAAATAAGAATAAAATTAAAGCAAAACTGAACATTCAATATACAATAGTTTGGTCACTTAAGTGATAAATTGGCTGCATATTATTGTTGAGCAGTGGTTGAGAAATGTTTCTGGACTTGATAATGAGATGAACTTCATCTTGCAACTGACATTAAGTTAGACAGTTTTATAGTGTTGGGCAATTAAAAGCCCCCCCCCCCATTTCATAGCAGGAGCATAAAATGATCATTAGAATAATAAGATAAGCACCATCGTTTATTAATCAAAACTTACTGTTTTTAATGAAATGAAGCAAAATATGTTTTGTTAGTTATTCATGACTGTATGATACAGCAACAAACAATAATTTCCATTTATATCGATTCTCTCTGGTGCATGAAGTTAGTTATTTCCTTAAATCAAAACTTCCTCACATATGATGAGGTTTCCTTTACAATTTTATTCCTTGAATTATGTTAATAGAAACTATGATTTAGTTGAGATTTCATTCAAGTCAACACAGCATGATATAAAACCATTGACAAGTCTTGGTACACTTTCAATTTGAAATCACGGCACTGTTGGTCCAGGTATTGACGAGAGCATTTTATGGACAATATATTAGCACAATATATAACCATCAAAATATATCATGTGAAAATTCCCAATTTTGAAGTCACTTTTGAATGATTAAGTATTAAGACCTATATTAAGGCAATTTTGAAAAATCAAAAACAGCAACAGATAACAAAATGAGATCAAAAATAAAATAAAGGCAATATTCATTAATTTGTATGAATTTCACCTTTTTTTTTGGTTTTTCCCAATGTCACATTTTGTTGCATTTAAATTCCTAAATCAATGGACCCTAGACCTAGTTGAAAAATTGTAGGAAAATCCCTGGTTGTTAACATATATGATTAATTATTAACAGACTAACATCTGCATGCTTAAATACTGCATATTCCTCAAAATAATATATATGGTCCCTAGGAGTTCTAGTAAGAAGTTTTACTGTTATATATTATTTACAAAGTTAGTGTTTTTCCATAAACTCAATATGCTATATGTCAGCCTTGATTTCAATTACTTTGACTATGAGTAAATTGAGAAAATTAACCTACAAAGGGTACTCCAGCTTCTTCCTTTCTTGATCTCTTCTTGATTCTGTCATAACAGGTTCTGGGATCAGCTCTCAAGTACACTGAAACACAAATATATGTTTATAGTTGGTGTCTATTTGTATAGCATATATTCTTGTTAAGCTTGAAAGATTCTTGACAACAACCACTGGGCATTTTAAAAAGTTGGATCCCATGCAGGAAATATTTCACAAATTGTAAGTTTTAACATATAATAACCTATTGGAAAATTTAGCATTTAAAGCAATATACCAGTTCAGTGAAAATGCATGTTTTTAAGAGACATCTGGGATACTTGATAAAAGTATGCAGTGAATCAAGCATTATTCTTACCAATCAAGTCAAGTTCTGTGTTTTTTCTTTGAGTCAAGAAATCAAACCATTGGTTCAAAATAGCATATTCTAGTCCATTGATGGTTTTGCTGAAACAAAAAAAATAGGCATGAAACATAGAAAACATGTGGCTGTAGATCACATTTCACTTCCCTTAACTTTTTAATTGATTTTTAGGAAATCATAATTTTGGTAGGTATATTGACTTTACCAGTCCTCACATACATTTGAAATTTTCAGTTTTACTCTGTAAACATGTATGCTCCCGTGTTCACTCTCCCAACATTGTCTACAAATCAGACTTAATGCATTATCGTTGCATTCTCCCAGAGAGTAAATTCATTTAATAAAATCCCAGTCTTCTCTCTTGATTTTGAAAGTACAATTAACATATTAGTATTAGAAATCCTAGCATTCTATCATCTATGATATTTATAAATTTTGTTCGACAAGTAATTGCAAACAATCACCCTATATACAACACACTTGAATATCATCCATAATCTTCACTCAATTTCCAGTCCCTCGACCATAACATACAGGTAATATACATAAAATGACAATTGTGTATACCTTGTCTATGTAAAATAACATCATACCAAGTTGGATTTATATTTTATGAGCAAAATATCAATGTTGCTGATAGATAGGGCACAGATTACCTTTTCGTCGCAGCCAAGACAAAAAATGTGTGGTCATATACCTTACGAGGAATGATTGATAGGTTGCGAGCCTCGTATTGAAGGAGGTACTCAAGGATATTCTTTTTATGTCCTATTCTCTGACTATATAGGGTGGTATACCCAAGGACTGGTCTCATTTGGCTAGTTTGAATATCGACGAGGTAGCACTCTAAAGTAAACAAGAGAAGCGGCTTTTGCTTTCTGTGAAAGAGCAGTGTACAAATATTTGCATAAAAAGGTTTAACACCCAAGGATATCTATAATGATTTGGTAGCAACACTAGGGACAGAGCCTTGAGGATGACTCCCATCCTGGAAGGCCTGTCAATGTTGCAGAAATGGTCAATAAAGTTCATGATATTGTTATGACTGACAAACGAGTCACAGAAAGATATATAGCCAGTAGAGTTGGCATTTCACAGGAAAGAATATTTTCCATTCTGACAGAGGATCTTGCAATGAGAAAGCTTTCTGCCAAATGGGTACCAAGACTTCTGACAGTTGATCAGAAGCACACATCATGCGTGCTTATCTCAGCCTTTTTGAAGATCCTTTCTTCAGAGATTTGTCACTATGGACGAAACATGGGTCCATCATTTTACCAGAGAGGCCAAACAACAATTGAAGCACCCTGGCTCTCCCCCGCCAAAGAAGGCAAAGACTGTTCCATCAGCTGGGAAGGTTATGGCCTGTTTTCTGGGATGCTGATGGTATTCTACCGATAGATTATCTCCAAAAGGGACAAACAATCAATGGCACATACTATGCTTCACTTCTGAGGCAGTTACAGAAAATATTAAACTTAAGCGCCACGGAAAGCTCACTAAAGGTGTGTTATTCCATCAGGACAATGCTCCTGTTCACAAGTCTGTCATTGCCATGGCTGCCATTTATGATGGTGGCTTTAAATTGATTGAGCATCCGCATTTTTGAGTTTTTCACCTGATCTCGCTCTATCAGACTTTCATCTATTTTAAAACTGAAAACAGCTATTTCAGACACCCACTTTCAGTCCGATAACGAAGTGATAGTATACATGCAGTGGAGGACTTTCTGAACAGCCAAGAAAAGGAGCTCTATAAAAGTGGCATTGAGGCCCTTAAACACCACTTGCAAAAGTGTATAGATACTGAAGGGGATTATGTTCAATATGAGGCTCACAACATATCAATCAGCCCTCGTATTAAGGAATATGAACAAACTGTTGGTTGATCAAATCTTTAAAATATTGTTATTAGTAGCAAGAAAAAAAAAAAAAATTCCAAAGGGTTCCGTTAAATTTTTATGTGAGGTACCAAAAGTAATCCAGAAAAGTTCTGTTGATATCTATAATCATGATACACTAGATTTTATTCATACTCCAACATCCTTTCCCCCCGCACATTTAGCCCCTTGCGTCACTGAAGAGTCATTGATCTAGCCAAAAAGCTGATATGCAGTTTTATTTCTTTGTTTGAAATATACACTATTTATTTATCCTTATTCATATTCCAAAGAGTTATTCACCAGCATACCATATGGACATAATTTCCACTGGTTCACATGAAAAAACACCTAACTGCTGGCTCTATTGACATTCTACTCTGTGTTACTTACTTGAGGTAGTCATTTTCCACGAAGCAGTATCGTGTGCTAAACAATGACCTCTCCAGCATCTTGACAGGTTTTTCCTAAAATATATTAAAAGACATCGGTAATGACTATTTTACAGATCTAAGAACTCATACAAATAAAATTTTCATAAATTTGTTGGTTGAAATTGTTTTGTATGTTAGATTGTTTTATTATATAAAGTTTTACTTTCCTTATTGTTTGGATTCAATTAGGCAATTCAGTTGATTAATTGTTTTCTCTTATGCATTGTATGAATGATTTTCATTTGAAAAACATTTTTGCAAAGAGCTGACAATTATTACAAGAATCCATACAGCATAGTTGTGATGGGTGTATTTTACTCACATGCGGACGCATATGCATCTGTATCCTGGTCAGCTGGGCATACAAATTGAAGGAGAAGCTCCATCGATTTGGATCTTGATACAAAAGTTCCTAAAAACAAAAAGGCAGTGATTATAAGAAAATACAATATATTGTTATGAAGGATATATAATTGTCTAATTTAGAAGCCATCCCTTTTGAGCAGAGATTTAATAAATCATCCGTCAAAAATTGTTTGGGTCAGATTGACCATGAATTTTGAAGCAAAATTAATAGAAAACTATGAAAACCTTTGAAATGGAAAAACAAAGGAGTTTAACCACATACATACCAATGCATTGTGACCTTGAACATTTGTCCACTGCTCTACAGGTTCCCGTATTGCCTGAAATTACATTCAGGAAATATGAGCTTTTCTTTCAAAAGGAAATTCATAAATGACCAAAAGATTTGATCGAAACTTCATCTGCAACAACATAATAGTTACTTATAATCTATACCATATTCTTTTTAATCTTTTCTGTTTGGATGCAACAAGGCAATTCAGTTGATTGTTTACTCTCATGCATTGTCTGATTAAAGTTTTTGCATTCTAAAGCATGTTTTTCTCTTAAGCTATAAATTATTTCAGGAGGTACCATATTATAAATTTGAATATGACATCATCACTTATTATATAATTCAATTTCATTGATATTTCAACTACAAAAAATAACCAATAACTCGTTATGTTTTTTTTTACATACAGTGTCAATTATGGCGGTATAACGAGGGTGGCGTTAGTATCGAATCATGAAAATTACAACAGTAAAAGATAATGTTGTACCAACGTTTTAATAAATACACAATGAGTTAACATATAAGACACCATGGTATTGACCGTACGTTTCATAGCTTACAAATACACATATGTAATTTCTGAAAAAAAGTCTGTCGAATTTTATTGGAAATTACGCGGCACTAGATCAAGTCCGAAGAACACGCTTTCGTCTCAGAGTTTCCATCTCGACTGATGAAGCCAAATCGTTCACGCCATAAATAAAAATACTTATTGAGCAGAAATCAGTCATGCTTTATTACAAATAACAGTGATTTTTTCATCCCTTTTTTACAGGGGCCTGTACCTTTTCAATTGGGAAAATTTGCTGTTGGTTTTAAAGGGGAAAAAAAGTCAATAACACATCCAAATATTTATTTATCTGTTAAACTTTCAACATTCATCTGGCCTAATGATTCTTAATAGCTATCTAAAGGGCCATTTTCCTTGTTTTTTGCCCCTTGAACATGTCCACCAAAGAGTCCAGGCCAGTGGTCATGTTTTTTCAATTTTCTTGAAGGATGTGTCCCAAGTTTTACACCCTTTGTAACAAATGGCTTACAACTCGAATGTGCACCAAAAAATAAACAATTCTCAAACAATTCTCAGTACTTGCACATGCAGCCACATGTCACACTACTGTGCTAAAGCCAAGAGAAGGCAGATCCATATTTGGCAGCATTAAATGTTCGTCTATCGACGCTGCTTATCTTTTCCCCCCAATAAAGTTAATACCAGGTCTTCATTGCGGGTTACATGTACATTGACGTTTGCTACGGGTAAACATTCCGTCTGGACGGTTGATAAAACAGATTCAATGTTGAATGATGATTCATTGGTTGACGGGTTGTTTGGTATATCGCCGCCGGAAGACTTTTTGAAGAAGTCACTCACTTTCATAAGGCCTTTCCTATCTTTTTTTGTCCGTCTTTTGACATAATACTTCGAGTTGTGCGACTCTTGTTTACATAATCTTAAACTTTCAAGCGCTTGTCATAGCATATGTGAGGACACGTGTGCAATTAAAACACTCAATCGACACAGACTTTCGCGATGCTCGATTTGAAACATTGAAGAAAATGACATCGATTCAGACACGGAAACAGAAAGCACGGGAATTTGCGATATCGAACACGACCAACATAGAACGAGAACACCGGCGTTGAAAATATCTTGTGAAATACATTTTGATCGGCATTTCTTTACACCAATTAATATGAAGGGATATTTTCTGAATGGGAAAATATGAGCAAGAAATTGGGAAAATACAACAAAATTTCTCTAGGGGAAGGGGCCGAAATTCGGCCCCAAATAAAACACTGAATAAAACCATACCTGTGTAGATGTCACATATATAAACATCGATACATATATATCTACCGGAGTGATAGAAACTCATTCAAGCGTATAACTAAGTTACCTGTGAAAAAGGAAATACCCTAATTCTATAAATAGAACACTAAAGAGTTCCTCGATCGCAGAAAAAATGGACCGCGATGGCGATATCGGCGAGGGTAATATATAGGGATTCGGGACGTTTGTATTGTTATGAACGTGGCGGATGGCGGTTTGCGAGGGTGGCGAACTTAACGAGGGAATTATATAGAAGGAAAATCCGTTCTAGGGGTGTAGGTGGCGGTATGCGAGGGTGGCAGTAGGTCGAGGGTAGACTGTTCATGTATCTAATGGATTAATTTCAGGGTTTTATCAGGAAACGGACCCTGGGGTCAAACTGATCTACAGAACAGTTTTTTATAGTTGAAAATAAGGACAAATACTATTTAACAACTAAATACATCATTTCTTGTCTGCATATAGAGACAAACCAATTCATTGATTTCAAATAATATTCATTGTTAACTTTTTTTTAACCAAGTATATATAAAAACTGGTGAATTGAATATGGTTGTTTTCATTAATAACTAATTTCTAGGTTCCAAAACGATGTATAATGACTCAATTAGCATCAACACTACTTAGAAGTTATTGACCAATCAGAGAGGGTGTATCACGTCCAAGTAGAATATGAAAAAATGGCGGCCGAGAAGGTCATCTCCTGTGAACAACGACTTTAACTTCGGATTATTTGCATGCCAATAGCTGTGAATGTCCCACTTCAAAGTAGGAGAACAGGTATTCATATTTGTGGCGAAGCTGTTTT
The DNA here is from genome assembly GCF_902652985.1 of Pecten maximus. NCBI lineage: Eukaryota > Metazoa > Mollusca > Bivalvia > Pectinida > Pectinidae > Pecten > Pecten maximus. Next base: position 19,160,882 of record NC_047015.1, read on the forward strand.
TACTACTAGCCATGCAAATTAAGCTGTACCTAATTGAACGATGGCAAATAACTTTTACTGTTACATTGCACAATAGTCGGGGCATCCAGTTGACCCTCGACTTTTAGCAATTTCAGAAGTCAAATCACTAATCTGAGAAATCTGAAGGGTCAAAACATATGTCCCTTCAAACCCAAGAGTCAGATCTCAATTTGGGGAGTCAAAAGCATACTCTCAAGGGTCTACTGGATGCCCTGATAGTATTAATATTGTTCCAGATAACAAACCTGCACATTTGGTGATCCCTTGAAGTACTCCAGTAAAGTTGTTTTCCCACATCCAATATTGCCTTCTACTGATATCTAAACAAAATATATAGCTAGTTCAGTACTGTGTAATGTAATGTACAGTTTACAACAATTTTTTATTTAACATACACCAATGATAAAGTTCTGATAAACAAAAAGAACAGGCCGAGGCAATGCATAATTGTATATTATTATTTTTTATTCATTTTTCTTGTTTTTCGTGTGTGCGTGTACTTTTAAATTTAAGATCTTTTTTATTATAATTTCTTACAACAAGCTTAACTACTTCCAAGCAGTTGTGTGAGAGTGAGTTAATGAAAAAACCTGTTGTTACAAATGCATCTACTAGTAGGGTATATCATGACCATATACCAGACCATCTTGGGAAAAGACTGATGTTAGATTTATCCTTCTGTCTAATCCCTTATATAATATATACAAATATTCTGGCTTTAGAAAAATCAAGCTGCTGAATACTCACTATATTATGCATATATTAATCAAGTTAAAAAAAAGGTCTATTGAAAGTATCCAAGTAGAAATCCAGATAGTTGTCAACTGCTGACGATATACTTACAGTGCAGGTCTTCTTTCCTTTTGGGAGCAGAGTAGTTAAATCTTTCTCCTCAAAAACTGCAACAAATTGCGTAATTAGTATTCAGGTTAGGAACTTTCCTAGACAGTCATTACAGTCTTGATCTCCTAAGAGGACTTTCTATTTTATGATTGAAGAATGGCAGTGTGCCGTTCATAAAACATCCAAAATTTTATGGCCGTTTGTCAGGTTTCCAGTAATATATGCCAGTTCAAGTATGGATTTGTTGCTAAAAAATAGCCAAAAACGATTAAACAATAAATTTTGAAATCAATTATTTAATGGCAACTGAATTTATGACAAGGTAAATCATATTTTACTAAAAGATCTAGATGTTTACTGAAAGTGTTGTCGACCAAGAAATTTGATGTAACACTACTGGAAGTATATATTGCATCAATTTTTGGTACTTAATTCCCAACATGTGCAAATAATTTTTATTTTTATGGACGCAGGCCGAAAGCCTCTATATCCATATCCAGTAAATGTAGGCCTATGCGACTTAAATATGTTTATATTACTTTAGAGTTATTTTGTCTATTTTTAGTAGCAAAACTATAACTCAATTGGAGTATAATATGCAAGTTGGTGGTTTTCCCCAACCTGTTTATGGGGAAAGAGGGAATCTTGGGTCAAGTTGAGGACTGGTTTTTTTTCTTTCATGTTTAGTTTACAAAAGAAAAATACTTGAAAACCGTGAGGGAATCAAGGATAGATTTCCCAACTTTTTATGAAATCAGTCCATACCTAACGATTTTTTTCAGGTTCATATAAGCAACAGCAGGATAAATGTGTCCGATTAATTTTCTGTTGATCGTGGTTTGTCGCTCGTTCTTTGTTACAAGTTGCATTGTAATTTAAGAGTATGATTATTCCTGACAAGGCATCACAGACAAAAAATAAATACTAAAAAATTAAAATTAAACCCTATCTAGCAAATTAAAAGGCATAAACAAATGAATTTATTTAAGAAAATCAGCAAAGCACAACTTGAAAGCATCGTACTTTGAGATTACACCACTGACTGTTAGTCTTAACACAAATAGCCCTTAATAATTGTTTGTTAATAAATCTGGCCTTCCCGTAACACAATTTTATGGTAATGTTGTACAGACCTTTCCCTTTAATGGTTTTTAGTTGATTGGATCCCAACATTTTCTCTAAAAGTGTGTCGTCCAGAAAAAAATTTGGTCCGCTTGTTCGGGTCTTCTTGGCGCAAAGTGACTTCCCACCAAAAGGTAGCATCAAATATGCCGCCAACTCCAATCTTCGAATTTGATTGGCCAATATTCCAGAAATGGAATTCAGCGCCATCTAGTGAACTGTGTCAAAATAAGAAAAAAACATAAACAAAACGGAGCGAGAGGTATCATTTTCGACATTCACAAATTACCAGTATTGTAACTATCACTGTTGAATTCTAACATTTACAAACAAGTTATCACTTTAAATAGACATAATATCACTCTTTATTGCTGCTGATGAAACATCGACAAGTAACAAGTTATCCGACATCAGGCATCACCTTCGACAGGATATATCAACCAGACTGTCATTAGACAAATCAATTGAAACCGAAGACGTATGTTAATTGTCATATCAGCTTCCCTCTGTTTTCACAGCCTACAACCATGGTTAATCACTGTCTACCTCCACCACCGACAATAAGTATGCTGAAGTCAGCTCGTTTGACAACTCTGTTTGAAAGGTGCGTGTTTCGCAATAGGCGGTGTACCCCATGAAAATGACCCTCAAAGTCAATATCCGGCTTCTGATTGTAGGAGTTGTCTTTCTTATACGGTTGAAGTACGACCTCCTCCGACTGTATCAATTTACAGTTATCAAAATATATTATAATCCGGGGAAAATACACTTTTAATGATAAAGAGATCACGATGTAGATAATATAACTCAAATATATCCATAATAAATTATTGATGTTACAAACATACTAAAATAAAAATAGTTTTACTCTGTTAGCTTTTAACAAGCATTTCCTTTAGGAAACTACTCGAGTAAGTAGACTACGTCAAGTAATACAACCCCTTAATGAGATCATACGAAATGCATTGTTATATATTAAAGAGTTATATAGGTCAGTGATGGAAATTATCAATATTTAATTTAAAATTTAAGATCTTCGTGATAGAATCTATAATATATGCACCGTTTTTTTTCAATATCGCGATAGAAATGTCAAAAAGATGCAAAACAAAAATAATAATATTTTTTTTTTTACCATTTTTAAATGTTTTTGCAACCACCCGGTCCTGATCAAATCTAAACAGATCAACAGATAGGGGCGCACAGAGATCCGGGACATTTCAAACAGTTTTTTTTTTATGTATATTGCATGCTAGACTAAGAAACAAATCCAGCACACTCAACAATGACCTAATAGAGTAAATTTGATTATTTACCGTCACTGCCAGTGTGGACATCCAATTGAAGATGCATATCACTTTTGCTTTGCTTGTAATAATCATGTGAACCAAAGAATATCATTGTTTCGTGATCTGAATGAGTATATTCCACTAGATCTGCAGTTACTTTTACACAGAAGAAATGATTTACTGCAAGATGAAAATTTAAGAATTTGTCAAGTCACTCAGATATACATCGCTAACTCAAATAGATTCTGATTTCTCTCCTACACCCCTTATAAATTTATATTTTATGTATATATTTACATATGGTATGTTATGTTTTTGTGTATATATAACTTAGCAACACAAATGACGAAGGCAGACAACTTTTTGACTCGTGCCCTGACCGGGCCTCGAACTCACGATCTACGGCACCCAATCGCCTAGCCAGAAATACCCGCAGCTTATACCGCTGCGCCACATCGGCGTTCTTCAAAATGAACGTTTCAATGGCGCAGTGATGGTCGGCCCGATACCCTGACATGATCATTGTGAAAGTCGTCTATAAGATGATATGAATACCTGGATCGCAATGTATTTACATACATGGATACGAATTGTACATATATTATATATTTTTCTCGTGGTACAACTACGACAGATCCGAAGATATAGATTTGAATTTCCTGTCGTAGTTGTACCGAGAGAAATATATAAAGTATCAATTGAATATACTTAATCTTTTCCGATGCCGACAACAAAATAGAACCGTACGGATATTCAAGGAAGTACGGAGTGAAAGGAGAACGAAACATTGGCATGGGAAGTGATGAACAATAGTACCAGCAGCAAGCTTTGGAAAGTGCTTTGTGTATACTTCTGTTGTCGGTGAAGATTGGCTCTTATATAAATGCTTGGATGGATATATAGATATGTAACTCTCTCTCTCAAATTAAATATGTAAATATGCCATCTTGTTATAATGATTATGTATAATTATAATCGGGAAAGGGCTTTATATAAGTTGTATAACTTGTGTCCAATCCCTTTGTAAAGTTCAGTTACAAATAAAAATATGTTTAAATCAAAACAACTTTTTAAATGTATGTATTTTATGTGTATATGCCATGTAATGTGGTTGTGTTATAACTTTTGTCTCGTTTTGTGCATTATGTAATGGAACTCGTCCTTCTGCAATGGCCCAGTGTTCAAGCGAAGGGGTCTTCCTGTGGTGGGAAACTGCAGTACCCGGGGAAAACCCACGTGGTGGAACAGGTGACCCCATAACGTCCGATCGGGCAATCGAACCCCGGCCGCCTAGGTGAAGGGCAAGTGTGTTACCACTTTGCCATCCGACCACAGAATCAGGATGATTTACATGGTATTGCAATGGAAACAATAAATTACAGAATTAAATGCAATACATTACAAACGACATGCAACATGATCAATACAATTTCGCCCACAACCAATTCGACCAAAGCTGTATACTAATTGTAGGAACCCAAGAGACAACCACGTGTGAAGACCCCATGGCATGGGTTATCTCTTTGGTTGCTAAACAAAACACCCATTGTCGGTCAACTTGGCTCGTGAGCATATTGTTTTTGTTCCTGTACTTATCACCAAACCTGGTTTGGCCATGAAATGAATATCGACCATAATAATCAAAATATTATCAAATTCTGATCGCTTGTTTAAACTCGCTTTTAACCATTTTTATCACCACCAGGTGAAACGATGTCCTCTTCTTTTTAAATACACTTCTGTCCGTATGTCTATTTTCATGTACAGTTAAATTAATGTTGGTAGTTAATTCCCTCTACACCGTAAATAGCCTCTGTTTGGTATATGGTAACGCCCACTGACCCTATTACATACTAAAAACTGGGCTAATACACGCGATGTATGTAAAGGCGATCATAGCCAGACAGGTGATTACACTGTAAACACAGGATATACACGGAAGACGATCATGACAGCTAAATGCTTAGGTCATTAGTCCACTTATTGACTTTAACAAGCATTTCTCAAGCAAGTTCCTCGTGTTTTCGTTTCACTAATTTGGATATTACCATATTTGGAGTTATGGGTTGATGATGTTGATAGTCGTCCACGTGAGGACAGAAGCGTGTCAATATCAGTGATAATAGTACAACTTTACAACTAAGTGTGAAACATGTAGTCGCGTGTTACTATGGGCCAATGCTTAAGTCTGGATCAGGAAGAGTTAAAGGCACGTGCCCGTAGTGACGATCTTGACCGGCAACTACAGAATTGGTCTAAACAGGACCAAAATGTCATCAAGATATTACTCTTGGGTAAGTAACCAAGTAGTTAGAACTCCAGTCGATATGTCCAAGGAGGGCCACCGCTATGTGGTGTAGGATACGAAGTTGATTGATATTCATTTCAAGTACATGTATGTGTGATTGCATGTTTACAAGATAAGCACCTGTAAAGTTACCTCATAAACATGTCCCCAGTTATGATCGAGTGGTGTACGTTGGGTATAACCCAGTCCCGGCCCCTAATGTGTGCTTGTGTATGGTTAGGTACCTGACCGTAGTTATAACCCACCCCGGCCCCTAGGGTGAGATCGTGTATGGTAAGTTACCCGGCCGTAGTTATAACGCATCCCGACCCCTAGGCTGAGATCGTGTATGGTTAAGTACCCGGCCGTAGTTATAACCCATCCCGACCCCTAGGGTGAGATCGTGTATGGTTGGGTACCGACGTAGTTATAACCCATCCCGACCCCTAGGGTGAGATCGTGTATGGTTGGGTACCGACCGTAGTTATAACCCATCCCGACCCCTAGGGTGAGATCGTGTATGGTTGGGTACCGACCGTAGTTATAATCTATAATCCCGACTCCAGGATGAGTATCGGGTGTGAGTATCATGGTTGGGTACCGACGTAGTTATAATCTATAATCCCGACTCCAGGATGAGTATCGGGTGTGAGTATCATGGTTGGGTACCGACGTAGTTATAATCTATAATCCCGACTCCTGGATGAGTATCGGGTGTGAGTATCATGGTTGGGTACCGACGTAGTTATAATCTATAATCCCGACTCCAGGATGAGTATCGGGTGTGAGTATCATGGTTGGGTACCGACGTAGTTATAATCTATAATCCCGACTCCAGGATGAGTATCGGGTGTGAGTATCATGGTTGGGTAGCGACCGTAGTTATAATCTATAATCCCGACTCCAGGATGAGTATCGGGTGTGAGTATCATGGTTGGGTACCGACCGTAGTTATAATCTATAATCCCGACTCCAGGATGAGTATCGGGTGTGAGTATCATGGTTGGGTGCCCGACCGTAGACAAAACCTAGCCCCGACTCCAGGATCGTAGTTACATGTATATTTTAGTTCCGGTCCCCAGGGTGTGAATGTAAGGGTTGGGTTGGGGGTACCCGGCCATACTTATAACCTTTAGCTAGCCCTGGGTGGGTGACCTGTTCATGATTGGTTCACAGGAAGTCAATTACGTGTAGATTGTATCTTTAAACCTAATGAGCTCAAAATATTAATATATCACCGAACGTTTGACATGTAAACAGGATTACGATCATCACAGGGTTTTAACGTTTAAGGCGACAAAAAGGATTATACTGTGTCACAGGTGAACTAAATGTGTGGAGTGTAAAGTTTACACGTACACTCGAAAATCAATTCTGGGGTTTATTTTTCAGCAGAGAAGCGTTTTGTTTGTTAAAATCTTTAAATTGATTTTGAGAACATGTGCTGATAAGCGACATTACAGCCCGGGTACACTGATATATCAAATGTACAGAGTACAGACAGTCCCTATATCTCACCGCCAGCTTATACAATAAGGACCCCGGTCTGGCGTAAGACGACACCATATTTAGAAGAAAACATTTAGGTGATGCTATGTTGTACAAGTACACATTGTAAGGCATTATATTAAGGTCTATTTGAACCAGTCCCGTCAGTACCTGTACTTATATATATCTGTACCCCCGTCAGCATCTTATACCAGTGTTACCCTTCGTCAGTATCTGTATGTATATCAGTGTTACTCTCCGTCAGTATCTATAGGTATATCAATGTTACCCTCCGTCAGTATCTGTATGTATATCAATGTTACCCTCCGTCAGTATCTGTATGTATATCAATGTTACCCTCCGTCGGTATCTGTATGTATATCAGTGTTACCCTCCGTCAGTATCTATAGGTATATCAATGTTACCCTCCGTCAGTATCTGTATGTATATCAATGTTACCCTCCGTCAGTATCTGTATGTATATCAATGTTACCCTCCGTCAGTATCAATGTTACCCTCCGTCAGTATCTTTATGTATATCAGTGTTACCCTCCGTTATTATCTGTATGTATATCAATGTTACCCTCCGTCAGTATCTGTATGTATATCAATGTTACCCTCCGTCAGTATCTGTATATATATCAGTGTTACCCTCCGTCAGTATCTGACATATATCCCTGTCATTTATCTGCTTTAGTATCTGTTAATGGGCGATAACCTCGTGGAAGTATACCTATGAAGATTGTGTCTAAAGGAAGCCCCCCGGTCGGCCGTTTCCGAGTTAAAGCAATAGATTTAAACTCTATTTCTGGGACCCCCGATTTATTTCTGGGACCCCTGATTTCTAGACGGACGCGCTCCATGACCTAACTACATTTGTCCACTTTGCGCTGTATCATTGTGCCGATACGGCTTTAGCTCTGTTACAACAAATATCAATTGATACCAATATTTACCTGAACCGAACACAATGAAGAACCTGTTCGCCAAATCCTCGACGAAATATAATCCCCGCTCCGTGATATTTGAGAGCGGAGTGGGATATGTATTATTATAACAAACAGCGCGAACACGTTTTACATAGCAGACATAAAACACTTTCCATGTTACGCTCATTTTATGGTGCCCCGGGGCTGCATAGCTGTTTCGGTTCATTACGCTTTTTCACAAAACAGAATTTAGGTACCTATAGGGGATGTTAGTACTCCCTGGTGTGGATATAAGTACTCGAATATATACTCCGCTACAGTGTTCTAACTTCAACATGTATAACGTAGATAATATCGATAACGAAAGTTTGATTGCAATACCCGCTACCCGGCTAACAACTCTATGAACGAACTAAGACCGATTCTAACACTGAACCTTCAGTTCAACTGGTGTTGTCTTAGGGACCTGGTACTAGTAACGTCCATCAGTGACTTCTCAGGTTGTCTCTGGGGACCCAGTGTAAATAACCAAGGTCACCGGCACAACTAACCAAGGTCATAAATACAACTAACCAATGTCACCAGTACAATTAACCAAAGACAGCAGTACAACTAACCATTTGTATCAGTACAACTAACCGCGTTCACCAGTACAACTAACCGCAACTAACCGCGGTCACCAGTACAACTAACCGTGGTCACCAGTACAACTAACCGCGGTCACCAGTACAACTAACCAAGGACACCAATACAACTAACCATTTTTATCAGTACAACTAACCAAGGTCACCAGTACAACTAACCGCGGTCACCAGTACAACTAACCAAGGACACCAATACAACTAACCATTTTTATCAGTACAACTAACCAAGGTCACCAGTACAACTAACCGCGGTCACCAGTACAATTAACCAAGGACACCAATACAACTAACCATTTTTATCAGTACAACTAACCAAGGTCACCAGTACAACTAACCGCGGTCACCAGTACAATTATCCAAAGACACCAGTACAACTAACCGCGGTCACCAGTACAACTAACCGCGGTCACCAGTACAACTAACCGCGGTCACCAGTACAACTAACCGTGGTCACCAGTACAACTAACCGCGGTCACCAGTACAACTAACCGCGGTCACCAGTACAACTAACCGCAGTCACCAGTACAACTAACCAAGGTCATCAGTACAACTAACCAAGGACACAAGTACAACTAACTAAGGACACCAGTACAACTTACCGCGGTCACCATGACAACTAACTACAACCAATAATATTATTAATGTTGCTTAAAGAACAAAAACCTAATTGAAAGTATCGCGATGTATACACACTATAAGAATTTTAAAGTGCATGGTTTATGATGAAACATAAGCATGTGAGTGAAGGCGAAGTATTGTCACAATGGTGTCTCTTGGCTGCACTAAAGCGAGACATTGTCACCAAATGAGTCTGGGCTGAACTAAGGCAAGTATGTTCTCACCAATGGTGTCCTGGGCTGAACTAAGGCGAGATATTGTCACCAATGGTGTCTGGGCTGCACTAAGGCGAGGTATTGTCACCAATGGTGTCTGGGCTGCACTAAGGCGAGGTATTGTCACAATGGTGTCTGGGCTACACTAAGGCGAGGTATTGTCACCAATGGTATCTGGTCTGAACTAAGGCGAGATATTGTCACCAGTGGTGTCTGGGCTGCACTAAGGCGAGGTATTGTCAACAATGGTGTCTGGGCTGTACTAAGGCGAGGTATTGTCACAATGGTGTCTGGGCTACACTAAGGCGAGATATTGTCAAAATGGTATCTGGGCTGCACTAAGGCGAGATATTGTCGCCAATGGTGTCCTGGCTGAACTAAGGCGAAATATTGTCACCAAGGGTGTCTGGGCTGTACTAAGGCGAGGTATTGTCAACAATGGTGTCTGGGCTGCACTAAGGCGAGATATTGTCACCAATGGTGTCTGGGCTACACTCAGGCGAGGTATTGTCACCAAGGGTGTCTGGGCTGCACTAAGGCGGGGTATTGTCACCAATGGTGTCTGGGCTGAACTAAGGCGAGATATTGTCGCCAATGGTGTCCTGGCTGAACTAAGGCGAGGTTTTGTCACCAAGGGTGTCTGGGCTGAACTTAGGCGAGATATTGTCGCCAATGGTGTCTGGGCTGAACTTAGGCGAGATATTGTCATCAATGGTGTCTGGGGTACACTAAGGCGAGGTATTGTCACCAGTGGTGTCCTGTCTGAACTAAGGCGAGATATTGTCACAAGGGTGTCTGGGTTCCACTAGGGCAAGATATTGTCACAATGGTGTCTTGGCTGAACTAAGGCGAGGTATTGTCACAATGGTGTCTTGGCTGCACTAAGGCGAGATATTGTCACCAATGGTGTCTGGGCTGCACTAAGGCGAGATATTGTCACCAAGGGTGTCAGGGCTGCACTAAGGCGAGATATTGTCACAATGGTGTCTAGGCTGAACTAAGGCGAGATATTGTCACCATGGTGTCTGGGCTGCACTAAGGCGAGATATTGTCGCCAATGGTGTCTAGGCTGAACTAAGGCGAGATATTGTCACCAATGGTGTCTGGGCTGCACTAAGGCGAGATATTGTCACCAAGGGTGTGTGGGCTGCACTAAGGCGAGGTATTGTCACCAATGGTGTCTGGGCTACACTAAGGCGAGGTATTGTCACCAATGGTGTCTGGGCTACACTTAGGCGAGGTATTGTCACCAATAGTGTCTGGGCTACACTAAGGCGAGGTATTGTCACCAGTGGTGTCTGGACTGAACTAAGGCGAGGTATTGTCACCAGTGGTGTCTGGGCTACACTAAGGCGAGATATTGTCACCAAGGGTGTCTGGGCTGCACTAAGGCGAGGTATTGTCACCAAGGGTGTCTGGGCTGCACTAAGGCGAGGTAATTGCCACCAATGGTGTCCTGGGCGGAACTAAGGCGAGATATTGTCGCCCCCTGGTGTCTAGGCTGACTAAGGAGATATATTTTCACCAATTGTGTTGGGCTGCACTAAGGCGAGATAATTGTCCACCGAATTGTGTCCTGGGCTACACTTAGGCGAGGTGATTGTCCACCAATGGTGTCTGGCTACCTAAGCGAGGTAATTGTCACCAGTGGTGTCCTTGGGCTGAACTAAGGAGAGGTAATTGTCACCAGTGGTGTCTGGGCTAACACTGAAGGCGAGGTATTGTCACCATGGTGTCATGGGCTACACTAAGGCGATGTATTGTCACCAGTGGTTTCCCTCTGGTGCTACACTAAGGCGAGGTATGTCACAAATGCTGTCTGCTACACTAAGGCGAGTATTGGTCACCAATGGTGTCTGGGCTACACTAAGGCGAGGTATTGTCACCAGTGGTTTCTGGGCTACACTAAGGCGAGGTATTGTCACCAGTGGTGTCTGGGCTGAACTAAGGCGAGGTATTGTCACCAGTGGTGTCTGGGCTACACTAAGGCGAGGTATTGTCACCAATGGTGTCTGGGCTACACTAAGGCGAGGTATTGTCACCAGTGGTTTCTGGGCTACACTAAGGCGAGGTATTGTCACCAATGCTGTCTGAGCTACACTAAGGCGAGGTATTGTCACCAGTGGTGTCTGGGCAACACTTAGGCGAGGTATTGTCAACAATGGTGTCTGGGCTTCACTAAGGCGAGATATTGTCACCAGTGGTGTCCTGGCTGAACTAAGGCGAGATATTTTATTTGTCAGGCGATCTATGTTGTTTGTTAGTGTTATATGTCACGTGTCACGGATGATCTACATGATTGTTGTTTGTCAGTGGTGAAGTTCTTCAGAATTGAGATGACATATGTTGTTTTTCAGATTTTTTTGGGGGGAGGGGGGTTAGCATATGTTATTTTTCATGGTGAAGTTTGTGGGTTTTAAGGAGTGACTTTTAGGGCAAAAGATGAAGAAAAAGATCAATCACATCTTTGGGACAATGTCAGTTATATTTCTATTTTAACGATATTTTGATTGATGGTTGGTTATGGAAAACAAATTAGACGTATATTTATATACATGATGTAAGTCCTTGGACAGGGACGGTGGTAACACTACAGGTGTCGGGCCCTCAGGTTTATGAATGAGATCATATAGGAAGAATTCCGTACATGTGCAGGTCACGGTAGATCACCTGAGGAATGTCGACATGATACGTGTACATACAGCATGTCTGGAAGCGTGGTATCACCTCAGCAAATCTACAATCAAAACAAAGAATTGCCATTTGTGCCACCCACCATTTAGTGTTCACCAGGACGTAAACTGTTTAAAGCCGATTACCTCCGCTTTGTAGATAGCTGTTCACGGTGCGTAGGTGGGTTTAGGACTAATTTGTGTCTTCAGTTAAGGAAAATATAAAATGTCGTCATTAATATCATCAACAAAGACCGGTCCTTATTAGACTTATGATTAACAGAAGGGCAGGGCACAAAACGCATGATTTCGTCATAAATGCTTGAATCACAGATTTGATTATATTTCATTATAATAAAAACAAATCTATAAGAATTAATTTGAAGATACTCTAATAATCACTAGTATATAAACTTAACACAGACATACCGTATAAATACAGGTAAAACTCTTCAGCGCTACTTTGTTGTAAAGATTTTAACTTGTTGACCTTTAAAACACCTTCAAGGTTGATTTTGACCAGATAAGTCTGACGACTGTGCCGGTGGCTACTAGTGGTAATGAGTGACCTAAAGACATTCGTATATGTGGACATGCACGTTTACCTATATATGTCCCTATATAGACTACCTGGTGTTCCTGGTCCCGTGTAAGTCCCAGCGTTCTTTCTAATTACATCAGTCTAAAAAATGTCTATCAACTTGTCATTACATCCTGTATAGATCCTGTACATTGAGTACCCCTTTATCTCGGTCTCGGCTCAGTAGCCCCCCCCCCCCCCCCCCCCCCCCCCCCCCCCCCCCGTGTATCCCTATGCCCCGGTTTGTCCGGTAGTCCCCTGTGTTAGATGTAAACCCCTTATACCGTGTATCCTCACGCCCCGGGTAGTCCCCTGTGTTAGACGTAAACCCCTTATACCGTGTATCCTCACGCCCCGGGTAGTCCCCTATCAGATGTAAACCCCTTATACTGTGTATCCTCACGCCCCGGGTAGTCCCCTGTGTTAGATGTAAACCCCTTATACTGTGTATCCTCACGCCCCGGGTAGTCCCCTGTTTGAGATGTAAACCCCTTATACCGTGTATCCTCACGCCCCGGGTAGTCCCCTATCAGATGTAAACCCCTTATACTGTGTATCCTCATGCCCCGGGTAGTCCTCTGTGTTAGATGTAAACCCCTTATACTGTGTATCCTGACGCCACAGGAAGTCCCCTGTATCAGATGTAAACCCCTTATACTGTGTATCCTGACGCCACAGGAAGTCCCCTATATCAGATGTAAACCCCTTATACCGTGTATCCTCACGCCCCGGGTAGTCCCCTGTGTTAGATGTAAACCCCTTATACTGTGTATCCTCACGCCCCGGGTAGTCCCCTATCAGATGTAAACCCCTTATACTGTGTATCCTCACGCCCCGGGTAGTCCCCTGTTTGAGATGTAAACCCCTTATACTGTGTATCCTCACGCCCCGGGTAGTCCCCTGTGTTAGATGTAAACCCCTTATACTGTGTATCCTCACGCCCCGGGTAGTCCCCTGTGTTAGATGTAAACCCCTTATACCGTGTATCCTCACGCCCCGGGTAGTCCCCTGTGTTAGATGTAAACCCCTTATACCGTGTATCCTCACGCCCCGGGTAGTCCCCTGTGTTAGATGTAAACCCCTTATACCGTGTATCCTCACGCCCCGGGTAGTCCCCTGTGTTAGATGTAAACCCCTTATACCGTGTATCCTCACGCCCCGGGTAGTCCCCTGTGTTAGATGTAAACCCCTTATACTGTGTATCCTCACGCCCCGGGTAGTCCCCTGTGTTAGATGTAAACCCCTTATATTGTGTATCCTCATGCCCCGGGTAGTCCCCTATCAGATGTAAACCCCTTATACTGTGTATCCTCACGCCCCGGGTAGTCCCCTGTTTGAGATGTAAACCCCTTATACTGTGTATCCTCACGCCCCGGGTAGTCCCCTGTTTGAGATGTAAACCCCTTATACTGTGTATCCTCACGCCCCGGGTAGTCCCCTGTGTTAGATGTAAACCCCTTATATTGTGTATCCTCACGCCCCGGGTAGTCCCCTGTGTTAGATGTAAACCCCTTATACTGTGTATCCTCACGCCCCGGGTAGTCCCCTGTGTTAGATGTAAACCCCTTATACCGTGTATCCTCATGCCCCGGGTAGTCCCCTGTGTTAGACGTAAACCCCTTATACCGTGTATCCTCACGCCCCGGGTAGTCCCCTATATCAGATGTAAACCCCTTTATACTGTGTATCCTCACGCCACAGGAAGTCCCCTATCAGATGTAAAACCCCTTATACTGTGTATCCTCACGCCCCGGGTAGTCCCCTATCAGATGTAAACCCCTTATACTGTGTATCTTCACGCCCCAGGAAGTCCCCTGTGTTAGATGTAAAACCCCTTATACTGTGTATCCTCACGCCCCAGGAAGTCCCCTGTATCAGATGTAAAACCCCTTATACTGTTATCCCGCGTGTGGCTTGTGTATTTCTCCGTCACCTGGGTAGAATCTACCGGTGTAGCACCGTGGGTATATTTGTAAACCGTAGATAATGCAGTGTAATGTTTATACAAATTGCTAGCTACACGGTGTCAGTGTTGACAGGTATTTAGTATTTACCTGTAGGGGTTCACCTGTAGTTTTAAATCCCATATTAGGAGGAGATACGCGAACCGTTATTTACCTATGGGGAGGAGAGTTCTTGTTGTTGGTATAATCTCACACTACTCTCGTCTCAAAACTAAAACATCAGATCACTGTGAAATCCTGGCGCTGACCTCGAGGCCGAAATATCGGGGTCAGTATTATCTGAACTCTGGCTTCACGGCCGAAATATCGAGATGACTGTGTGATGCAAACTCTGACCTCCCAGCCGATATATCGGGTCATTGTACTAATGAGTGAGTCTATCACTGACATCACAGTCGATATATCAGGCCATTGTACTAATGAGTGAGTCTATCACTGACATCACAGCCGATATATCACGTGTCATTGTACTAATGAGTGAGTCTATCACTGACATCACAGCCGATATATCACGTGTCATTGTACTAATGAGTGAGTCTATCACTGGCATCACAACCGATATATCACGTGTCATTGTACTAATGAGTGAGTCTATCACTGACATCACAGCCGATATATCACGTGTCATTGTACTAATGAGTGAGTCTATCTCTGACCTCCCAGCCGATATATCAGGCCATTGTACTAATGAGTGAATCTGTCACTGACATCACAGCCGATATATCGGGTCATTGTCCTAATGAGTGAGTCTATCACTGACATCACAGTCGATATATCAGGCCATTGTACTAATGAGTGAGTCTATCACTGACATCACAGCCGATATATCGGGTCATTGTCCTAATGAGTGAGTCTATCACTGACATCACAGCCGATATATCACGTGTCATTGTACTAATAAGTGAGTCTGTCACTGACATCACAGCCGATATATCAGGCCATTGTACCAATGAGTGAGTCTATCACTGACATCACAGCCGATATATCACGTGTCATTGTCCTAATGAGTGAGTCTATCACTGACATCACAGCCGATATATCACGTGTCATTGTACTAATAAGTGAGTCTGTCACTGACATCACAGCCGATATATCAGGCCATTGTACTAATGAGTGAGTCTATCACTGACATCACAGCCGATATATCACGGGTCATTGTACTAATGAGTGAGTCTATCACTGACCTCCCAGCCGATATATCACGTGTCATTGTCCTAATGAGTGAGTCTATCACTGACCTCCCAGCCGATATATCGGGTCATTGTCCTAATGAGTGAGTCTATCACTGACATCACAGCCGATATATCACGTGCCATTGTACTAATAAGTGAGTCTGTCACTGACATCACAGCCGATATATCGGGTCATTGTACTAATGAGTGAGTCTATCACTGACATCACAGCCGATATATCGGGCCATTGTCCTAATGAGTGAGTCTATCACTGACATTACAGCCGATATATCACGTGTCATTGTACTAATGAGTGAATCTATCACTGACATCAGAGCCGATATATCACGTGTCATTGTACTAATGAGTGAGTCTATCACTGACATCACAGCCGATATATCAGGTCATTGTACTAATGAGTGAGTCTATCACTGACATCACAGCCGATATATCACGTGTCATTGTCCTAATGAGTGAGTCTATCACTGACATCACAGTCGATATATCGGGTCATTGTACTAATGAGTGAATCTGTCACTGACATCACAGCCGATATATCGGGTCATTGTACTAATGAGTGAGTCTATCACTGACATCACAGCCGATATATCACGTGTCATTGTATTAATGAGTGAGTCTATCACTGACATCACAGCCGATATATAAGGCCATTGTACTAATGAGTGAGTCTATCACTGACATCACAGCCGATATATCGGGTCATTGTACTAATGAGTAAGTCTATCACTGACATCACAGCCGATATATCACGTGTCATTGTACTAATGAGTGAATCTGTCACTGACATCACAGCCGATATATCGGGTCATTGTACTAATGAGTGGGTCTGTCACTGACATCACAGCCGATATATCGGGTCATTGTACTAATGAGTGAATCTGTCACTGACATCACAGCCGATATATAAGGCCATTGTGATAATTACTGAGCCTTTCACAATTCTTTTATCTCCTATCGATTGTTCGTTAGACTTGTCCAGTGAAAAGAAAACACTAACGCAACATATTAATTGAAATCATACGGTTTTATTAAATGATTATTGACGATTCGTCTAAGAATGGACAAGGACGTCCCTGGATGGGTACGTCACAGAGGTACCAGTAGACAACCTACCGTAGGTAATGTTTCGCCACTTTCGCTGCCGACAATTTATTATTGAGTGAGCTTTGTTTTTTTGAGACAACGTATTGCGTGGCCGAGTGGTTAAGGTGTCCTAACACTTTATCACTAGTCCTCCAACTGTGGGTTGCGAGTTCGAAGTCCACGTGGGGCAGTTGCCCTGTGCTGACCGTAGGCCGGTGGTTTTTCTTCGGATATTCTGACTTTCCTCCACCTCCCAAAACTGGCACGTCCTTGAATGAGCCTGCTGTTAATTAAACTAAACCAGTTTGGAGTTGGTATTGACTGTTTTGTTTGTGATTTTAGGTGCGGCAGAGAGCGGTAAGAGTACACTGGTGAAGCAGATGAAGATTATCCATAGCGAAGGATTCTCTTTCGACGAGTTACTCTCTTTTAAGGTAATCATTGTATTTGGAAGCAGCTAGATTTCAATTTATGAATGTAAATAATCTACAAGTCTGGATTTCTGACGATGCGTGTAGACATGGCAATGATTACAGATGTTGCTTCCGTCTGGAACAGGTCAGCTAGCTAGTGACCCGTGATTGTATCCAATAATGTGTTGGTGTGCCAGTACGTGAGCATGGTGTTACCCAAGGCACACGCTGTAATCCTTATAGTTAGTCATATCATGGGATGTAATATCGTATCTTTATTAAGCTAGAATGAGATGGCGTCGCCTGTCTTCCGCCCGTCTCCGATTACGTCATATTTGCAATGAAAGTACTACTTGTCCAGAATTGTTGTGTGGATTCCTGACAAAATTTGGTCGTGAATGTTGTTTGTTGTTTGGAAATGATAGCTCAATTGTGTACAAACTGAGTGTAACTTCATCTTCCGCTGGTGTATCCCATCAAGGCATATCGATTTTGTTTGAAAAGGACTGGATGCTTCTGAAGAGAGAAGAAAGGGCGAGGGACGTGGGGGAAGGGGGTTATTGGGGTTTGAAGGATTGGGAAATCGTAAATATCTAAAATCCATCTACTTCCGTTCGGAGGAAGACATTTGGCCAGATTTCATCAAAGGGTTGAAAAATAGCTAAATCATCAAAATCCTTTAAAGAAGTATTAAAAAAAATGGGGCTTTTCCTTTTACATAGACATAGCCAAAAGACATTTGAAATATTAATGGGAATATGCCAGCTTTGCCACGACTGCTTTCGCCGACCCCTTTGGGCCTCAGTGACTTAGTGCGCCAGCTGTTATAAATGTGTCGTTACGATGATCTATAAAGGTAATGTTTATCGTTACGATGATCTATCAAGGTATTGTTTGTCGTTACGATGATCTATCAAGGCATTGTTTGTCGTTACGATGATCTATCAAGGCATTGTTCGTCGTTGCGATGATTTGTAAACTTATTGTTTGCCGATACGATGATCTATAAGCCTCTTGTTTGTCGCCGCGATAACTTACATCGTAGTTTGTGGGCCACAGATACCGGTCACAGTTTCTTTTCTTTATTTGCTATTTGATATGTATACTCCATATTCTGAAGTACTTGTCTATGACCCTGATGACCGATGTCTTGATGTGTATAGTGTATATGTGACAGGGCCAAGTGGTCATTTAGAATTGTTAAACACCGTTTATGGCTGTACGCACTCCCCCGTAATGGACTGTTATAAGTAGGTGTGGAGAACATTTTATCAAATTATTACCCCTATCACCACGGGAACTATGATGCCTCTAAACTCCACAAGGTACAGAGAGAAATACACAGTTAAAAATACTGCAGTTACGGACACAACCAACGTCAAAAATGTAGACGGAAACTGCTTCCTCCTATGTTACTGAACAACATCCAATAGATAAGAGAGTAGACGAACTTGTTTAAATTTAGAATTTAATTTGATATTTGAAAGAAGAAATTGTATGGATTGTAATTTCTAGGATTAACCATTGTGAGAGATAGTATCCCTGTACATCGCAATACAATTATCTTGTTTTCTGTTGGTCCCATCAGCCCCATGTATTGGGTTAGTTCCCTAGGCCTCTGTTGGTCCCATCAGCCCCATGTATTGGGTTAGTTCCCTAGGCCTCTGTTGGTCCCATCGGCCCCATGTATTTGGTTAGTTCCCTAGGCCTCTGTTGGTCCCATCAGCCCCATGTATTGGGTTATTAGTTCCCTAGGCCTCTGTTGGTCCCATCAACCCCATGTATTTGGTTAGTTCCCTAGGCCTCTGTTGGTCCCATCGGCCCCATGTATTGGGTTAGTTCCCTAGGCCTCTGTTGGTCCCATCGGCCCCATGTAATGAGTTAGTTCCGTCAGCCTCTGTTGGTCCCATCAGCCCCATGTAATGAGTTAGTTCCGTCAGCCTCTGTTGGTCCCATCAGCCCCATGTATTGGGTTAGTTCCGTCAGCCTCTGTTGGTCCCATCAACCCCATGTATTGGGTTAGTTCCCTAGGCCTCTGTTGGTCCCATCGGCCCCATGTATTGGGTTAGTTCCCTAGTCCTCTGTTGGTCCCATCGGCCCCATGTATTGGTTTAGTTCCCTAGGCCTCTGTTGGTCCCATCAACCCCATGTATTGGGTTAGTTCCCTAGGTCTCTGTTGGTCCCACTGTCCCGTCGATTCTGTTGTTCCGTTAATTTCGTCGAAATCCCTTTATTCGCAGCCCTTTGTATTGCGTAACAGCTAGATCTGGAGTCAAGTGCGTTGCGGTTTTAGTGGAGCCACGTGCCACTGCCTTGGGGCGAAGTGATCGGTATTACCTGATGTGATGACGTTGTAATAAGTTGGCAGCCCGGGGTTAGTCCGTGTGTAGATAGTGTACCTACTTAAACATGTATTTAGCGATGTACACGATAGACATTTGATTATAATCCTACCAATCGTCCAAAGCCTGAAATCAGTCTGTCCATCTAGTCACTGTCCTTTTCGTCACTATGTCCAGCTAGACAGGTCACTGTAGCGAAAGACAAACCATCATCCGTGTGGCGACCGGCTTTATGTATCTCTGTATCGTACCATACACGAGTAGTTACCGTTTGGTCACGTCTCCATTTGGTCGGGGATATTCAGTAGTTTGTAAGACGATACGGAAGGAAGGGCGAAGGCCAATGCGTTTTATATAAGAAACCGTAGAATCGTAAGATTTGTTGTCATCTAGGATTTCATTTTCTATACCTCATCGCGTATGTCTGTCCTGGTTCCCACAGCTGTCAGTTGTATTAGGTAACGTGATTTCACAGCTATACCTCTATTTATTAGTATTTTATTGGACTTGATGTATACATGTACTAATCTTAATGTCATTCATCAAGGTTCGTCGAATGTGTTGCATAAAAAAAATGCAATCCATCAAAACAGGAATACATGAGATAACACACATTGTATAGATACCCCTACTGTAGGTCGTGTAGACGTTTGATACAGACGACAGTGTGTAGGGTTTGTAACCCCTACTGTAGGTCGTGTAGACGTTTGATACAGACGACAGTGTGTAGGGTTTGTATAGGTACCCCTACTGTAGGTCGTGTAGACGTTTGATACAGACGACAGTATGTAGGGTTTGTGTGGTTACCCCTACTGTAGGTCGTGTAGATGTTTGATACAGACGACAGTGTGTAGGGTTTGTATAGGTACCCCTACTGTAGGTCGTGTAGACGTTTGATACAGACGACAGTGTGTAGGGTTTGTATGGGTACCCCTACTGTAGGTCGTGTAGACGTTTGATACAGACGACAGTGTGTAGGGTTTGTGTGGGTACCCCTACTGTAGGTCGTGTAGACGTTTGATACAGACGACAGTGTGTAGGAGTTGTGTAGTTACCCCTACTGTAGGTCATGTAGACGTTTGATACAGACGACAGTGTGTAGGGTTTGTGTGGGTACCCCTACTGTAGCTCGTGTAGACGTTTGATACAGACGACAGTGTGTAGGGTTTGTATGGGTACCCCTACTGTAGGTCGTGTAGACGTTTGATACAGACGACAGTGTGTAGGGTTTGTATGGGTACCCCTACTGTAGGTCATGTAGATGTTTGATACAGACGACAGTGTGTAGGGTTTGTATAGATACCCCTACTGTAGGTCGTGTAGACGTTTGATACAGACGACAGTATGTAGGGTTTGTATAGGTACCCCTACTGTAGGTCATGTAGATGTTTGATACAGACGACAGTGTGTAGGGTTTGTATGGGTACCCCTACTGTAGGTCGTGTAGACGTTTGATACAGACGACAGTGTGTAGGGTTTGTATGGGTACCCCTACTGTAGGTCGTGTAGATGTTTGATACAGACGGCAGTGTGTAGGGTTTGTATAGGTACCCCTACTGTAGGTCGTGTAGACGTTTGATACAGACGACAGTGTGTAGGGTTTGTAACCCCTACTGTAGGTCGTGTAGACGTTTGATACAGACGACAGTGTGTAGGGTTTGTATGGGTACCCCTACTGTAGGTCGTGCAGACGTTTGATACAGACGACTGTATGTAGGGTGTGTTGGTACCCCTACTGTAGGTCGTGTAGACGTTTGATACAGACGACAGTGTGTAGGGTTTGTATGGGTACCCCTACTGTAGGTCGTGTAGACGTTTGATACAGACGAAAATATGTAGGGTTTGTATAGGTACCCCTACTGTAGGTCGTATAGACGTTTGATACAGACGAAAATATGTAGGGTTTGTATAGGTACCCCTACTGTAGGTCGTATAGACGTTTGATACAGACGACAGTGTGTAGGGTTTGTATAGGTACCCCTACTGTAGGTCATGTAGACGTTTGATACAGACGACAGTGTGTAGGGTTTGCATGGGTACCCCTACTGTAGGTCGTGTAGACGTTTGATACAGACGACAGTGTGTAGGGTTTGTATGGGTACCCCTACTGTAGGTCGTGTAGATGTTTGATACAGATGACAGTGTGTAGGGTTTGTATAGGTACCCCTCCTGTAGGTCGTGTAGACGTTTGATACAGACGACAGTGTGTAGGGTTTGTATAGGTACCCCTACTGTAGGTCGTGTAGACGTTTGATACAGACGACAGTATGTAGGGTTTGTAACCCCTACTGTAGGTCGTGTAGATGTTTGATACAGACGACAGTGTGTAGGGTTTGTATGGGTACCCCTACTGTAGGTCGTGTAGACGTTTGATACAGACGACTGTATTTAGGGTTTGTGTGGGTACCCCTACTGTAGGTCGTGTAGACGTTTGATACAGACGATTGTATGTAGGGTTTGTATTGATACCCCTACTGTAGGTCGTGTAGACGTTTGATACAGACGACAGTGTGTAGGGTTTGTATGGGTACCCCTACTGTAGGTCGTGTAGACGTTTGATACAGACGATAGTATGTAGGGTTTGTATTGATACCCCTACTGTAGGTCGTGTAGACGTTTGATACAGACGACAGTGTGTAGGGTTTGTATGGGTACCCCTACTGTAGGTCATGTAGACGTTTGATACAGACGACAGTGTGTAGGGTTTGTATTGGTACCCCTACTGAAGGTCGTGTAGACGTTTGATACAGACGACTGTATGTAGGGTTTGTGTGGGTACCCCTACTGTAGGTCGTGTAGACGTTTGATACAGACGACAGTATGTAGGGTTTGTATGGGTACCCCTACTGTAGGTCGTGTAGACGTTTGATACAGACGATAGTATGTAGGGTTTGTATTGATACCCCTACTGTAGGTCGTGTAGACGTTTGATACAGACGACAGTGTGTAGGGTTTGTATGGGTACCCCTACTGTAGGTCATGTAGACGTTTGATACAGACGACAGTGTGTAGGGTTTGTATGGGTACCCCTACTGTAGGTCGTGTAGACGTTTGATACAGACGACAGTGTGTAGGGTTTGTGTGGGTACCCCTACTGTAGGTCGTGTAGACGTTTGATACAGACGACAGTGTGTAGGGTTTGTAACCCCTACTGTAGCTCGTGTAGACGTTTGATACAGACGACAGTGTGTAGGGTTTGTATGGGTACCCCTACTGTAGGTCGTGTAGACGTTTGATACAGACGACAGTATGTAGGGTTTGTATGGGTACCCCTACTGTAGGTCGTGTAGACGTTTGATACAGACGACAGTGTGTAGGGTTTGTATAGATACCCCTACTGTAGGTCGTGTAGACGTTTGATACAGACGACAGTATGTAGGGTTTGTAACCCCTACTGTAGGTCGTGTAGACGTTTGATACAGACGAAAATATGTAGGGTTTGTGTGGGTACCCCTACTGTAGGTCGTGTAGACGTTTGATACAGACGACAGTGTGTAGGGTTTGTATGGGTACCCCTACTGTAGGTCGTGTAGACGTTTGATACAGACGACAGTGTGTAGGGTTTGTATGGGTACCCCTACTGTAGGTCGTGTAGACGTTTGATACAGACGACAGTGTGTAGGGTTTGTATGAGTACCCCTACTGTAGGTCGTGTAGACGTTTGATACAGACGACAGTGTGTAGGGTTTGTATAGGTACCCCTACTGTAGGTCGTGTAGACGTTTGATACAGACGACAGTGTGTAGGGTTTGTATGGGTACCCCTACTGTAGGTCGTGTAGACGTTTGATACAGACGACAGTATGTAGGGTTTGTATGGGTACCCCTACTGTAGGTCGTATAGACGTTTGATACAGACGACAGTATGTAGGGTTTGTATAGGTACCCCTACTGTAGGTCATGTAGACGTTTGATACAGACGAAAATATGTAGGGTTTGTATAGGTACCCCTACTGTAGGTCGTGTAGACGTTTGATACAGACGACAGTATGTATGGTTTGTATGGGTACCCCTACTGTAGGTCGTGTAGACGTTTGATACAGACGACAGTGTGTAGGGTTTGTATGGGTACCCCTACTGTAGGTCATGTAGACGTTTGATACAGACGATAGTATGTAGGGTTTGTATGGGTACCCCTACTGTAGGTCGTGTAGACGTTTGATACAGACGAAAATATGTAGGGTTTGTATAGGTACCCCTACTGTAGGTCGTGTAGACGTTTGATACAGACGACAGTATGTATGGTTTGTATGGGTACCCCTACTGTAGGTCATGTAGACGTTTGATACAGACGATAGTATGTAGGGTTTGTATGGGTACCCCTACTGTAGGTCATGTAGACGTTTGATACAGACGACAGTGTGTAGGGTTTGTATGGGTACCCCTACTGTAGGTCGTGTATGTGAATCAGACAAGTAACGTGATATATAACGCTAATGTGTAGACAGTGATCTCAACTAGATACGCTATGCACTCATAATATCTTGTTCGGTACATCATCTAGTAACTTTAAATACTTATATCTTAACAATTTTGTATCGATATTGTAAAATAATTCTCAGTTTAATTATATTAGCCAGCCATCCCGTAGGAATTATATTTTATATACACATACACATATATTCATATAAATGTATACTGTTATAATGAAGATAATGTAGATACTGAAACTGTGTTGGACTCCTGTCATGATTTATGTAAATAAAGATTGTGTACTTCCTATACAATGATGGTCTATATACGTACATCACACGGTTCTTTTGAGTTTTGTATCCTCATCGCGTTATGTATTCATAATCGGACATTGGAATATCTCAAGCATGAAGAGTGGATAAAGGCGGTATTCCAAACACTATTACCATCTGTTTACAACACTATCCCTCCCAGCCTTGTTGTGTCGTGTACGGCGCGTTTATTTCTATGGAGATTTAAATCCAGTTTTGGTGACTAAATATTTAAAAATGTTTTCATTTGTGATTGTAACACGTTTAACGCTTGGGGAAAAAACCCGAACAACAAAAGCTCCTTCCACGAAGGGATGCTATATATATATATTTATTTGTAATTTCATGATATAATTCAGGTTGTTATGTGTTTCAAGACGTCTGTTTAAAATAAATGAATCATAGAAAAGATGTTCAAACATAGGTAATGAACTTCTGTATCGTTGAGTATTCCCCAACTGTTTTCTACACATTGTACTTGCTGTCTGGTTTGTGTCGAACCATAACACATCAAACAGCTATGTAGAGCTACTTCCATTGATGTGTTTTCGTTACAACATTGGGAGGTCATCTCGCGTCTTGATTCGTCGAATACCGCTTCCATACTCGTAATTTGTTTCTTCATTTGGCAAGCAGTAAGTGAAACCCCCGATTGATTTATATTTGAGACGTAAAATGAAAGTAGAGTACTTCTGATTGGTTGTGGCGCTGTTTCTTTCGACATTTTGGGAGTTAACCCCCAAGAGAGACAAAAGAAGAGAAAGTATGAATAACGAAAAAGACCGTGCAGGTTGAGGTTGAAGTGATTATGAGGTGATTATGAGGTGAAACTAAGCTCGTTTCCACAAGGGAGATTCCGGAAGCAGTTGCGGATTTGCATGGTTGAAACGCTTTGACACGGGGGCCGCGGTGGCAGAGTGGTTAAGGTGTCCCGACACTTTATCACTAGCCCTCCACCTCTGGGTTGCGAATTCGAAACCTACGTGGGGCAGTTGCCAGGAACTGACCGTAGGTCGGTGATTTTTTCCGGGTACTCCGGCTTTCCTCCACCTCCAAAACTTGGCACGTCCTTAAATAACCCCGGCTGTTAATAGGACGTTAAACAAAATAAACCAAACTTTTAAACTGCAATATTTCCTCACAGAAACATCGTCTGGTTGTGAATGATACAAATATTACATGATGTGTGTTAAAAGGTATGAAAATTTTAACATCGCGTGAGAAATGATTTTGTAGGTTGGAAATTGGTATGTAATTAATCTCAATACGATAATAATGAATTGGTTGAAAACAGCCGTTTATATCTCTTTAATTACCAATATGACAATGAAAACAGCCTTTTTTTTTTATCTCCTTAATTACCACATTACAGTGATTCACAATGAGAGTCGTTTCCTAGAAAAAAATATATGGGATAATATGATGTGTTTGATCAAGAATTTTGATGGACATTTTAAACACTACCAATCGAAGAATTAAATAATAGAAACATACATTTTTATGAATAAAATGGACCTTTCTTACTAGTCCCTTGGGTATGTCGGATTTCTGGGAGATCATGTAGTATTAGAATTCAGCTAAGAAATTCTATACAAAAAAAACTTAGTAGATGGTGGCCAGTCGTCACTAACATCAGGAGCTGTTGGCCAGTCTACCTTTTCAAATTATACCTGTGTGGGATACCTGTGTGTATACCTGTGTGTATACCTGTGTGGTATACCTATGTGGTATACCTGTGTGTATACATGTGTGATTTACCTGTGTGGTATACCTGTGCGATATACCTGTGTGATATACCTGTGTGTATACCTGTGTGGTATACCTGTGTGTATACATGTGTGTATACCTGTGAGGTATAACTGTGTGATATACATGTGTGTATACCTGTGTGGTATACCTGTGTATATCTGTGTGGTATACCTGTGTGTATACCTGTGTGTATACCTGTGTGGTATACATGTGTGTATACCTGTGTGGTATACCTGTGTGTATACATGTGTGATATACCTGTGTTGTATACCTGTGTGATATACCTGTGTGTATACCTGTATGATATACCTGTGTATATCTGTGCGTATACCTGTGTGGTTTACCTTTAGTGTACTACATACAGAGATGTTGAACACCAGTTGATACTCGAACGGGTTAATGCGTAACATGTGTTTACTGAATTATAAATTAGTTTTGTACGTGGCATATCAATGAAACCAGATGTTGTCGGAAGTCAGTAATGAATGTAAGAAACATTGACGGCTCTATACAACATTCTAAGGTGATAGGATGACTATGAAGCTAACTTCTTTTGTCACATCAATGTAGAAACTATGATAAGTATGCCAACTCGTAAATACTTATACAGTGTATTGTACGATTGAATTAATAGGCGGGTTATCATTGTGATATGATGAACATGCTATGCCAACTTTGTGTAAAGGGGAGTAACTGCGACGTTAAAGTTCATTTTATTCCGTGGACCTATCGGCCCATAAGTGGTACATGAAAAACGGAGAGTGATCAACATAATATTGCTAGCTAATTCTAAAAACGTGCATTGATGCATCTCAATAGTTTAACAAAATAATATTCAACTATTTAATTTTTCTGTCCCTTTTCTAAAAGCTAAATGAATAAATTTACTAGTTTTATGTAGTTCTTTACATTGTTTACACTTAATGATTTTAATGATTTGAAAACATTTGGCTTTCTGTAAAATGGACATTGTAGTAAAAATGATACTCGTCTTCAATTTCTTCTTAATTACAACAAGCGCACAATCTTTTAGCCCTTGGAACATTATGTTTTCTGCCATACTCTATATTTAGATTAAACACTTTTTAGAAACACTATCAATAGGCTTAATTAGATAAAAGTGTAAACAAACATTATCAACTAAATGTTGATCTACTACTCGTATTCATGTATCATTAATCCTATTAATGATTTCTTACTGATACACATCCTTAATTCTATTTTCTATTACACTATAAGTATAACAATCAACTAAAGTTTCATATCAGAGATAAGTTAGTCCTATTTTTCGCGCTCCCTCCGAGCACAGGGACACGTTACAATAATATCGACCCCCCATATATTTTATACATACATTATTATTGTAACGTGTCCCTGTGCTCCGAGTGCGTCGCCGCGCCACAAGGGGACACTAGTCCTGCGTCCTCCAAGTCTGTCAACCTTCTCCACGGTGATTATCCAGACACGCTTTTGATACACGATTTGAGGCACTTTTGAGTTTTAACCAAAATTTTAATAGCCTGGTTATATATAATGGGAATCTGCCCAACTTCAAATATAAAAAAAAAATCATTACATGTAGATTCAATGACTCCAAGTAAACTTTTACAAAAAATAGTATGCGTGGAGATTGTTGATAGTAGGAACGTCATTTAACATGGTCTACCACGTACATTGTATGTTGATCTGAAGGCTATCATGATTACAAGTCTATAAACATGTTTCTCTATTATACAGCCAGCTGTATTGGATAACTTACTGGGTTCCATGAAGTATGTGCTCACTGGTATGGGACTTTTACGGATCAACCTGGACAATCCAAAAAACCGGGTACGTACGTCCAGGGTACTTACTACATGGCACTGAATTCTTGAGTTGTTTTCGTCATTACATTACAATATCGGAGGTCGTTTTTAGATAAAGATGACGTGTATTTGTCAGCTTCCATGAAATACATTTTATCCTAGTAATTACATATTCATGTACATTTCACTTCCTTTCTTAAAATACTAATTCGATAGTATTTTGTTTGGCACTTGATACGAGTACCGTAAAAATATGTTTTCATGCTTTTTTGTTTGTTTGTTAGTTTGTTTTTGTTTATTTTATTGTTTTTACGATAGATTTTTTTTAAACCGATACTTACTCAAAGTTGCGCTCTCGGCGATTTTTGTAGCATGTCACTATCGTGCAGTCCACCGTTTAATTGAGGGAATATCAAATGCCACTTAGTTCTGTCGTGAAGAGGCCATGTCCTTATCAAATGACAACCGAATGAAAATACTATCGAATCGGAGTTGTACGAAGGGAAGTGAAATGTATATGAATCTGTAATACTATGAAAGGATGTATTTCATAAATCGAAAGAGCTGTAAATTCCAGCGAAACTCCGGCATGAAAATTATACAACTTCGAACATTCGGCAACTAATCATTTAGAAGATGAGTCAAATGTAAAATGTACCGATATATTATAAGTTAAAGCTCTGTAATTTATCTTACTCTTTCTCATACTAAACTATACTACTAAACTATACTGTACAGGTTAAGTTACAGGTAAGGTTTAAACACACATACAGGGTATTCAAGAATCTGTTTAGTTATTACTTTTATGTTTTAAAAGTTTGGCTTATAGTTGGTATCAAAAGATGCTAGAATATTAACTATGTGAGTGAAATACATTTGCCATTACTGAAGCACTATTAAATATTTTGTTCATTACAAAAACATTATTTGTAAGAAATTCTTTAAAAAAAACAGCAAAAACCAAAACAAAACACACACAAAACTTTAAGTACTTAAAATGGTATACCTGTGCCTTTGTATCCAGCTCTCTGATTGGTTAATTGTACACAATCATCGCTTGATGACGCCTATACTAATTTGATTTTTCTCCATTTCACTTCTAAAATGTAATAAGTTTAGTGAGGAATGGAGAAGTTTATTAATATTTATGGAAAATTGATAGAGTACAGTGTTATACGTATGCTAAATCATATATCTATACATGGTCGCTAAAATGTTGTAGTCGAACGCCCAAGCAATACTAACATGCACGTGCTGCTTCGACAACCATCACATGATGCTTCCACACATGACAAATGCCCTAAGATCCTTGTGGCAGGACCGTGGGGTCCGGATGGCCGTGTCCCGGGGGTACGAGTACGAGCTCAACGATTCTGCTATCTAGTAAGTTTATAACATCAAATAATGTGTGACAAACACAAGTATAATGTTAAAACCCGTCCCAATACTCCCCCGGATATAGTGTAGGTTATTATCGTTTGTTAGTTAACCCGTCTCTATACTCTCCCGGATATAGTGTGGGTTATTATCGTTTGTTAGTTAACAGGTCCCTATACTCCACGGATATAGTGTGGGTTATTATCGTTTGTTAGTTAACCCGTCCCTATACTCCCCCCGGATATAGTGTGGGTTATTATGGTTTGTTAGTTAACCCCTCCCTATACTCTCCCGGATATAGTGTGGGTTATTATGGTTTGTTAGTTAACCCGTCCCTATACTCCCCCGGATATAGTGTGGGTTATTATCGTTTGTTAGTTAACCCGTCCCTATACTCTCCCGGATATAGTGTGGGTTATTATGGTTTGTTAGTTAACCCGTCCCTATACTCTCCCGGATATAGTGTGGGTTATTATCGTTTGTTAGTTAACCCGTCCCTATACTCCCCCGGATACAGTGTAGGTTATTATCGTTTGTTAGTTAACAGGTCCCTATACTCTCCCGGATATAGTGTGGGTTATTATCGTTTGTTAGTTAACCCGTCCCTTTACTCTCCCGGATATAATGTAGGTTATTATCGTTTGTTAGTTAACAGGTCCCTATACTCCCCCGGATACAGTGTAGGTTATTATCGTTTGTTAGTTAACAGGTCCCTATACTCCCCCGGATACAGTGTAGGTTATTATCGTTTGTTAGTTAACCCGTCTCTATACTCTCCCGGATATAGTGTAGGTTATTATCGTTTGTTAGTTAACAGGTCCCTATACTCTCCCGGATATAGTGTGAGTTATTATCGTTTGTTAGTTAACCCGTCCCTATACTCCCCCGGATATAGCGTAGGTTATTATCGTTTGTTAGTTAACCCGTCCCTGTACTCTCCCGGATATAGTGTGGGTTATTATCGTTTGTTAGTTAACCCGTCCCTATACTCCCCCGGATACAGTGTAGGTTATTATCGTTTGTTAGTTAACAGGTCCCTATACTCCCCCGGATGTAGTGTGGGTTGTTATCGTTTGTTAGTTAACAGGTCCCTATACTCCCCCGGATGTAGTGTGGGTGTTATCGTTTGTTAGTTAACCCGTCCCTATACTCTCCCGGATATAGTGTAGGTTATTATCGTTTGTTAGTTAACAGGTCCCTATACTCCCCCGGATGTAGTGTGGGTTGTTATCATTTGTTAGTTAACCCGTCCCTATACTCCACGGATATAGTGTGGGTTATTATCGTTTGTTAGTTAACCCGTCCCTATACTCCCCCCGGATATAGTGTGGGTTATTATGGTTTGTTAGTTAACCCCTCCCTATACTCTCCCGGATATAGTGTGGGTTATTATGGTTTGTTAGTTAACCTGTCCCTATACTCCCCCGGATATAGTGTGGGTTATTATCGTTTGTTAGTTAACCCGTCCCTATACTCTCCCGGATATAGTGTGGGTTATTATGGTTTGTTAGTTAACCCGTCCCTATACTCTCCCGGATATAGTGTGGGTTATTATCTTTTGTTAGTTAGCCCGTCTCTATACTCCCCCGGATATAGTTTGGGTTATTATCGTTTGTTAGTTAACAGGTCCCTATACTCTCCCGGATATAGTGTAGGTTATTATCGTTTGTTAGTTAACCCGTCCCTTTACTCTCCCGGATATAGTGTGGGTTATTATCGTTTGTTAGTTAACCCGTCCCTATACCCTCCCTGATATAGTGTGGGTTATTATCGTTTGTTAGTTAACCCGTCCCTATACTCCCCCGGATATAGTGTGGGTTATTATGGTTTGTTAGTAAACCCGTCCCTATACTCCCCCGGATATAGTGTGGGTTATTATCGTTTGTTAGTTAACCCGTCCCTATACTCTCCCGGATATAGTGTGAGTTATTATCGTTTGTTAGTTAACCCGCCCCTATACTCTCCCGGATATAGTGTAGGTTATCATGGTTTGTTAGTAGACCCGTCCCTTTACTCCACGGATATAGTGTGGGTTATTATCGTTTGTTGGTTAACCCGTCCCTATACTCCCCCGGATGTAGTGTGGGTTGTTATCGTTTGTTAGTTAACAGGTCCCTATACTCCCCCGGATGTAGTGTGGGTTGTTATCGTTTGTTAGTTAACAGGTCCCTATACTCCCCCGGATGTAGTGTGGGTTGTTATCGTTTGTTAGTTAACCCGTCCCTATACTCTCCCGGATATAGTGTAGGTTATTATCGTTTGTTAGTTAACAGGTCCCTATACTCCCCCGGATGTAGTGTGGGTTGTTATCGTTTGTTAGTTAACCCGTCCCTATACTCCACGGATATAGTGTGGGTTATTATCGTTTGTTAGTTAACCCGTCCCTATACTCCCCCCGGATATAGTGTGGGTTATTATGGTTTGTTAGTTAACCCCTCCCTATACCCTCCCGGATATAGTGTGGGTTATTATCGTTTGTTAGTTAACCCGTCTCTATACTCCCCCGGATATAGTGTGGGTTATTATCGTTTGTTAGTTAACCCGTCCCTATACTCTCCCGGATATAGTGTGGGTTATTATGGTTTGTTAGTTAACCCGTCCCTATACTCCCCCGGATATAGTGTGGGTTATTATCGTTTGTTAGTTAACCCGTTCCTGTGCTCTCCCGGATATAGTGTGGGTTATTATCGTTTGTTAGTTAACCCGTCCCTATACTCCCCCGGATACAGTGTAGGTTATTATCGTTTGTTAGTTAGCAGGTCCCTATACTCCCCCGGATGTAGTGTGGGTTGTTATCGTTTGTTAGTTAACAGGTCCCTATACTCCCCCGGATGTAGTGTGGGTGTTATCGTTTGTTAGTTAACCCGTCCCTATACTCTCCCGGATATAGTGTAGGTTATTATCGTTTGTTAGTTAACAGGTCCCTATACTCCCCCGGATGTAGTGTGGGTTGTTATCGTTTGTTAGTTAACCCGTCCCTATACTCCACGGATATAGTGTGGGTTATTATCGTTTGTTAGTTAACCCGTCCCTATACTCCCCCCGGATATAGTGTGGGTTATTATGGTTTGTTAGTTAACCCCTCCCTATACTCTCCCGGATATAGTGTGGGTTATTATCGTTTGTTAGTTAACCCGTCCCTATACTCCCCCGGATATAGTGTGGGTTATTATCGTTTGTTAGTTAACCCGTCCCTATACTCTCCCGGATATAGTGTGGGTTATTATGGTTTGTTAGTTAACCCGTCCCTATACTCCCCCGGATATAGTGTGGGTTATTATCGTTTGTTAGTTAACCCGTTCCTGTGCTCTCCCGGATATAGTGTGGGTTATTATCGTTTGTTAGTTAACCCGTCCCTATACTCCCCCGGATACAGTGTAGGTTATTATCGTTTGTTAGTTAGCAGGTCCCTATACTCCCCCGGATGTAGTGTGGGTTGTTATCGTTTGTTAGTTAACAGGTCCCTATACTCCCCCGGATGTAGTGTGGGTGTTATCGTTTGTTAGTTAACCCGTCCCTATACTCTCCCGGATATAGTGTAGGTTATTATCGTTTGTTAGTTAACAGGTCCCTATACTCCCCCGGATGTAGTGTGGGTTGTTATCGTTTGTTAGTTAACCCGTCCCTATACTCCACGGATATAGTGTGGGTTATTATCGTTTGTTAGTTAACCCGTCCCTATACTCCCCCCGGATATAGTGTGGGTTATTATGGTTTGTTAGTTAACCCCTCCCTATACTCTCCCGGATATAGTGTGGGTTATTATGGTTTGTTAGTTAACCCGTCCCTATACTCCCCCGGATATAGTGTGGGTTATAATCGTTTGTTAGTTAACCCGTCCCTATACTCTCCCGGATATAGTGTGGGTTATTATCGTTTGTTAGTTAACCCGCCCCTATACTCTCCCGGATATAGTGTAGGTTATCATGGTTTGTTAGTAGACCCGTCCCTTTACTCCACGGATATAGTGTGGGTTATTATCGTTTGTTGGTTAACCCGTCCCTATACTCTCCCGGATATAGTGTGGGTTATTATCGTTTGTTAGTTAGCATGTCCCTATACTCTCCAGGATACAGTGTAGGTTATTATCGTTTGTTAGTTAGCCCGTCCCTATACCCTCCCTGATATAGTGTGGGTTATTATCGTTTGTTAGTTAACCCGTCCCTATACCCTCCCTGATATAGTGTGGGTTATTATCGTTTGTTAGTTAACCCGTCCGTATACTCCCCCGGATATAGTGTGGGTTATTATGGTTTGTTAGTTAACCCGTCCCTATACTCTCCCGGATATAGTGTGGGTTATTATGGTTTGTTAGTTAACCCGTCCCTATACTCTCCCGGATATAATGTGGGTTATTATCGTTTGTTAGTTTACCCGTCCCTATACCCTCCATGATATAGTGTGGGTTATTATCGTTTGTTAGTTAACCCGTCCCTATACTCTCCCGGATATAGTGTGGGTTATTATCGTTTGTTAGTTAACATGTCCCTATACTCTCCAGGATACAGTGTAGGTTATTATCGTTTGTTAGTTAGCCCGTCCCTATACCCTCCCTGATATAGTGTGGGTTATTATCGTTTGTTAGTTAACCCGTCCCTATACCCTCCCTGATATAGTGTGGGTTATTATCGTTTGTTAGTTAACCCGTCCGTATACTCCCCCGGATATAGTGTGGGTTATTATGGTTTGTTAGTTAACCCGTCCCTATACTCTCCCGGATATAGTGTGGGTTATTATGGTTTGTTAGTTAACCCGTCCCTATACTCTCCCGGATATAATGTGGGTTATTATCGTTTGTTAGTTTACCCGTCCCTATACCCTCCCTGATATAGTGTGGGTTATTATGGTTTGTTAGTTAACCCGTCCGTATACTCTCCCGGATATAGTGTAGGTTATCATGGTTTGTTAGTAGACCCGTCCCTTTACTCCACGGATATAGTGTGGGTTATTATCGTTTGTTAGTTAACCCGTCCCTATACTCTCCCGGATATAGTGTGGGTTATTATCGTTTGTTAGTTAACCCGTCCCTATACTTCCCCTGATATAGTGTGGGTTATTATCGTTTGTTAGTTAACCCGTCCCTTTACTCTCCCGGATATAGTGTAGGTTATTATCGTTTGTTAGTTAACCCGTCCCTATACTCTCCCGGATATAGTGTAGGTTATTATCGTTTGTTAGTTAACAGGTCCCTATACTCTCCCGGATATAGTGTGAGTTATTATCGTTTGTTAGTTAACCCGTCCCTATACTCCCCCGGATATAGCGTAGGTTATTATCGTTTGTTAGTTAACCCGTCCCTGTACTCTCCCGGATATAGTGTGGGTTATTATCGTTTGTTAGTTAACCCGTCCCTATACTCCCCCGGATACAGTGTAGGTTATTATCGTTTGTTAGTTAACAGGTCCCTATACTCCCCCGGATGTAGTGTGGGTTGTTATCGTTTGTTAGTTAACAGGTCCCTATACTCCCCCGGATGTAGTGTGGGTTGTTATCGTTTGTTAGTTAACCCGTCCCTATACTCTCCCGGATATAGTGTAGGTTATTATCGTTTGTTAGTTAACAGGTCCCTATACTCCCCCGGATGTAGTGTGGGTTGTTATCGTTTGTTAGTTAACCCGTCCCTATACTCCACGGATATAGTGTGGGTTATTATCGCTTGTTAGTTAACCCGTCCCTATACTCCCCCCGGATATAGTGTGGGTTATTATGGTTTGTTAGTTAACCCCTCCCTATACTCTCCCGGATATAGTGTGGGTTATTATCGTTTGTTAGTTAACCCGTCCCTATACTCCCCCGGATATAGTGTGGGTTATTATCGTTTGTTAGTTAACCCGTCCCTATACTCTCCCGGATATAGTGTGGGTTATTATGGTTTGTTAGTTAACCCGTCCCTATACTCCCCCGGATATAGTGTGGGTTATTATCGTTTGTTAGTTAATCCGTCCCTATACTTTCCCGAATGTTGTGTTGATTATTATTTTTGTTAGTTAATCCGTCTCTATACTCTCCCGAATGTTGTGTTGGCTACAATCGTGTGTAAACCCACCCTTATATACTGTCGCTGATTTTGTATGTGTAGTTTGTTGAATTTCTGCTTTTGTTCCACAGCTACTTTGAAAACATTGAGCGAATCTGCCACCCCGACTTCGTCCCGTCATCAGTGGATGTGTTGCGAGCACGAGTTCGGACAACAGGGATCATTGAGACGTGTTTTAAAATCGACCACATGCTCATCAGGTATTTCACCACCCTCAGAACGTCCCCCTCACCAAGTGAGACAATATTCCCAGTACGTCCCTCTCACCAAGTGAGACAGTAACCTCAGTACGTCCCCCTCACCAAGTGAGACAATAATATCAGTACGTCCCTCTCACCAAGTGAGACAGTAATCTCAGTACGTCCCTCTCACCAAGTGAGACAGTAACCTCAGTACGTCCCTCTCACCAAGTGAGACAGTAATCCCAGTACGTCCCACTCACCAAGTGAGACAGTAATCTCAGTACGTCCCACTCACCAAGTGAGACAGTAATCTTAGTACGTCCCTCTCACCAAGTGAGACAGTAACCTCAGTACGTCCCCCTCACCAAGTGAGACAGGAATCCCAGTACGTCCCCCCCCCCCCCCCCACCAAGTGAGACAGGAATCTCAGTACGTCCCTCTCACCAAGTGAGACAGGAATCTCAGTACGTCCCACTCACCAAGTGAGACAGTGATCTCAGTACGTCCCCCCACCAAATGAGACAGGGAAAAGTGAGTGATTCAAACACTTAGTAGAGATAGATGACGATTAACGTATTGTATTAAGGTTCAACTGCCGATATCGAATAGTTACTGTCAGCTTTTCTTTTTGATTGTACGACCCGGTTGTTTAGCGCTACGTGCGATTCGATCACTTGACCAGAGTTTTTCGCTTCATGTCGATCGCATGATCAGAATGTTTGAAATGCTTTCTAAACTATGTTATCATGTTAACAGAATGTTCGACGTTGGAGGTCAAAGGTCAGAACGTAAGAAATGGATCCAATGTTTTGATGACGTCAATGCGCTGTTATTTGTGGCGGCTCTCAGTGCTTACGACATGTGTCTGTACGAGGATCCACATGTGGTAAGTAGTACCGCATCCCCCGTCAACTGGTCGTTACTAAACTTCTCATATACTACAAGGTGACAACGCCTCCTCTCACATTTCATATTCCTGTCATATGCATCATTTGATGAGACGCATCATTTTCAATATATCGTTTTCAAGATATCAGCATGAACTGTGAAGGAGAAACAACGGGCCATTTTATCAAGATTTTATTGATTTGTTTTTCTTTTATATTTTTCAGAATCGACTTCAAGAAAGTTTAAAACTTTTCAAATCTATGTGCAATAATATTTTCTTCAAAGAGACGTGTATGGTAAGTTTTTACTTGATTATATTATGGTTTACTTCCCTATAGAATATAGATGTATATGACGTGCCCCCAGTATTATCGTGGATGTTTTCGTCTTCTGATCAGGGGACACTAGAGAGCCCTACAATAAGGTTTTCTGATCAGGGGACACTAGAGCCCTAGAATAAGGTTTTCTGATCAGGGGGCACTAGAGAGCCCTAGAATAAGGTTTCCTGATCAGGGGACACTAGAGAGCCCTAGAATAAGGTTTTCTGATCAGGGGACACTAGAGAGCCCTAGAATAAGGTTTTCTGATCCGGAGACACTGGAGAGCCCTAGAATAAGGTTTTCTGATAAGGGGACGCTAGAGACCTCTGGAACAAGGTTTCTGATCAAGGACACTGGAGAGCCCTAGAATAAGGTTTTCTGATCAGGGGACACTAGAGAGCCCTGGAATAAGGTTTTCTGATAAGGGGACTCTACACTAGAGAGCCACGGATAAGGTTTTCTGATCAGGGGACACTAGAGAGCCCTGGAATAAGGTTTTCTGATAAGGGGACGCTAGAGACCCCTGGAATAAGGTTTCTGATCAAGGACACTGGAGAGCCCTAGAATAAGGTTTTCTGGTCCGGAGACACTGGAGAGCCCTAGAATAAGGTTTTCTGATAAGGGGACGCTAGTGACCCCTGGAATAAGGTTTCTGATCAAGGACACTAGAGCCCTAGAATAAGGTTTTCTGGTCCGGAGACACTAGAGAGCCCTAGAATAAGGTTTTCTGATCAGGGGACACTAGAGCCCTAGAATAAGGTTTTCTGATCAAGGACACTGGAGAGCCCTAGAATAAGGTTTTCTGATCAGGGGACACTGGAGAGCCCTAGAATAAGGTTTTCTGATCAGGGGACACTGGAGAGCCCTAGAATAAGGTTTTCTGATCAGGGGACACTAG
This sequence comes from Pecten maximus, assembly GCF_902652985.1. NCBI lineage: Eukaryota > Metazoa > Mollusca > Bivalvia > Pectinida > Pectinidae > Pecten > Pecten maximus. Next base: position 19,198,564 of record NC_047015.1, read on the forward strand.
AGGGCCCTAGAATAAGGTTTTCTGATCAGGGGACACTAGAGCCCTTAGAATAAGGTTTTCTGATCAGGGGACACTGGAGAGCCCTGGAATAAGGTTTTCTGATCAGGGGACACTAGAGCCCTTAGAATAAGGTTTTCTGATCAGGGGACACTGGAGAGCCCTGGAATAAGGTTTTCTGACCAGGGGACACTAGATAGCCCTGGAATAAGGTTTTCTGATCAGGGGACACTAGAGAGCCCTAGAATACGGTTTTCTGATCAGGGGACGCTAGAGAGCCATAGAATAAGGTTTCCTGATCAGGGGAGACTGGAAAGCCCTAGAATAAGGTTTTCTGATCAGGGGACACTAGAGAGCCCTAGCATAAGGTTTTCTGATCAGGGGACGCTAGAGAGCCATAGAATAAGGTTTTCTGATCAGGGGACACTGGAGAGCCCTGGAATAGGGTCGCTGTATCTCACTACATGTTGATGGTATACGGCGACTAAAAGTGGGCCCCCAGAATAATTGGGGATTTCCCTGCGTGTGTTCTATTAAGGGACATTGAAGAGACCAAAGCTGATCTTCTACCCTCTTGTAACACTTGATATCTTAATATTAATGTTCTGGCTGATCTCGCTTTCTGTGCTTTGGTTTTTTCTGTTTGCTGTCCTCATATGACCCTTGCTGTTGGTATCTTTTTTGACACCTGTCCTCATGACACTTGCTGTTGGTGTCTCTTTGACACCTGTCCTCATATGTCCCTGGCTGTTGGTGTCTCTATTCACACCTGTACTCATATGACACGGGCTGTTGGAATTTTCTTGACATCCGTTATCACATGACCCTGCCTGTTGGTGTCTCCTTGACACCCGTCATCACATGACCCTGCCTGTTGGTGTCTCCTTGACACCCGTCCTCATAATAATATGTCTCTGGCTGTTTGTGTCTCCTTGACACCCGTCATCATAATAATATGTCCCTGGCTGTTTGTGTCTCCTTGACACCTGTCCTCATGTGACCCTGGCTGTTGGTGTCTCTTTGACACCTGTCCTCATATGTCCCTGGCTGTTGATGTCTACTTGACACGTCATCATATGACCCTGGTTGTTGCGAGTACGTCAAAGAAGAAAAAAAAAACCATGCATATACATGTATAGGTATAAAGATTTAGTATGTTCGATTTACATCTATAGACATATGAAGTCTTACATACATGTATAATGAAACCCCAAACAGATAACTTATGGTAAACTTATGTATATACAGTGTGTTACATGTTATATATCGGACATTATGGGTGGTCAGTGGTAATATAATCTAGTATCGTACTGGACATTACGGGTGGTCAGTGGTAATATAATCTAGTATCGTACTGGAGATTATGGGTGGTCAGTGGTAATATAATCTAGTATCGTACTGGAGATTATGGGTGGTCAGTGGTAATATAATCTAGTATCGTACTGGACATTATGGGTGGTCAGTTGTAACATAATCTAGTATCGTACTGGACATTATGGGTGGTCAGTGGTAATATAATCTAGTATCGTACTGGACATTATGAGTGGTCAGTGGTAATATTAACACATATCCTTCTCTTTTTCAGATTCTGTTCCTCAACAAGATTGACTTGTTCAAGGACAAAATTCGACATTCCGGCAGACACTTACGTCATTTCTTCTCGGAATATAAAGGTATAGTGTTTTGACAATCAACCTGACAAAGATCAAACAAACTCTTGATTGAATATCTCACATTCGGCTGTGTTCTACTGTGACAACCTATCTCTGTTTCTCTGTGTGTGACAACCTAGCTATGTTTCTGTGTGTGTGTGTGACAACCTATCTATGATTCTGTGTGTGTGACAACCTATCTATGTTTCTGTGTGTGTGACAACCTATCTATGTTTCTGTGTGTGTGTGTGACAACCTATCTATGATTCTGTGTGTGTGACAACCTATCTATGTTTCTGTGTGTGTGACAACCTATCTATGTTTCTGTGTGTGTGACAACCTATCAATGTTTCTGTGTTTGTGACAACCTATCTATGTTTCTGTGTGTGTGACAACCTATCTATGTTTCTGTGTGTGTGACAACCTATCTATGTTTCTGTGTGTGTGACAACCTATCTATGTTTCTGTGTTTGTGACAACCTATCTATGTTTCTGTGTGTGTGACAACCTATCTATGTTTCTGTGTGTGTGACAACCTATCTATGTTTCTGAGTGTGTGACAACCTATCTATGTTTCTGTGTGTGTGACAACCCAGCTATGTTTCTGTGTGTGTGACAACCTATCTATGTTTCTGTGTGTGTGACAACCTATCTATGTTTCTGTGTGTGTGTGACAACCTATCTATGTTTCTGTGTGTGTGACAATCTATCTATGTTTCTGTGTGTGTGACAACCTATCTATGTTTCTGTGTGTGTGTGACAACCTATCTATGTTTCTGTGTGTGTGACAACCTATCTGTTTCTGTGTGTGTGACAACCTATCTATGTTTCTGTGTGTGTGACAACCTATCTATGTTTCTGTGTGTGTGACAACCTATCTATGTTTCTGCGTGTGTGACAACCTATCTATGTTTCTGTGTTTGTGACAACCTATCTATGTTTCTGTGTGTGTGACAACCTATCTATGTTTCTGTGTGTGTGACAACCTATCTATGTTTCTGTGTGTGTGTGTGACAACCTATCTATGTTTCTGTGTGTGTGTGTGACAACCTATCTATGTTTCTGTGTGTGTGACAACCTATCTATGTTTCTGTGTGTGTGACAACCTATCTATGTTTCTGTGTGTGTGACAACCTATCTATGTTTCTGTGTGTGTGACAACCTATCTATGTTTCTGTGTGTGTGACAACCTATCTATGTTTCTGTGTGTGTGTGTGTGACAACCTATCTATGATTCTGTGTGTGTGTGTGACAACCTATCTATGTTTCTGTGTGTGTGACAACCTATCTATGTTTCTGTGTTTGTGACAACCTATCTATGATTCTGTGTGTGTGACAACCTATCTATGTTTCTGTGTGTGTGACAACCTATCTATGTTTCTGTGTGTGTGACAACCTATCTATGTTTCTGTGTTTGTGACAACCTATCTATGTTTCTGTGTGTGTGACAACCTATCTATGTTTCTGTGTGTGTGACAACCTATCTATGTTTCTGTGTTTGTGACAACCTATCTATGTTTCTGTGTGTGTGACAACCTATCTATGATTCTGTGTGTGTGTGACAACCTATCTATGTTTCTGTGTGTGTGACAACCTATCTATGTTTCTGTGTGTGTGACAACCTATCTATGTTTCTGTGTATGTGACAACCTATCTATGTTTCTGTGTGTGTGACAACCTATCTATGTTTCTGTGTTTGTGACAACCTATCTATGTTTCTGTGTGTGTGTGACAACCTATCTATGATTCTGTGTGTGTGACAACCTATCTATGTTTCTGTGTGTGTGACAACCTATCTATGATTCTGTGTGTGTGACAACCTATCTATGTTTCTGTGTGTGTGACAACCTATCTATGTTTCTGTGTTTGTGACAACCTATCTATGATTCTGTGTGTGTGACAACCTATCTATGTTTCTGTGTGTGTGACAACCTATCTATGTTTCTGTGTGTGTGACAACCTATCTATGTTTCTGTGTGTGTGACAACCTATCTATGTTTCTGTGTGTGTGACAACCTATCTATGATTCTGTGTGTGTGACAACCTATCTATGTTTCTGTGTGTGTGACAACCTATCTATGTTTCTGTGTGTGTGACAACCTATCTATGTTTCTGTGTGTGTGACAACCTATCTATGTTTCTGTGTTTGTGACAACCTATCTATGTTTCTGTGTGTGTGACAACCTATCTATGTTTCTGTGTGTGTGACAACCTATCTATGTTTCTGTGTGTGTGACAACCTATCTATGATTCTGTGTGTGTGACAACCTATCTATGTTTCTGTGTGTGTGACAACCTATCTATGTTTCTGTGTGTGTGACAACCTATCTATGTTTCTGTGTTTGTGACAACCTATCTATGTTTCTGTGTGTGTGACAACCTATCTATGTTTCTGTGTGTGTGACAACCTATCTATGATTCTGTGTGTGTGACAACCTATCTATGATTCTGTGTGTGTGACAACCTATCTATGTTTCTGTGTTTGTGACAACCTATCTGTGTTTGTGACAACCTATCTATGTTTCTGTGTTTGTGACAACCTATCTATGTTTCTGTGTGTGTGACAACCTATCTATGTTTCTGTGTGTGTGACAACCTATCTATGTTTCTGTGTGTGTGACAACCTATCTATGTTTCTGTGTGTGTGACAACCTATCTATGTTCCTGTGTTTGTGACAACTTGTGTTATTTTATATTACAGGACCGGACAAGGACGTGGACCAAGCAGCGCGCTTCATTCAGAGAGATTTCCAGAACCAGAACCATAATCCGTCCAAGGTGGTATATCCCCACTTCACAACTGCAACCGACACCAGTAATATACAGGTGGTGTTTCAGGTAGTCATGGACTCAATCCTCCGACAAAACCTTAACATCAGTGCACTGTTATAGCGGGCCCTGACAATCAACCATCGCCCTCAGCACATTCTTACAACAGGAACTCCCGCTACCGACAATCCTCACCACCACTGCACTTTTGAAGAAAACCTTGATTCCAGACCCTGACAACACATCAACAGCTCTCTCTCTCTTTTAGCAGGAGCTGGAATCTAGCTTCCCTCAACCATTTTCATCATCGGTTGGCTATGATAGCCAGCTTCTGTCAGATCATTTTCCATCAGATGCTCATTCGTGAAGTAGATCCTGGAATTGAGATTTCGTCAGATAATGACCATAATCAGTTGACATATTTTTTTATGGCGATCCTGGATTCCAACTTCTATAAAATATTCTTCGGTAGAACCTCTACAAGTACCTCTGACAAAAATATCATGCACTCTGATAACATTTAATATGATCTCGCCAGCAGTTTATGTGATATTCTTTGCTGAATGTGACATTAGGGAGCCGGACGTGATAACATTCGGAACCCCTTTGTTTGGATTGCCTGTGTTTTATTATTGTCGTGGTTTATATGTTTATGTAACACAAATTCATTACGAAAACAAACTACATCGTCAAGAATGTGTGTGTCATATACATGATGTTCGAATGTATAGTGCTTTCATTAACGCATGTTATTAACGAAAATACGCATTGTTCCATCTGTATAACTGTAAATATCGTCTTTGGTGTGGTGGAGTGCTCTCCCGTGATTGGCGTGGCAGAGTTGTCTCCCGTGGTACTGTGGCAAACTGATGATAGGAAGAGTTGTCTTTCTTTAATTAAGTAAGCTCGGCCTCACTGGCCCTATCGCTAAGTTACGCATAATAAAGTGAGAAACAATAAAAGGCACTGAGTGACAATCAGTCTACAGTATAACCGTTGTTTGTGTCTTCATGTATACAATTATCGTAGAGATAGCGGTCATATCACGAAACAGACGTACGGACATTGAGACGGATAGTTGCCGATAGCATTTTTATTCTGACCTCTCCAAATTCTTCACACAACTTTCTGAAACATTGTTAGCTTTCCGACAACGTATGCATACTTTTATACAAAATCTTTGTGACAGCTAACGGACCATTCTCATAATTTTCTGAGTATACTGGTAGTAAGTGACTTATCTACACTTGGAGATATTTGGTATAATTGACAGTAAAAGTATTGGGATTGGTACCAGACCCGATATTCTCCTGTTATCAGCGACTGAGCTGTATCTAGACTTACAATGTAGTTCTGAACGGTACACTCCTTATACATCCGTGGACGTTTCATCACTGAAATATAGCTTATTTTCAGATAACGTAAGGGGTTGCTCTTAAAAAAGACGAGACATTTTTTTTATTATTTAGCCGGTGATCGTATTACAGTGGGATAGTGTTACAGAGAATCTCACGTTTACCTGCTGTTTTATTCCCGGGGTAACTTCCCATTAAAATAACACCGGATACCTTCAGGGATATTAGTGACTTATGGTCCGTCATATTACAGAGATAACGTTTTTTCTGGAGTTCCACTATGATGCTTCCGTCTTGGAAGAAAGTTGCATTCATCTAACCTGTAAATATCCCACAGACTGTTAGGCAAGGTAAACCAGTTGAACGATACAAACAAAGCATCATTTATTGTATAACATAGATATTGATGTTGTCACCGTGTAACGACACACAGACATTGATGGTTTCACCGTGTAACGACACACAGACATTGATGGTTTCGCCGTGTACCGACACACAGATATTGATGATGTCACCGTGTACCGACACACAGACATTGATGGTATCACCGTGTACCGACACACAGACATTGATGGTATCACCGTGTACCGCCACACAGACATTGATGATATCACCGTGTACCGCCACACATACATTGATGATATCACCGTGTACCGACACACAGACATTGATGGTTTCACCGTGTACCGACACACAGACATTGATGGTATCACCGTGTACCGACACACAGACATTGATGTTATCACCGTGTACCGACACACAGATATTGATGATATCACCGTGTACTGACACAGATATTGATGATGTCACCGTGTACCGACACACAGACATTGATGGTATCACCGTGTACCGCCACACAGACATTGATGGTTTCACCGTGTACCGACACACAGACATTGATGATATCACCGTGTACCGACACACAGACATTGATGATATCACCGTGTACCGACACACAGACATTGATGATATCACCGTGTACCGACACACAGACATTGATGGTATCACCGTGTACCGACACACAGACATTGATGATATCACCGTGTACTGACACACAGATATTGATGATGTCACCGTGTACCGACACACTGACATTGGTGGTATCACCGTGTACTGACACACAGATATTGATGATGTCACCGTGCACCGACACACAGACATTGATGTTATCACCGTGTACTGACACACAGATATTGATGATGTCACCGTGCACCGACACACAGACATTGATGGTATCACCGTGTACCGACACACAAATATTGATGTTATCACCGTGTACCGACACACAGACATTGATGATATCACCGTTTACCGACACACAGACATTGATGGTATCACCGTGTACCGACACACAGACATTGATGTTATCACCGTGTACTGACACACAGATATTGATGATGTCACCGTGCACCGACACACAGACATTGATGGTATCACCGTGTACCGACACACAAATATTGATGTTATCACCGTGTACCGACACACAGACATTGATGGTATCACCGTGCACCGACACACAGACATTGATGGTATCACCGTGTACCGACATACAAATATTGATGTTATCACTGTGTACCATCACACAGACATTGATGGTATCACCGTGTACCGCCACACAGACATTGATGGTTTCACCGTGTACCGACACACAGATATTGATGATGTCACCATGTACCGACACACTAACATTGATGGTATCACCGTGCACCGACACACAGACATTGATGATGTCACCATGTACTGACACACAGACATTGATGGTATCACCATGTACCGACACACAGATATTGATGATGTCACCATGTACTGACACACAGACATTGATCGTATCACCATGTACCGACACACAGATATTGATGATGTCACCATGTACTGACACACAGACATTGATGGTATCATCGTGTACCGACACACAGATATTGATGGTGTCACCGTGTACCGAAACACAGACATTGATGGTATCACCGTGTACCGACACACAGACATTGATGATATCACCGTGTACCGACACACAGACATTGATGATATCACCGTGTACCGACACACAGACATTGATGGTTTCACCGTGTACCGACACACAGACATTGATGGTATCACCGTGTACCGACACACAGACATTGATGATATCACCGTGTACCGACACACAGATATTGATGATATCACCGTGTACTGACACAGATATTGATGATGTCACCGTGTACCGACACACAGACATTGATGGTATCACCGTGTACCGCCACACAGACATTGATGGTTTCACCGTGTACCGACACACAGACATTGATGATATCACCGTGTACCGACACACAGACATTGATGTTATCACCGTGTACCGACACACAGACATTGATGATATCACCGTGTACCGACACACAGACATTGATGGTATCACCGTGTACCGACACACAGACATTGATGATATCACCGTGTACCGACACACAGACATTGATGTTATCACCGTGTACCGACACACAGACATTGATGATATCACCGTGTACCGACACACAGACATTGATGGTATCACCGTGTACCGACACACAGACATTGATGTTATCACCGTGTACTGACACACAGATATTGATGATGTCACCGTGTACCGACACACTGACATTGGTGGTATCACCGTGTACTGACACACAGATATTGATGATGTCACCGTGCACCGACACACAGACATTGATGTTATCACCGTGTACTGACACACAGATATTGATGATGTCACCGTGCACCGACACACAGACATTGATGGTATCACCGTGTACCGACACACAAATATTGATGTTATCACCGTGTACCGACACACAGACATTGATGATATCACCGTGTACCGACACACAGACATTGATGGTATCACCGTGTACCGACACACAGACATTGATGTTATCACCGTGTACTGACACACAGATATTGATGATGTCACCGTGCACCGACACACAGACATTGATGGTATCACCGTGTACCGACACACAAATATTGATGTTATCACCGTGTACCGACACACAGACATTGATGGTATCACCGTGTACCGACACACAGACATTGATGGTATCACCGTGTACCGACATACAAATATTGATGTTATCACTGTGTACCATCACACAGACATTGATGGTATCACCGTGTACCGCCACACAGACATTGATGGTTTCACCGTGTACCGACACACAGATATTGATGATGTCACCATGTACCGACACACTAACATTGATGGTATCACCGTGCACCGACACACAGACATTGATGATGTCACCATGTACTGACACACAGACATTGATGGTATCACCATGTACCGACACACAGATATTGATGATGTCACCATGTACTGACACACAGACATTGATCGTATCACCATGTACCGACACACAGATATTGATGATGTCACCATGTACTGACACACAGACATTGATGGTATCATCGTGTACCGACACACAGATATTGATGGTGTCACCGTGTACCGAAACACAGACAGTGATGATGTCACCGTGTACCGACACACAGACATTGATGATATCACCGTGTACCGACACACAGATATTGATGGTATCACCGTGTACCGACACACAGACATTGATGTTATCACCGTGTACCGACACACAGACATTGATGATATCACCGTGTACCGACACACAGATATTGATGGTATCACCGTGTACCGACACACAGACATTGATGATATCACCGTGTACCGACACACAGACAATGATGGTTTCACCGTGTACCGACCCACAGACATTGATGTTATCACCGTGTACCGACACACAGACATTGATGATGTCACCATGTACTGACACACAGACATTGATGGTATCACCGTGTACCGACACACATATATTGATGGTATCACCGTGTACCATCACACAGACATTGATGGTATCACCGTGTACCGACACACAGACATTGATGGTTTCACCGTGTACCGACACACAGATATTGATGATATCACCGTGTACCGACACACAGACATTGATGGTATCACCGTGTACCATCACACATATATTGATGGTTTCACCGTGTACCGACACACAGACATTGATGGTTTCACCGTGTACCGACACACAGACATTGATGGTATCACCGTGTACCGACACACAGACATTGATGGTATCACCGTGTACCGACACACAGACATTGATGGTATCACCGTGTACCGACACACAGACATTGATGGTATCACCGTGTACCGACACACAGACATTGATGTTATCACCGTGTACCGACACGCAGATATTGATGGTATCACCGTGTACCGAAACACGGACATTGGTGGTTTCACCGTGTACCGACACACAGACATTGATGGTTTCACCGTGTACCGACACTCAGACATTGATGGTATCACCGTGTACCGATACACAGATATTGATGGTATCACCGTGTACCGACACACATATATTGATGGTATCACCGTGTACCATCACACAGACATTGATGGTATCACCGTGTACCGACACACAGACATTGATGGTTTCACCGTGTACCGACACACAGATATTGATGATATCACCGTGTACCGACACACAGACATTGATGGTATCACCGTGTACCGACACACAGACATTGATGATATCACCGTGTACCGACACACAGACATTGATGGTATCACCGTGTACCGACACACAGACATTGATGGTATCACCGTGTACCGACACACAGATATTGATGATGTCACCGTGTACCGACACACAGATATTGATGATATCACCGTGAACCGACACACTGACATTGATGATATCACCGTGTACCGACACACAGATATTGATGATATCACCGTGTACTGACACACAGATATTGATGATGTCACCGTGTACCATCACACAGACATTGATGGTATCACCGTTTACCGACACACATATATTGATGGTATCACCGTGTACCATCACACAGATATTGATGGTATCACCGTGTACCGACACACAGTTATTGATGGTATAACCGTGTACCGACACACAGACATTGATGATATCACCGTGTATCGACACACAGATATTGATGGTATCATCGTGTACCGACACACAGATATTGATGATGTCACCACGTACTGACACACAGATATTGATGGTTTCACCGTGTACCGACACACAGACATTGATGGTTTCACCGTGTACCGACACACAGACATTGATGGTATCACCGTGTACCGACACACAGATATTGATGGTATCACCGTGTACCGACACACAGATATTGATGATGTCACAATGTACTGACACACAGACATTGATGGTATCACCGTGTACCGACACACAAATATTGATGATGTCACCATGTACTGACACACAGACATTGATGATGTCACCGTGTACCGACACACAGACATTGATGATATCACCGTGTACCGACACACAGATATTGATGGTATCACCGTGTACCGACACACAGACATTGATGGTATCACCGTGTTCCGACACACAGACATTGATGATATCACTGTGTACCGACACATAGATATTGATGATGTCACCATGTACTGACACACAGACATTGATGGTATCACCGTGTACCGACACAGAGACATTGATGATATCACTGTGTACCGACACACATATAATGATGATATCACGTGTACTGACACACAGATATTGATGATATCACCGTGTATCGACACACAGAGATTGATGATATCACCGTGTACCGGCACACAGACATTGATGGTATCACCGTGTACCGACACACAGACATTGATGGTATCACCGTGTACCGACACACAGATATTGATGATGTCACCGTGTACCGACACACAGATATTGATGATATCACCGTGTACCGACACACTGACATTGATGATATCACCGTGTACCGACACACAGATATTGATGATATCACCGTGTACTGACACACAGATATTGATGATGTCACCGTGTACCATCACACAGACATTGATGGTATCACCGTTTACCGACACACATATATTGATGGTATCACCGTGTACCATCACACAGATATTGATGGTATCACCGTGTACCGACACACAGTTATTGATGGTATAACCGTGTACCGACACACAGACATTGATGATATCACCGTGTATCGACACACAGATATTGATGGTATCATCGTGTACCGACACACAGATATTGATGATGTCACCACGTACTGACACACAGATATTGATGGTTTCACCGTGTACCGACACACAGACATTGATGGTTTCACCGTGTACCGACACACAGACATTGATGGTATCACCGTGTACCGACACACAGATATTGATGGTATCACCGTGTACCGACACACAGATATTGATGATGTCACAATGTACTGACACACAGACATTGATGGTATCACCGTGTACCGACACACAAATATTGATGATGTCACCATGTACTGACACACAGACATTGATGATGTCACCGTGTACCGACACACAGACATTGATGATATCACCGTGTACCGACACACAGATATTGATGGTATCACCGTGTACCGACACACAGACATTGATGGTATCACCGTGTACCGACACACAGACATTGATGATATCACTGTGTACCGACACATAGATATTGATGATGTCACCATGTACTGACACACAGACATTGATGGTATCACCGTGTACCGACACAGAGACATTGATGATATCACTGTGTACCGACACACATATAATGATGATATCACGTGTACTGACACACAGATATTGATGATATCACCGTGTATCGACACACAGAGATTGATGGTATCACCGTGTACCGACACACAGACATTGATGGTATCACCATGAACCGACACACTGACATTGATGATATCACCGTGTACCGACACACAGACATTGATGGTATCACCGTGTACCGACACACAAATATTGATGTTATCACCGTGTACCGACACACAGACATTGATGGTATCACCGTGCACCGACACACAGACATTGATGGTATCACCGTGTACCGACATACAAATATTGATGTTATCACTGTGTACCATCACACAGACATTGATGGTATCACCGTGTACCGCCACACAGACATTGATGGTTTCACCGTGTACCGACACACAGATATTGATGATGTCACCATGTACCGACACACTAACATTGATGGTATCACCGTGCACCGACACACAGACATTGATGATGTCACCATGTACTGACACACAGACATTGATGGTATCACCATGTACCGACACACAGATATTGATGATGTCACCATGTACTGACACACAGACATTGATCGTATCACCATGTACCGACACACAGATATTGATGATGTCACCATGTACTGACACACAGACATTGATGGTATCATCGTGTACCGACAAACAGATATTGATGGTGTCACCGTGTACCGAAACACAGACAGTGATGATGTCACCGTGTACCGACACACAGACATTGATGATATCACCGTGTACCGACACACAGATATTGATGGTATCACCGTGTACCGACACACAGACATTGATGGTTTCACCGTGTACCGACACACAGACATTGATGGTTTCACCGTGTACCGACCCACAGACATTGATGTTATCACCGTGTACCGACACACAGACATTGATGATGTCACCATGTACTGACACACAGACATTGATGGTATCACCGTGTACCGACACACATATATTGATGGTATCACCGTGTACCATCACACAGACATTGATGGTATCATCGTGTACCGACACACAGACATTGATGGTTTCACCGTGTACCGACACACAGATATTGATGATATCACCGTGTACCGACACACAGACATTGATGGTATCACCGTGTACCATCACACATATATTGATGGTTTCACCGTGTACCGACACACAGACATTGATGGTTTCACCGTGTACCGACACACAGACATTGATGGTATCACCGTGTACCGACACACAGACATTGATGGTATCACCGTGTACCGACACACAGACATTGATGGTATCACCGTGTACCGACACACAGACATTGATGGTATCACCGTGTACCGACACACAGACATTGATGTTATCACCGTGTACCGACACGCAGATATTGATGGTATCACCGTGTACCGAAACACGGACATTGGTGGTTTCACCGTGTACCGACACACAGACATTGATGGTTTCACCGTGTACCGACACTCAGACATTGATGGTATCACCGTGTACCGATACACAGATATTGATGGTATCACCGTGTACCGACACACATATATTGATGGTATCACCGTGTACCATCACACAGACATTGATGGTATCACCGTGTACCGACACACAGACATTGATGGTTTCACCGTGTACCGACACACAGATATTGATGATATCACCGTGTACCGACACACAGACATTGATGGTATCACCGTGTACCGACACACAGACATTGATGATATCACCGTGTACCGACACACAGACATTGATGGTATCACCGTGTACCGACACACAGACATTGATGGTATCACCGTGTACCGACACACAGATATTGATGATGTCACCGTGTACCGACACACAGATATTGATGATATCACCGTGAACCGACACACTGACATTGATGATATCACCGTGTACCGACACACAGATATTGATGATATCACCGTGTACTGACACACAGATATTGATGATGTCACCGTGTACCATCACACAGACATTGATGGTATCACCGTTTACCGACACACATATATTGATGGTATCACCGTGTACCATCACACAGATATTGATGGTATCACCGTGTACCGACACACAGTTATTGATGGTATAACCGTGTACCGACACACAGACATTGATGATATCACCGTGTATCGACACACAGATATTGATGGTATCATCGTGTACCGACACACAGATATTGATGATGTCACCACGTACTGACACACAGATATTGATGGTTTCACCGTGTACCGACACACAGACATTGATGGTTTCACCGTGTACCGACACACAGACAATGATGGTATCACCGTGTACCGACACACAGATATTGATGGTATCACCGTGTACCGACACACAGATATTGATGATGTCACAATGTACTGACACACAGACATTGATGGTATCACCGTGTACCGACACACAAATATTGATGATGTCACCATGTACTGACACACAGACATTGATGATGTCACCGTGTACCGACACACAGACATTGATGATATCACCGTGTACCGACACACAGATATTGATGGTATCACCGTGTACCGACACACAGACATTGATGGTATCACCGTGTTCCGACACACAGACATTGATGATATCACTGTGTACCGACACATAGATATTGATGATGTCACCATGTACTGACACACAGACATTGATGGTATCACCGTGTACCGACACAGAGACATTGATGATATCACTGTGTACCGACACACATATAATGATGATATCACGTGTACTGACACACAGATATTGATGATATCACCGTGTATCGACACACAGAGATTGATGATATCACCGTGTACCGGCACACAGACATTGATGGTATCACCGTGTACCGACACACAGACATTGATGGTATCACCGTGTACCGACACACAGATATTGATGATGTCACCGTGTACCGACACACAGATATTGATGATATCACCGTGAACCGACACACTGACATTGATGATATCACCGTGTACCGACACACAGATATTGATGATATCACCGTGTACTGACACACAGATATTGATGATGTCACCGTGTACCATCACACAGACATTGATGGTATCACCGTTTACCGACACACATATATTGATGGTATCACCGTGTACCATCACACAGATATTGATGGTATCACCGTGTACCGACACACAGTTATTGATGGTATAACCGTGTACCGACACACAGACATTGATGATATCACCGTGTATCGACACACAGATATTGATGGTATCATCGTGTACCGACACACAGATATTGATGATGTCACCACGTACTGACACACAGATATTGATGTTATCACCGTGTACCGACACACAGACATTGATGGTTTCACCGTGTACCGACACACAGACATTGATGGTATCACCGTGTACCGACACACAGATATTGATGGTATCACCGTGTACCGACACACAGATATTGATGATGTCACAATGTACTGACACACAGACATTGATGGTATCACCGTGTACCGACACACAAATATTGATGATGTCACCATGTACTGACACACAGACATTGATGATGTCACCGTGTACCGACACACAGACATTGATGATATCACCGTGTACCGACACACAGATATTGATGGTATCACCGTGTACCGACACACAGACATTGATGGTATCACCGTGTTCCGACACACAGACATTGATGATATCACTGTGTACCGACACATAGATATTGATGATGTCACCATGTACTGACACACAGACATTGATGGTATCACCGTGTACCGACACAGAGACATTGATGATATCACTGTGTACCGACACACATATAATGATGATATCACGTGTACTGACACACAGATATTGATGATATCACCGTGTATCGACACACAGAGATTGATGGTATCACCGTGTACCGACACACAGACATTGATGGTATCACCATGAACCGACACACTGACATTGATGATATCACCGTGTACCGACATACACAGACATTGATGATAACACCGTGTACCGACACACTGACATTGATGATGTCACCGTTTACCGACACACAGACATTGATGATATCACCGTGAACCGACACACTGACATTGATGATGTCACCGTGTACCGACACACATACATTGATGGTATCACCGTGAACCATCACACTGACATTGATGATACCACCGTGTACCGACACACAGACATTGATGATATCACCGTGTACCGACACACAGACATTGATGATATCACCGTGTACCGGCACACAGACATTGATGGTTTCACCGTGTACCGACACACAGACATTGATGGTATCACCGTGTACCGACACACAGATATTGATGATGTCACCGTGTACCGACACACAGATATTGATGATATCACCGTGAACCGACACACTGACATTGATGATATCACCGTGTACCGACACACAGATATTGATGATATCACCGTGTACTGACACACAGATATTGATGATGTCACCGTGTACCATCACACAGACATTGATGGTATCACCGTTTACCGACACACATATATTGATGGTATCACCGTGTACCATCACACAGATATTGATGGTATCACCGTGTACCGACACACAGTTATTGATGGTATAACCGTGTACCGACACACAGACATTGATGATATCACCGTGTATCGACACACAGATATTGATGGTATCATCGTGTACCGACACACAGATATTGATGATGTCACCGTGTACCGACACACAGACATTGATGGTTTCACCGTGTACCGACACACAGACATTGATGGTTTCACCGTGTACCGACATACAGACATTGATTGTATCACCGTGTACTGACACACAGATATTGATGGTATCACCGTGTACCGACACACAAATATTGATGATGTCACCATGTACTGACACACAGACATTGATGATGTCACCGTGTACCGACACACAGACATTGATGGAATCACCGTGTACCGACACACAGACATTGATGATATCACCGTGTACCGACACACAGATATTGATGGTATCACCGTGTACCGACACACAGACATTGATGGTATCACCGTGTTCCGACACACAGACATTGATGATATCACTGTGTACCGACACATAGATATTGATGATGTCACCATGTACTGACACACAGACATTGATGGTTTCACCGTGTACCGACACACAGACATTGATGATATCACTGTGTACCGACACACATATAATGATGAAATCACCGTGAACCGACACACAGATATTGATGATATCACTGTGTACCGACACACAGATATTGATGGTATCACCGTGTACCGACACACAGACATTGATGATGTCACCGTGTACCGACACACAGATATTGATGATATCACTGTGTACCGACACACAGACATTGATGATATCACCGTGTACCGACACACAGACATTGATGATGTCACCGTGTACCGACACACAGACATTGATGGTATCACCGTGAACCATCACACAGACATTGATGATATCACCGTGAACCGACACACAGATATTGATGATATCACTGTGTACGGACACACAAATAATGATGATATCACCGTGTACCGACACACAGAGATTGATGGTATCACCGTGTACCGACACACAGACATTGATGATATCACTGTGTACCGACACACATATAATGATGATATCACGTGTACTGACACACAGATATTGATGATATCACCGTGTATCGACACACAGAGATTGATGGTATCACCGTGTACCGACACACAGACATTGATGGTATCACCGTGTACCGACACACAAATATTGATGATATCACCGTGTACCGACACACAGACATTGATGATATCACCGTGTACCGACACACAGATATTGATGATGTCACCATGTACTGACACACAGACATTGATGGTTTCACCGTGTACCGACACTCAAATATTGATGATATCACCGTGAACCGACACACTGACATTGATGATATCACCGTGTACCGACACACAGACATTGATGATAACACCGTGTACTGACACACTGACATTGATGATGTCACCGTTTACCGACACACAGACATTGATGATATCACCGTGAACCGACACACTGACATTGATGATGTCACCGTGTACCGACACACAGATATTGATGATATCACCGTGTACCGACACACAGACATTGATGCTATCACTGTGTACCGACACACAGACATTGATGGTATCACCGTGTACCGACACACAGACATTGATGCTATCACTGTGTACCGACACACAGACATTGATGATATCACCGTGTACCGACACACAGACATTGATGCTATCACTGTGTACCGACACACAGACATTGATGCTATCACTGTGTACCGACACACATACATTGATGGTATCACCGTGTACCGACACACAGACATTGATGCTATCACTGTGTACCGACACACAGACATTGATGATATCACCGTGTACCGACACACAGACATTGATGATATCACCGTGTACCGACACACATACATTGATGTTATCACCGTGTACCGACCCACAGACATTGATGGTATCACCGTGTACCGACACACAGATATTGATGCTATCACCGTGTACCGACACACAGACATTGATGCTATCACTGTGTACCGACACACAGACATTGATGTACGCTGATAACACAAAACGTGTCTTACTGTCCGGATATGAGTGTTTGACTGTCCTGATATGAGTGTCTTACTGTCCTGGTATATAATTGTCTTACTGTCCGGACATATACATGTCTTACTGTCCGGGTATTAAGTGTCTTACTGTCCGGGTATTAAGTGTCTTACTCTCCGGATATATAAATGTCTTACTGTCCGTATATATAAGTGTCTTACTGTCCGGATATATAAGTGTCTTACTGTCCGGATATATAAGTGTCTTACTATCCGGGTATTAAGTGTCTTACTGTCCGGATATATAAGTGTCTAACTGTCCGGATATATAAGTGTTTAACTGTCCGGATATATAAGTGTCTTACTGTCCGGATATATAAGTGTCTTACTGTCCGGATATATAAGTGTCTTACTGTCCGGATATATAAATTTGTATCTTACTGCCCGGATATAAAAGTGTCTAACTGTCCGGATATATAAGTGTCTTACTGTCCGGATACAAAAGTGTCTGACTGTCCGGATATATAAGTGTTTGACTGTCCTGATATAAGTGTCTTACTCTGTCCGGATATATAAGTGTCTTACTGTCCAGATATAAAAGTGTCTTACTGTCCGTATATATAAGTGTCTTACTGTCCGGGTATTAAGTGTCTTACTCTCCGGATATATAAATGTCTTACTGTCCGTATATATTTGTGTCTTACTGTCTGGATATATAAGTGTCTTACTGTCCGGATATATACGTGTCTTACTGTCCGGATATATTTGTGTCTTACTGTCAGTATATATTTGTGTTTTACGGTCCGTATATATAAGTGTCTAACTGTCCGTATATATAAGTGTCTTACTGTCCGTATATATAAGTGTCTTACTGTCCAGATATAAAAGTGTCTTACTGTCCGTATATATAAGTGTCTTACTGTCCGGGTATTAAGTGTCTTACTCTCCGGATATATAAATGTCTTACTGTCCGTATATATAAGTGTCTAACTGTCCGTATATATAAGTGTCTAACTGTCCGTATATATAAGTGTCTTACTGTCCGGATATATAAGTGTCTAGCTGTCCGTACATATTTGTGTCTTACTGTCCGTATATATTTGTGTCTTACTGTCCGTATATATAAGTGTCTAACTGTCCGTATATATAAGTGTCTAACTGTCCGTATATATAAGTGTCTTACTGTCCGGATATATAAGTGTCTTACTGTCCGGATATATTTGTGTTTTACGGTCCGTATATATAAGTGTCTTACTGTCCGGATATATTTGTGTTTTACGGTCCGTATATATAAGTGTCTTACTGTCCGGATATATAAGTGTCTAACTGTCCGTATATATAAGTGTCTAACTGTCCGGATATATAAGTGTCTTACTGTCCGGATATAAAAGTGTCTAACTGTCCGGATATATAAGTGTCTTACTGTCCGGATACAAAAGTGTCTGACTGTCCGGATACAAAAGTGTCTGACTGTCCGGATATATAAGTGTCTTACTGTCCGGATATAAAAGTGTCTAACTGTCCGGATATATAAGTGTCTTACTGTCCGGATATATAAGTGTCTAACTGTCCGTATATATAAGTGTCTAACTGTCCGCATATATAAGTGTCTAACTGTCCGTATATATAAGTGTCTAACTGTCCGTATATATAAGTGTCTAACTGTCCGTATATATAAGTGTCTAACTGTCCGTATATATAAGTGTCTAACTGTCCAGATATAAAAGTGTCTAACTGTCCGTATATATAAGTGTCTAACTGTCCGTATATATAAGTGTCTAACTGTCCGTATATATAAGTGTCTAACTGTCCGGATATATAAGTGTCTTACTGTCCGGATATATAAGTGTCTAACTGTCCGTATATATAAGTGTCTAACTGTCCGTATATATAAGTGTCTAACTGTCCGGATATATAAGTGTCTAACTGTCCGTATATATAAGTGTCTAACTGTCCGTATATATAAGTGTCTAACTGTCCGCATATATAAGTGTCTAACTGTCCGTATATATAAGTGTCTAACTGTCCGTATATATAAGTGTCTAACTGTCCGTATATATAAGTGTCTAACTGTCCGGATATATAAGTGTCTTACTGTCCGGATATATAAGTGTCTTACTGTCCGGATATAAGTGTCTTACTCTGTCCGGATATATAAGTGTCTAGCTGTCCGTACATATTTGTGTCTTACTGTCCGCATATATAAATGTCCTACAGTCCGAATGTGTAAAAGTGCAACAGATTAAGGATGACGTAAGACCCGTTCGCCCGGCCGATCGCGGTTTGTGCGTCGTGCTCAGAAGCCGCACTATTAGAATATGTTGTTCCGAGTGTGATATTCAATTTTAATTAACTAGTGTGCTGTCTTATTAAATCTCCGCATAATAAAATGTTTGTGAAATGTAGTTTCTGTTTTATTGGAGACTGTGATTTAGCTGTTCTATTTACGACCCAGTTATCGCTCATGTTTAATTCAGCTAGTACTCAGGTCGAGGCAGCCCCAACGATCGATGGCGCGCCTAGCTACGGTAGAGTCACGTGTTTGCTTCGGAGCCCTACGTTACAGGGAAAACATCCCATATTGCATTGCTACTCCCATGAATGGCGCTATAAAACTTGCCTGGGACGGCGTGCTACTCCAGGGGGATAACCAATAAATAAAACGTTACCCAAATTAAGAAAAAAATTCCGGATTTTATTAAGAAAAAAGGAACATTAATTCAAATAAAACAAAATTTATAAAGTTTCCCTCTAGCACAGCAATATTTGAGGGAGCTGGTATGATTTAAAATCCATCATCGTATTGCCATTCACTCATTCCAGGTTGACCACTCAACAGAAATTCCACAAACGAAGAATGTTTTCAATTACTGGCGAGCCCTGGTATGGTCGCCCGCTTCTATCACGACCGTTGTCAAGGTAGCGTGGTGACCGATTTGATTACCTGTGGACAGATAACATTCGTTGTACAATATACCATTATTACCGGATAATGTCCACATTGTAATTCCACAACTTTATTGAATAGACGTGACCCGTACAAGTGTTGTTTCGATAGCCATTGCCTAGTTTCAAAGCACATTGCATTGCATAAAGACATATGTAGTTACAAATGTAGATATACATTGTCCATCTAAAGTAATAAGTGTAAGTAGACTTTGTCCATCTAAAATTACAACTGTAGGTAGACTTTGTCCATCTAAAGTTACAACTGTAGTAAGACTTTGTCCATATAAAGTCACAACCGTAGGAAGACTTTGTCCATCTAAAGCCACAAGTGTAGGTAGACTTTAGTAGACTTTGTCCATATAAAGTCACAACCGTAGGAAGACTTTGTCCATATAAAGTTACAAGTTTAGGTAGACATTGTCCAATCTAAAGCCACAATTGTAGGTAGACTTTGTCCATCTAAAGCCACAATTGTAGGTAGACTTTGTCCATATAAAGTTACAAGTTTAGGTAGACATTGTCCATCTAAAGCCACAATTGTAGGTAGACTTTGTCCATCTAAAGCCACAATTGTAGGTAGACTTTGTCCATATAAAGTTACAAGTTAGGTAGACTTTGGTCTATTTACAAGTTTATATTTACATTCTGTGTTGCATTTGCCTATATGTCGTTAGTAAACCAAATTGTATTCATCAGAGTGTATACTACAATTTACAGTGATTCGGTCAGAGTAGGGATACAGCCCCAGGTGTTGCTGGTCAAAACAATGGTCCCCAGTTACATTCGGCCAGGAGAGATTTCGAATGCTAGCATTTATCTACGTAAACCACCACAAAAAAAGCAACGCAAGTTATCAGAGTAAAATTTAATAATAGAAAAAATGAAGTCGACCGACTCGACACAAAATTATTATAAGCTCTATTCCTGATCTATAGGAAGTAATCAAATTGTCACTGTCGTCACACAGGGGCTCGTTGTCGAATTGTCAGAAATGCTAGACACGACAACATTTAAAGTCCAGCCTTTTAAAAAAAAAATCTTGCGAAAAATCGGCAGTATCGACATGGTTTCTGGTTGTGTATGCATACTGAATTATAGTTATGTGGTTATTCACTGATGTCAAAGGCCTACCTTACTCCAAAATCGAGCCCCTGTGAAGTTGAATATCGTCTGCTAAGTTAGCGACACTGATGTGACCGGTTAGACTGGATTCTGTTTCGAATGAAATATCCTTGGAATCGTTTTCACCTACTGTCAAGACGACGTTCATTTAGAATTTAAGAGATGATATTCCTCTGAAAATAACGTAAATCCAGTCGATAGAAACATAAGTGTTTCCGAGGAATCGAGTCTGTCCTGTGCAGTACCCATTCAACGCCGCATCACTTCTAAATGTTAACCGTATATCATGCGCCGAAAAACGGCTTTATTTTTAAACAATCAGAAATTACGCAATTGTGAACAATTTGAAGATATCTACAAACGTTTATAAAATATAATATAAAGCCAAATTGTGCAAAAAACATTTCATGTGATTGCTATTGTTAACGACATGAGGGACTATATTATTCCTTCTGGAAATTTCGGCTGTTCCGGTATTTGAACTTGATGACGTCAGTGATAGGGTAAGCGGCACATTTAAACGCGTCATAACCTACAGTAAATAAAAAATCTTTATGAATGTAAATATAAGCATTTAACTGTTACCAAATGGTAGTATACAGTCGATATGAATACAATTTGGGTGACAGATAAATATTTCCTGACGGGCGACATTCTATTTATCTGTCACCCAAATTGTATTCATATCGACTGTATACTACCATTTGGTAACAGTTCAATGCTTAAAGGTAGACTTTGTCCATATAAAGTTACAACTGTAGGTAGACTTTCTCCATCTAAAGTTACAACTGTAGTAAGACTTTTTCCATCTAAGCCACCAGTGTAGGTAGACTTTGTCCATCTAAAGCCACAACTGTAGGTAGACTTTGTCCATATAAAGTTACAACTCTAGGAAGACTTTGTCCATCTAAAGTTACAACTGAAGGAAGACTTTGTCCATCTAAAGTTACAAGTGTAAGATGACTTTGTCCATCTAAAGTTTCAAGTTTAGGTAAACTTTGTCCATATAAAGTCACAACCGTAGGAAGACTTTGTCCGTCTAAAGTTACAACTCTAGGAAGACTTTGTCCGTCTAAAGTTACAACTCTAGGAAGACTTTGTCCATCTAAAGTTACAAGTTTAGGTAGACATTGTCCATTTAAGTTACAACTGTAGGTAAGCTTTGTCCATCTAAATTTACAACTGTAGGTAAACTTTGTCCATATAAAGTGACAACTGTAGGTAGACTTTGTCCATCTAAAGCCACAAGTGTAGGTAGACTTTATCCATTAAAGTTACACATGTAGGCAAACTTTGTCCAACCTAAAGTTACAATTTTTGTTTAGGTATACCCTAATTATTTGCTTAATAGATGTTGTCCCTCTGAAGTTACAAATAATTTAATCAAAGTTTTTCAGTATCAAGTATTTTGTTTCTAGATTATATGTGTAGGTATTCAATTTATATTTTGTTTTCAAATGTTTTTGATCAGCTACAATAGTATAATGTAATAATATACAATTCTTATGATACAGTGTTTCATATGAGACAAGTATGATTATCACTCGATCGTCGGGGTCCTACTATCCAGTCTGTTTTATAAGATGCATATTAATCCAATGCTCAACATGTTTTACCAACTACAGCTAGCTTCACTCTGGTTCCGTGTCACAATGGCACAATATAACACGCCGTGTAACAAAAGTAACCGCCAACGCAACAAAAACAGCTCGCAAATGCGACAGAAATTTTTGATGTCGTACTGTCGCATAATTTGTCGTAAATCAGTCAGAATGTAAAGATGGACAAACGAATTGTATTATGATTATGTTGGTATAAGTTTGGCCATTACATTTTTCTTTCTTCCTTTTTTAGTCAATATATTCTGTTAAGCTGTACATATTTAACATCAAAATCTCCTTTCGTTCCAATTACATGGCTTTAATATTTTATATTTGAAGATGATAACTTATGCAGATTGTTTATATTTGTCTGTAGAAAATCTCCGTCCTTATTACAAACTCCCCAACCAACCAAACATACATCATACATTCATTAACCAACCAACCACTCAAGCACACATTCACAAACTCCCCAACCACTCAAACATGCATTCACATACTTCTCAAACACTAAAACATATATCAGATATGCACAAATTCCCCTACCACTCAAACAGTGATCAAACATTAACAAGAACCCCAACCACTCAAACATTCATCACACATTCACAATCTGCCAACAACTCGAACATATGTTAACAAACTCCCCAACCACTCAAACAGAGATCAAACATTAACAAACACCCCAACCACTTAAACACACATTCACCAACTCCTCAACCTGCCAAACACATTCACAAACGCCTCAACCACTCAAAACTCAACCATACATTCATAAACTTCCCAACAACTCTAACATACATTCATATTCTCTCCAACCACTCAAACATATATTCACAAAATCCCGAAAGATTTAAACATACATTCACAAACTCCCCAACTATTCTTACACCTAATCTATACGCTGCCACCATGTTTCGATCATCTTTAGGGATGGATCCGACTGGCTGTGAACCTAGATGATATGACGGTCAGTGGCAGTGATGCTAGGTAAATGAAGAAAACAGATGTATGCCTGTTTACGGGGTTAATTATGGTATTTTTTCCACACACCGCTTCGTGTGAACCGCGCTCTAACGCTAAGTGAGAGGTTATGAGTTAATTATCAGTCGGTTTAATCGTATCGTATAGATACTGTTTCGCTCACGTGCCGCGTAGCTTTGAAATTATTAACACTGTAGAAACCCCGATATAGGTATTACATACTAAACAGTTTTTGTCTGTTCGACTCGGGTTTTCGGGATGCTAAGCAATACGTCTTGATACTAGTAACCTTTTCCTTTTCAAGTTGGAAAACAGAGTAATTAAACATGTCTCTTTGGTAGAAAATAATCATGTTTTTCTAATGTTTAGTTTTATATGTAAATTTCACACACGCGCTTTCATTCCTTCCTTTTTCCGGAATACTCTCTGTAAATACTAAAGGTTAATGGCAAGTGTTAGGAAGACATGATATACTTCTTCTTTCTTGATTGCATGTCCTACGGAAGTTAGTCCGAGATTCCTCCGACTCTCACTCGCTATTCATAGGAAACCTGATGGCGGGTTAGTCGTGGAATGAACAGACTCTCCACACGCCCTTGTCGTTAATACGGCAGGTCTCTCACGGGATGTCTTGTGACACGCTGGATCTGTTTTGTACACTCCCGATATAATGACATCCCCTTGATGGGTTATGATAAAGGTGTAGGCTCTCACCGTGTGAGTGATATGAATCCGAATGACCAGTTTAGAAGCCCACACGGAAATTCATCTGTTTGGTAGAAATATTCTATAGGAATATTTTTCTCTTAAACACAAACAACAATTGAAAACTGCGCGATAGCGTAACGTCAGCTGTCAAAATTTCAAAACACGTCTTGACAATATCTGACAGCTGACAGCACTTTTGTCCAACTCCGAATTATAGTGAACGGTCGGTACGGATCCGTCATTTGACTCTAATCTTGGAAAAGGAAACCAACCATTTTCGACAGCTTGCAGACATAGCTTTCAAACACTCTTTACTTGTAAGGGAATGTTTCCGAATTTTAGACGCTACTACAAATCAAGCATGCATAGTCCAGTAATAATGGTAACAGTAAAGATGGTGTTCAGTATTAATGGTAACAGTAAAGATGGTGTTCAGTATTAATGGTAACAGTCAATGTGGTGTTCAGTATTAATGGTAACAGTATAAATGGTGTTCAGTATTAATGGTTACAGTATAAATGGTGTTCAGTATTAATGGTTACAGTAAATATGGTGTTCAGTATTAATGGTTACAGTAAATATGGTGTTCAGTATTAATGGTAACAGTATAAATGGTGTTCAGTATTAATGGTTACAGTAAATATGGTGTTCAGTATTAATGGTTACAGTATAAATGGTGTTCAGTAATATTGGTAACAGTAAATATGGTGTTCAGTATTAATGGTTACAGTAAATATGGTGTTCAGTATTAATGGTTACAGTAAATATGGTGTTCAGTATTAATGGTAACAGTCAATATGGTGTTCAGTATTAATGGTAACAGTATAAATGGTGTTCAGTAATATTGGTAACAGCAAATATGGTGTTCAGTATTAATGGTTACAGTAAATATGGTGTTCAGTATTAATGGTTACAATAAATATGGTGTTCAGTATTAATGGTAACAGTATAAATTGTGTTCAGTATTAATGGTAACAGTACATATGGTTAAGGTTGTTGGTTACAGTAAATATGGTGTTTAGTGTTGTTGGTTACAGTGTGGATGGTGTTTAGTGTTGTTGGTTACAGTATAGATGGTGTTTAGTGTTGTTGGTTACAGTATAGATGGTGTTTAGTGTTGTTGTTTACAGTATAGATGGTGTTTAGTGTTGTTGGTTACAGTATATATGGTGTTTAGTGTTGTTGTTTACAGTATAGATGGTGTTTAGTGTTGTTGGTTACAGTATAGATGGTGTTTAGTGTTGTTGGTTATTGTAAAGATGGTGTTTAGTGTTGTTGGTTATTGTATAAATGATGTTTAGTGTTGTTGGTTACAGTATAGATGGTGTTTAGTAATGATGGTTACAGTATAGATGGTGTTTAGTGTTGTTGGTTACAGTATAAATGGTGTTTAGTGTTGTTGGTTACAGTAAATATGGTGTTTAGTGTTGTTGGTTACAGTATAGATGGTGTTTAGTGTTGTTGGTTACAGTATATATGGTGTTTAGTGTTGTTGGTTACAGTATAGATGGTGTTTAGTGTTGCTGGTTACAGTATAGATGGTGTTAAGTGTTGTTGGTTACAGTATATATGGTTTTGGTGTTGTTGGTTACAGTAAATATGGTGTTTAGTGTTGTTGGTTACAGTATAGATGGTGTTTAGTGTTGTTGGTTACAGTATAGATGGTGTTTAGTGTTGTTGGTTACAGTATAAATGGTGTTTAGTGTTGTTGGTTACAGTATAGATGGTGTTTAGTGTTGTTGGTTACAGTATAGATGACGTTTAGTGTTGTTGGTTACAGTATAT
Organism: Pecten maximus; assembly: GCF_902652985.1. Classification (NCBI taxonomy): domain Eukaryota; kingdom Metazoa; phylum Mollusca; class Bivalvia; order Pectinida; family Pectinidae; genus Pecten; species Pecten maximus. Next base: position 19,226,552 of record NC_047015.1, read on the forward strand.
ATGGTGATTAGTGTTGTTGGTTACAGTATAGATGGTGTTTAGCGTTGTTGGTTACAGTATATATGGTGTGTAGTGTTGTTGTTTACAGTATATATGGTGCTTAGTGTTGTTGGTTACAGTATAGATGGTGTTTAGTGTTGTTGGTTACAGTGTGGATGGTGTTTAGTGTTGTTGGTTACAGTATATATGGTGTTTAGTGTTGTTGGTTACAGTATAGATGGTGTGTAGTGTTGTTGGTTACAGTATAGATGGTGTTTAGTGTTGTTGGTTATAGTATAGATGACGTTAAGTGTTGTTGGTTACAGTATAGATGGTGTTTAGCGTTGTTGGTTACAGTATAGATGGTGTTTAGTGTTGTTGGTTACAGTATATATGGTGTTTAGTGTTGTTTGTTACAGTGTGGATGGTGTTTAGTGTTGTTGGTTACAGTATATATGGTGTTTAGTGTTGTTGGATAAGTATACATGGTGTTCAGTGTTGTTGGTTACAGTATAGATGGTGTGTAGTGTTGTTGGTTACAGTATAGATGGTGTTTAGTGTTGTTGGTTACAGTATAGATGGTGTTAAGTGTTGTTGCTTACAGTATAGATGGTGTTAAGTGTTGTTGCTTACAGTATATATGGTGTTTAGTGTTGTTGGTTGCAGTATTGATGGTGTTTGGTGTTGTTGGTTACAGTAAATGTGTTGTTTAGTGTTGTTGGTTACAGTATAAATGATGTTTAGTGTTGTTGGTTACAGTGTGGATGGTGTTTAGTGTTGTTGGTTACAGTATATATGGTGTTTAGTGTTGTTGGTTACAGTATAGATGGTGTGTAGTGTTGTTGGTTACAGTATAGATGGTGTTTAGTGTTGTTGGTTATAGTATAGATGACGTTAAGTGTTGTTGGTTACAGTATAGATGGTGTTTAGCGTTGTTGGTTACAGTATAGATGGTGTTTAGTGTTGTTGGTTACAGTATATATGGTGTTTAGTGTTGTTTGTTACAGTGTGGATGGTGTTTAGTGTTGTTGGTTACAGTATATATGGTGTTTAGTGTTGTTGGATAAGTATACATGGTGTTCAGTGTTGTTGGTTACAGTATAGATGGTGTGTAGTGTTGTTGGTTACAGTATAGATGGTGTTTAGTGTTGTTGGTTACAGTATAGATGGTGTTAAGTGTTGTTGCTTACAGTATAGATGGTGTTAAGTGTTGTTGCTTACAGTATATATGGTGTTTAGTGTTGTTGGTTGCAGTATTGATGGTGTTTGGTGTTGTTGGTTACAGTAAATGTGTTGTTTAGTGTTGTTGGTTACAGTATAAATGATGTTTAGTGTTGTTGGTTACAGTAAATATGGTGTTTAGTGTTGTTGGTTACAGTAAATATGGTGTTTAGTGTTGTTGGTTACAGTTTAGATGGTGTTTAGTGTTGTTGGTTACAGTATAGATGGTGTTTAGTGTTGTTGGTTACAGTATAGATGGTGTTTAATGTTGTTGGTTACAGTATATATGGTGTTTAGTGTTGTTGGTTACAGTATAGATGGTGTTTAGTGTTGTTGGTTACAGTATAGATGGTGTTTAGTAATGTTGGTTACAGTATATATGGTGTTTAGTGTTGTTGGTTACAGTATATATGGTGTTCAGTATTAATGGTTACAGTATAATGGTGTTCAGTAATATTGGTAACAGTAAATATGGTGTTCAGTATTAATGGTTACAGTAAATATGGTGTTCAGTATTAATGGTTACAGTCAATATGGTGTTCAGTATTAATGGTAACAGTATAAATGGTGTTCAGTATTAATGGTAACAGTCAATATGGTGTTCAGTATTAATGGTAACAGTATAAATGGTGTTCAGTATTAATGGTTACAGTAAATATGGTGTTCAGTATTAATGGTTACAGTAAATATGGTGTTCAGTATTAATGGTTACAATAAATATGGTGTTCAGTATTAATGGTAACAGTATAAATTGTGTTCAGTATTAATGGTAACAGTACATATGGTTAAGGTTGTTGGTTACAGTAAATATGGTGTTTAGTGTTGTTGGTTACAGTATAGATGGTGTTTAGTGTTGTTGTTTACAGTATAGATGGTATTTAGTGTTGTTGATTACAGTATATATGGTGTTCAGTGTTGTTGGTTACAGTAAAGATGGTGTTTAGTGTTGTTGGTTACAGTAAAGATGGTGTTTAGTGTTGTTGGTTATTGTAAAGATGGTGTTTAGTGTTGTTGGTTATTGTATAAATGATGTTTAGTGTTGTTGGTTACAGTATAGATGGTGTTTAGTAATGATGGTTACAGTATAGATGGTGTTTAGTGTTGTTGGTTACAGTATAGATGGTGTTTAGTGTTGTTGGTTACAGTATAGATGGTGTTTAGTGTTGTTGGTTACAGTATATATGGTGTTGAGTGTTGTTGGTTACAGTATAAATGGTGTTTAGTGTTGTTGGTTACAGTATATATGGTGTTTAGTGTTGTTGGTTACAGTATAGATGGTGTTTAGTAATGATGGTTACAGTATAGATGGTGTTTAGTGTTGTTGGTTACAGTATAGATGGTGTTTAGTGTTGTTGGTTACAGTATAGATGGTGTTTAGTGTTGTTGGTTACAGTATAGATGGTGTTTAGTGTTGTTGGTTACAGTATAAATGGTGTTTAGTGTTGTTGGTTACAGTGTGGATGACGCTTGCTGCTATGGTTGCTATTGGTTATCTATACCTTAAGTTGAAAGAGATGGATTACAAAGAAAAGTTAATATTGCTAAGAGTGCCTGCGGTATAACCTAGATTGTACGGAATTTTAACATTTTGATATTGTTAAGTATGCGAGGTATTTATTTTATTCATCACATATGTGCTTTGTTTTATACAAAGACAGACGCTGCGTTGCTGACATTACGCGAGCCTACACACCCCAATTACCCATGTTCTTTGAGCTCCATCGTCTAACTTTCCGACTCCCACAAACTCTTACAACACAACGGCACCATCCATTGATGTTCTTCCGTGTTCATCTAGTGCTTAATAAATCAGATCTTACATTCAAACAAATGGGCTACCACAACTAATTCTGAGCTAGTAAACATGTGTATCAAAGCTCTTCAGGTTTGGAATCCGTGACTATAGACTATTGGTGGTGAGTTTGAGATTGCCAAGACAAGGGCGCAATCATTTTGATAGAGTTGCGTAAATCAATCGTTGTGGTTGACGTTTCCAGTGACCAGAAATCATAGGACGTGTTATTTTTTCTAATCTATGAACACCTGTGAATGACAGCAGCAGACATATTGATAAACCTCATAGTCTTGGCGGCCTCCATTGATTAATACTTTCGATAAAAACATGCTCTGGTATTACCACTGTCAGCGATAGGTGTCATATTCTAGTATTACCACTGTCAGTGATAGGTGTCATATTACAGTATTACCACTGTCAGCGATAGGTGTCATATTACAGTATTACCACTGTCAGCGATAGGTGTCATATTCTAGTACTACCACTGTCAGTGATAGGTGTCATATTCTAGTACTACCACTGTCAGCGATAGGTGTCATATTACAGTATTACTACTGTCAGCGATAGGTGTCATATCACAGTATTACCACTGTCAGTGATAGGTGTCATATTACAGTATTACCACTGTCAGAGATAGGTGTCATATTCTAGTATTACCACTGTCAACGATAGGTGTCATATTATAGTATTACCACTGTCAGTGATAGGTGTCATATTACAGTATTACTACTGTCAGAGATAGGTGTCATATTCTAGTATTTCCTCTGTCAGCGATAGGTGTCATATTACAGTATTACCACTGTCAGTGATAGGTGTAATATTATAGTATTACCACTGTCAGTGATAGGTGTCATATTACAGTATTACCACTGTCAGCGATAGGTGTCATATTCTAGTATTACCACTGTTAGCGATAGGTGTAATATTATAGTATTACCACTGTCAGCGATAGGTGTCATATTACAGTATTACCACTGTCAGCGATAGGTGTCATATTCTAGTATTACCACTGTCAGTGATAGGTGTAATATTATAGTATTACCACTGTCAGCGATAGGTGTCATATTCTAGTATTACCACTGTCAGCGATATGTGTCATATTACAGTATTACTACTGTCAGTGATAGGTGTCATATTACAGTATTACCACTGTCAGCGATAGGTGTCATATTACAGTATTACCACTGTCAGCGATATGTGTCATATTACAGTATTACTACTGTCAGTGATAGGTGCCATATTACAGTATTACCACTGTCAGCGATAGGTGTCATATTACAGTATTACCACTGTCAGTGATAGGTGTCATATTCAAGGATTGTACCTTATTCGACTGCGTATGCGGTACTTTGCTCCTAGTTGACACCGAACATTTCCTATGGTTAGCGCGTTAGCACTCCATAGGATATGTTCATTGCCATCTGCAGGCATACTTCGGTATACGCAGTGAAAATGAGGTACAATCCTTATATCTACATCACACAAACTGTTTAAACAACACGAAGAATATAAACATATACAGGGATGTACCCCGTATATAGTGTATATAGTGTGTATATACAGCGATGTACCCCGTATATAGTGTATATATACAGGAATGTACCCCGTATATAGTGTATATACAGGAATGTACCCCGTATATAGTGTATATATATAGGAATGTACCCCGTATATAGTGTATATATACAGGGATGTAACCCGTATATAGTGTATATATACAGGAATGTACCCCGTATATAGTGTATATATACAGGAATGTACCCCGTATATAGTGTACATATACAGGAATGTACCCCGTATATAGTGTATATATACAGGAATGTACCCCGTATATAGTGTATATATACAGGGATGTACCCCGTATATAGTGTATATATACAGGAATGTACCCCGTATATAGTGTATATATACAGGAATGTACCCCGTATATAGTGTATATATACAGGAATGTACCCCGTATATAGTGTATATATACAGGAATGTACCCCGTATATAGTGTATATATACAGGGATGTACCCCGTATATAATGTATATAGTGTGTATATACAGGAATGTACCCCGTATATAGTTTGTATATATACAGGAAGGTACCCCGTATATAGTGTACATATACAGGAATGTACCCCGTGTATAGTGTACATATATACAGGAATGTACCTCGTAAATAGTGTATATATATAGGAATGTACCCCGTATATAGTGTATATATACAGGGATGTACCCCATATATAATGTATATAGTGTATATATACAGGAATGTACCCCGTATATAGTGTATATATACAGGAATGTACCCCGTATATAGTGTATATATACAGGGATGTACCCCGTATATAGTGTATATATACAGGAATGTATCCCATATATAGTATATATATACAGGGATGTACCCCGTATATAGTGTATATATACAGGAATGTACCCCGTATATAGTGTGTATATACAGGAATGTACCCCGTATATAGTGTATATATACAGGAATGTACCCCGTATATAGTGTATATACGTACAGGAATGTACATCGTATATAGTGTGTATATACAGGAATGTACCCCGTATATAGTGTGTATATACAGGAATGTACCCCGTATATAGTGTGTATATACAGGAATGTACCCCGTATATAGTGTACATGTGTATATATACAGGAATGTACCCCGTATATAGTGTACATGTGTATAAATACAGGAATGTACCCCGTATATAGTGTATATATACAGGGATGTACCCCGTATATAGTGTATATATACAGGAATGTACCCCGTATATAGTATATATATACAGGGATGTACCCCGTATATAGTGTATATATACAGGAATGTACCCCGTATATAGTGTATATATACAGGAATGTACCCCGTATATAGTGTATATATACAGGATTGTACCCCGTATATAGTGTATATATACAGGATGTACCCCGTATATAGTGTATATATACAGGGATGTACCCCGTATATAGTGTATATATACAGGGATGTACCCCGTATATAGTGTATATATACAGGGATGTACCTCGTATATAGTGTATATATACAGGAATGTACCCCGTATACAGTGTATATATACAGGGATGTACCCCGTATATAGTGTATTTATATAGGAATGTACCCGGTATATAGTGTATATATACAGGAATGTACCCCGTATATAGTGTATATACGTACAGGAATGTACCCCGTATATAGTGTATATACGTACCGGAATGTACCCCGTATATAGTGTATACATACAGGGATGTACCCCGTATATAGTGTATATATACAGGGATGTACCTCGTATATAGTGTATATATACAGGAATGTACCCCGTATACAGTGTATATATACAGGGATGTACCCCGTATATAGTGTATTTATATAGGAATGTACCCCGTATATAGTGTATATATACAGGAATGTACCCCGTATATAGTGTATATACGTACAGGAATGTACCCCGTATACAGTGTATATATACAGGGATGTACCCCGTATATAGTGTATTTATATAGGAATGTACCCCGTATATAGTATATATATACAGGGATGTACCCCGTATATAGTGTATATATACAGGAATGTACCCCGTATATAGTGTGTATATACAGGGATGTACCCCGTATATAGTGTATATATACAGGGATGTACCCCGTATATAGTGTATATATACAGGAATGTACCCCGTATATAGTGTATATATACAGGAATGTACCCCGTATATAATGTATATAGTGTATATATACAGGAATGTACCCCGTATATAGTGTATATATACAGGAATGTACCCCGTATATAATGTATATATACAGGAATGTACCCCGTATATAGTGTATATATACAGGGATGTACCCCGTATATAGTGTATATATACAGGGATGTACCCCGTATATAGTGTATATATACATGGATGTACCCCGTATATAGTGTATATATACAGGAATGTACCCCGTTTATAGTGTGTATATACAGGAATGTACCCCGTATATAGTGTATATATACAGGAATGTACCCCGTATATAGTGTATATATACAGGAATGTACCCCGTATATAGTGTATATATACAGGGATGTACCCCGTATATAGTGTATATATACAGGAATGTACCCCGTATATAGTGTATATATACAGTATGTACCCCGTATATAGTGTATATATACAGGAATGTACCCCATATATAATGTATATAGTGTATATATACAGGAATGAACCCCGTATATAGTGTATATATACAGGAATGTACCCCGTATATAGTGTATATATACAGGAATGTACCCCGTATACAGTGTATATATACAGGGATGTACCCCGTATATAGTGTATTTATTTAAGCATTAAACTGTCTTTTTATGGATTATATGGTCTATATAGATGCCAGAGCTTTGCAGACAATCTTCATAATGCGCGCTAGCGCATTATGAAATGATTGTCTGCAAAGCTCTGGCATCTATATAGACCATATAATCCATAAAAAGACAGTTTAATGCTTATATTTACGTTTTCTATGTTAGTTTCTTTTCGATTTCAACTTTAATTTTCATTATAATTTGAAATCTGACTTTTACCGACGTTTCCACTGTCAGAGGTCAACAAATTGAACAGCCTATTGTGATCCACGTGCTGATTGGCAAAAAAAAAAAAAAAAAAAGTGCGTGGAAATCATTAAAAAAATACTGAAAACATCATCAGATATTTTAATAACAATATCAATAATATTGGTAGTCAGTATTTCAGAATATACGGATGAATTATTCAGTTTGTTAACGATTTCGGATTTTTTTTTTAAATTTAACATCCGGAACAATTATGCGGATGGAAATTTCACCCGTCACCACGCGCACGCAACGGCTGACAGCATTGACAGAGTTTAGCTATGAAAGTTGAATGTGCAGTGGGAGAAAGTGGAATTCGCCAAAAAAAACAGATGTAAACATGTTCTTTGATTGCATGGAAACCTGATTACAGTTTATAGTAGCTACAACAGCACCGGTGTCAGGGATACGACCAATGAGAAAAGTGACAGTGGCCGAGGGAGTTAGACGAGCTTCAGAGACAAAGTTGCTTGTGACGGGTACCATGGCTGTTTCAAGTTTAGGATGCGTTAGACACGGTAATGCACCACTTGATGCGTTCTTTTGTGAAGAAGAAACTGTTCTATTGTACGACATGAGAGAAGCCTCGTTCTTATGATTTTACATAAACATGATGTGTCGGGTTTCAAATTTTTTGTCATTCAAACACTGGATGGCGGTGGCGCGCAAACAATGTGGTGTGTAATGATTTTCCACTCTGGCCCCGGAACAAATATCTGTCAACATATGTGTTTATTAAATCTTGTTTTATTTCCATTTTCGTTTTACATTTTAAGATTTGTTTTCTGGTCTCGTACTCTATCCGATAGCATGATGAGCAATGATAAGATGCCATTTGTTTACATTGGTTGCAAGTAGTTCCGGGGGATCCGGTCGCGTATGAATAACACCCGAATGCACGATTTGGGTGTCAGTTATGCATAGAATGGTGTCACGCTTTGGGTGTCAGTTATACTCTCATAGACTGCAAATTTGTTTAGTTTGTTTATATCATGGCTTTGCCATCCAAATGTAAATATATAGGAATGTACCCCGTATATAGTGTATATATACAGGAATGTACCCCGTATATAGTGTATATACGTACAGGAATGTACCCCGTATACAGTGTATATATACAGGGATGTACCCCGTATATAGTGTATTTATATAGGAATGTACCCCGTATATAGTATATATATACAGGGATGTACCCCGTATATAGTGTATATATACAGGAATGTACCCCGTATATAGTGTGTATATACAGGGATGTACCCCGTATATAGTGTATATATACAGGGATGTACCCCGTATATAGTGTATATATACAGGAATGTACCCCGTATATAGTGTATATATACAGGAATGTACCCCGTATATAATGTATATAGTGTATATATACAGGAATGTACCCCGTATATAGTGTATATATACAGGAATGTACCCCGTATATAATGTATATATACAGGAATGTACCCCGTATATAGTGTATATATACAGGGATGTACCCCGTATATAGTGTATATATACAGGGATGTACCCCGTATATAGTGTATATATACAGGAATGTACCCCGTTTATAGTGTGTATATACAGGAATGTACCCCGTATATAGTGTATATATACAGGAATGTACCCCGTATATAGTGTATATATACAGGAATGTACCCCGTATATAGTGTATATATACAGGGATGTACCCCGTATATAGTGTATATATACAGGAATGTACCCCGTATATAGTGTATATATACAGGGATGTACCCCGTATATAGTATATATATACAGGAATGTACCCCGTATATAGTTATATATACAGGAGTGTACCCCGTATATTTAAGCATTAAACTGTCTTTTTATGGATTATATGGTCTATATAGATGCCAGAGCTTTGCAGACAATCTTCATAATGCGCGCTAGCGCATTATGAAATGATTGTCTGCAAAGCTCTGGCATCTATATAGACCATATAATCCATAAAAAGACAGTTTAATGTTTATATTTACGTTTTCTATATTAGTTTCTTTTCGATTTCAACTTTAATTTTCATTATAATTTGAAATCTGACTTTTACCGACGTTTCCACTGTCAGAGGTCAACAAATAGAACAGCCTATTGTGATTCACGTGCTGATTGGCAAAAAAAATAAAAAAAATAGTGCGTGGAAATCATTAAAAAAATACTGAAAACATCATCAGATATTTTAATAACAATATCAATAATATTAGTAGTCAGTATTTCAGAATATACGGATGAATTATTCAGTTTGTTAACGATTTCGGATTTTTTTTTAAAAATTTACCATCCGGAACAATTATGCGGATGGAAATTTCACCCGTCACCACGCGCACGCAACGGCTGACAGCATTGACAGAGTTTAGCTATGAAAGTTGAATGTGCAGTGGGAGAAAGTGGAATTCGCCAAAAAACCAGATGTAAACATGTTCTTTGATTGCATGGAAACCTGATTACAGTTTATAGTAGCTACAACAGCACCGGTGTCAGGGATACGACCAATGAGAGAAGTGACAGTGGCCGAGGGAGTTAGACGAGCTTCAGCGACAACTTTGCTTGTGACGGGTACCATGGCTGTTTCAAGTTTAGGATGCGCTAGACACGGTAATGCACCACTTGATGCTTTCTTTTGTGAAGAAGAAACTGTTCTATTGTACGACCGGAGAGAAGCCTCGTTCTTATGATTTTACATAAACATGATGTGTCGGGTTTCAAATTTTTTGTCATTCAAACACTGGATGGCGGTGGCGCGCAAACAATGTGGTGTGTAATGATTTTCCACTCTGGCCCCGGAACAAATATCTGTCAACATATGTGTTTATTAAATCTTGTTTTATTTCCATTTTCGTGATTGTTAACCATTCTTACCTTTATTTTCGTTTTACGTTTTAAGATTTGTTTTCTGGTCTCGTACTCTATCCGATAGCATGATGAGCAATGATAAGATGCCATTTGTTTACATTGGTTGCAAGTAGTTCCGGGGGATCCCGTCGCGTATGAATAACACCCGAATGCACGATTTGGGTGTCAGTTATGCATAGAATGGTGTCACGCTTTGGGTGTCAGTTATACTCTCATAGACTGCAAATTTGTTTAGTTTGTCTATATCATGGCTTTGCCATCCAAATGTAAATATAGTGTATATATACAGGAATGTACCCCATATATAGTGTATATATACAGGAATGTACCCCGTATACAATGTATATACAGGGATGTACCCCGTATATAGTTTATATATACAGGAATGTACCCCGTATATAGTGTATATATACAGGAATGTACCTTGTATATAATGTATATACAGGAATGTACCCCGTATATAGTGTATATATACAGGGATGTACCCCGTATATAGTGTATATATACAGGAATGTACCCCGTATATAGTGTATATATACAGGAATGTACCCCGTATATAGTGTATATATACAGGAATGTACCCCGTATATAGTGTATATATACAGGAATGTACCCCGTATATAGTGTATATATACAGGAATGTACCCCGTATATAGTGTATATATACAGGGATGTACCCCATATATAATGTATATAGTGTGTATATACAGGAATGTACCCCGTATATAGTTTTTATATATACAGGAATGTACCCCGTATATAGTGTACATATACAGGAATGTACCCCGTGTATAGTGTACATATATACAGGAATGTACCTCGTAAATAGTGTATATATATAGGAATGTACCCCGTATATAGTGTATATATACAGGGATGTACCCCGTATATAATGTATATAGTGTATATATACAGGAATGTACCCCGTATATAGTGTATATATACAGGAATGTACCCCGTATATAGTGTATATATACAGGGATGTACCCCGTATATAGTGTATATATACAGGAATGTATCCCATATATAGTATATATATACAGGGATGTACCCCGTATATAGTGTATATATACAGGAATGTACCCCGTATATAGTGTGTATATACAGGAATGTACCCCGTATATAGTGTGTATATACAGGAATGTACCCCGTATATAGTGTATATATACAGGAATGTACCCCGTATATAGTGTATATACGTACAGGAATGTACATCGTATATAGTGTGTATATACAGGAATGTACCCCGTATATAGTGTGTATATACAGGAATGTACCCCGTATATAGTGTGTATATACAGGAATGTACCCCGTATATAGTGTACATGTGTATATATACCGGAATGTACCCCGTATATAGTGTACATGTGTATAAATACAGGAATGTACCCCGTATATAGTGTATATATACAGGGATGTACCCCGTATATAGTGTATATATACAGGAATGTACCCCGTATATAGTGTATATATACAGGGATGTACCCCGTATATAGTGTATATATACAGGAATGTACCCCGTATATAGTGTATATATACAGGAATGTACCCCGTATATAGTGTATATATACAGGATGTACCCCGTATATAGTGTATATATACAGGGATGTACCCCGTATATAGTGTATATATACAGGGATGTACCCCGTATATAGTGTATATATACAGGAATGTACCCCGTATATAGTGTATATATACAGGAATGTACCCCGTATATAATGTATATATACAGGAATGTACCCCGTATATAGTGTATATATACAGGGATGTACCCCGTATATAGTGTATATATACAGGGATGTACCCCGTATATAGTGTATATATACAGGGATGTACCCCGTATATAGTGTATATATACAGGGATGTACCTCGTATATAGTGTATATATACAGGAATGTACCCCGTATACAGTGTATATATACAGGGATGTACCCCGTATATAGTGTATTTATATAGGAATGTACCCCGTATATAGTGTATATATACAGGAATGTACCCCGTATATAGTGTATATACGTACAGGAATGTACCCCGTATATAGTGTATATACGTACAGGAATGTACCCCGTATATAGTGTATATATACAGGAATGTACCCCGTTTATAGTGTGTATATACAGGAATGTACCCCGTATATAGTGTATATATACAGGAATGTACCCCGTATACAGTGTATATATACAGGGATGTACCCCGTATATAGTGTATTTATATAGGAATGTACCCCGTATATAGTGTATATATACAGGAATGTACCCCGTATATAGTGTATATACGTACAGGAATGTACCCCGTATACAGTGTATATATACAGGATGTACCCCGTATATAGTGTATTATATACAGGAATGTACCCCGTATATAGTATATATACAGGGATGTACCCCGTATATAGTGTATATACAGGAATGTACCCCGTATATAGTGTGTATATACAGGGATGTACCCCGTATATAGTGTATATATACAGGGATGTACCCCGTATATAGTGTATATATACAGGAATGTACCCCGTATATAGTGTATATATACAGGAATGTACCCCGTATATAATGTATATAGTGTATATATACAGGAATGTACCCCGTATATAGTGTATATATACAGGAATGTACCCCGTATATAATGTATATATACAGGAATGTACCCCGTATATAGTGTATATATACAGGGATGTACCCCGTATATAGTGTATATATACAGGGATGTACCCCGTATATAGTGTATATATACAGGATGTACCCCGTATATAGTGTATATATACAGGATGTACCCCGTATATAGTGTATATATACAGGAATGTACCCCGTATATAGTGTATATATACAGGAATGTACCCCGTATATAGTGTATATATACAGGAATGTACCCCGTATATAGTGTATATATACAGGAATGTACCCCGTATATAGTGTATATATACAGGAATGTACCCCGTATATAGTGTATATATACAGGATGTACCCCGTATATAGTGTATATATACAGGAATGTACCCCGTATATAGTGTATATATACAGGAATGTACCCCGTATATAGTGTATATATACAGGAATGTACCCCGTATATAGTGTATATATACAGGAATGTACCCCGTATATAGTGTATATATACAGGAATGTACCCCGTATATAGTGTATATATACAGGAATGTACCCCGTATATAGTGTATATATACAGGAATGTACCCCGTATATAGTGTATATATACAGGAATGTACCCCGTATACAGTGTATATATACAGGGATGTACCCCGTATATAGTGTATTTATATAGGAATGTACCCCGTATATAGTATATATATACAGGGATGTACCCCGTATATAGTGTATATATACAGGAATGTACCCCGTATATAGTGTATATATACAGTATGTACCCCGTATATAGTGTATATATACAGGAATGTACCCCGTATATAATGTATATAGTGTATATATACAGGAATGTACCCCGTATATAGTGTATATATACAGGAATGTACCCCGTATATAATGTATATATACAGGAATGTACCCCGTATATAGTGTATATATACAGGGATGTACCCCGTATATAGTGTATATATACAGGGATGTACCCCGTATATAGTGTATATATACATGGATGTACCCCGTATATAGTGTATATATACAGGAATGTACCCCGTTTATAGTGTGTATATACAGGAATGTACCCCGTATATAGTGTATATATACAGGAATGTACCCCGTATATAGTGTATATATACAGGAATGTACCCCGTTTATAGTGTGTATATACAGGAATGTACCCCGTATATAGTGTATATATACAGGAATGTACCCCGTATATAGTGTATATATACAGGAATGTACCCCGTATATAGTGTATATATACAGGGATGTACCCCGTATATAGTGTATATATACAGGAATGTACCCCGTATATAGTGTATATATACAGTATGTACCCCGTATATAGTGTATATATACAGGAATGTACCCCATATATAATGTATATAGTGTATATATACAGGAATGAACCCCGTATATAGTGTATATATACAGGAATGTACCCCGTATATAGTGTATATATACAGGAATGTACCCCGTATACAGTGTATATATACAGGGATGTACCCCGTATATAGTGTATTTATATAGGAATGTACCCCGTATATAGTGTATATATACAGGAATGTACCCCGTATATAGTGTATATATACAGGGATGTACCCCGTATATAGTGTATATATACAGGAATGTACCCCGTATATAGTGTATATATACAGGGATGTACCCCGTATATAGTGTATATATACAGGGATGTACCCCGTATATAGTGTATATATACAGGAATGTACCCCGTATATAGTGTATATATACAGGAATGTACCCCGTATATAGTGTATATATACAGGGATGTACCCCGTATATAGTGTATATATACAGGAATGTACCCCGTATATAGTGTATATATACAGGAATGTACCCCGTATATAGTGTATATATACAGGATGTACCCCGTATATAGTGTATATATACAGGGATGTACCCCGTATATAGTGTATATATACAGGAATGTACCCCGTATATAGTGTTATATACAGGAATGAACCCCGTATATAGTGTATATATACAGGAATGTACCCCGTATATAGTGTATATATACAGGGAATGTACCCCGTATATAGTGTATATATACAGGGATGTACCCCGTATATAGTGTATATATACAGGAATGTACCCCGTATATAGTGTATATATACAGTATGTACCCCGTATATAGTGTATATATACAGGAATGTACCCCATATATAATGTATATAGTGTATATATACAGGAATGAACCCCGTATATAGTGTATATATACAGGAATGTACCCCGTATATAGTGTATATATACAGGAATGAACCCCGTATATAGTGTATATATACAGGGATGTACCTCGTATATAGTGTACATATACAGGAATGTACCCCGTATATAGTGTATATATACAGGAATGTACCCCGTATATAGTGTATATATACAGGGATGTACCCCGTATATAGTGTATATATACAGGAATGTACCCCGTATATAGTGTATATATACAGGATGTACCCCGTATATAGTGTATATATACAGGAATGTACCCCATATATAATGTATATAGTGTATATATACAGGAATGAACCCCGTATATAGTGTATATATACAGGAATGAACCCCGTATATAGTGTATATATACAGGAATGTACCCCGTATATAGTGTATATATACAGGAATGTACCTCGTATATAGTTATATATACAGGAATGTACCCCGTATATAGTGTATATATACAGGAATGTACCCCGTATATAGTGTGTATATACAGGAATGTACCCCGTATATAGTGTGTATATACAGGAATGTACCCCGTATATAGTTATATATACAGGAGTGTACCCCGTATATAGTTATATATACAGGAATGTACCCCGTATATAGTGTGTATATACAGGAATGTACCCCGTATATAGTGTATATATACAGGGATGTACCCCGTATATAGTGTATATATATAGGAATGTACCTCGTATATAGTGTATATATACAGGAATGAACCCCGTATATAGTGTATATATACAGGAATGTACCCCGTATATAGTGTATATATACAGGAATGTACCCCATATATAGTGTATATATACAGGAATGTACCCCGTATATAGTGTACATATACAGGGATGTACACGGTATATAGTGTATATATACAGGAATGTACCCCATATATAGTGTATATATACAGGAATATACCCCGTATATATTGTATATACGTACAGGAATATATCTTGGATACAGTGTATATGTGTCCTTCATTGTATTTTTTACAGCTACAAAAAAAACAATACTATGTTTACGCTTTTGGGATATCTGGATTGTTTCATGGCGATAACGACCGATTGTGTAAATGTATCGGTACTGGTATTCCCGATTAGAGCGGACTAGTTATTACCCACCATTCATAAACCATAGTAACATATGCTGTAAGCCATTGTAAAGTATCAAAGGCCTGATAACGCGAGCACGTGGTCCGGGATACTTCCCCGCCAACATCCTGGCGCTGGCAGAGTGCGCACTCCAGCTTAGAGTCTGGCTTGATTGAAAATGTCTAGGTACAGAACGTTTGCATTCTCCAAAATTTTAAGTGGCCAAGTTCACAGAATTTGTGTAATAAAGCTACAGGAACATGCATTTAAGTTATTCTAGTGTATGTTGACCTTGGCAATTTGTATCTGAAGGTCAGAAATTTCATGTTGTTGCTTCTTAGGTAAAGCAGTTTTACAAAATAGACAACAGTGGGGTGCATTGTTCTTCAGTTATTGGTAAGTCGAACGTCTAATTCTCAGGAAACCTAAGATATATTATAATAAGTGCAATTAAAAAACGGATAATCATTTCAAATTAACCGCCTGTTTACTATGTACAAATCTCTAACATTTTATTTATCGCCTACTGAGTCACTGGGTACTAAGTCTATAAGACACTGTGTACTGAGTCACTGGTAACTAAGTCTATAAGACACTGTGTACTGAGTCACTGGTAGCTAAGGTTATAAGACACTGTGTACTGAGTCACTTGGTACTAAGACTATAAGACATTATGTACTGAGTCACTGGTAGCTAAGTCTATAAGACACTCTGTACTGAGTCACTTGGTACTAAGTCTATAAGACACTAGGTACTGAGTCACTGGTAACTAAGTCTATAATACACTGTGTACTGAGTCACTGGGTACTAAGTCTATAAGACACTGTGTACTGAGTCACTGGTAACTAAGTCTATAAGACACTGTGAACTGTGTCACTGGTAACTAAGTCTATAAGACACTGTACTGTGTCACTGGGTACTAAGTCTATAAGACACTGTGTACTGAGTCACTGGGTACTAAGTCTATAAGACACTGGGTACTGAGTCACTGGTAACTAAGTCTATAAGACACTGTGAACTGTGTCACTGGTAACTAAGTCTATAAGACACTGTGTACTGTGTCACTGGGTACTAAGTCTATAAGACACTGTGTACTGAGTCACTGGGTACTAAGTCTATAAGACACTGGGTACTGAATCACTGGTAGCTAAGTCTATAAGACACTGGGTACTGAGCCACTGGGTACTAAATCTATAATACACTGTGTACTGAGTCACTGGGTACTAAGTCTGTAAGACACTGGGTACTGAGTCACTGAGTACTAAGTCTATAATACACTGTTTACTGAGTCACTGGGTACTAAATCTATAAGACACTGTGTACTGAGTCACTGGGTACTAAGTCTATAAGACACTGTGTACTGAGTCACTGGTTACTAAGTCTATAATACACTATGTACTTAGTCACTGGGTACTAAGTCTATAAGACACTGGGTACTGAGTCACTGAGTACTAAGTCTATAAGACACTGTGTACTGAGTCACTGGGTACTAAATCTATAATATACTGTGTACTTAGTCACTGGGTACTAAGTCTATAAGACACTGTGTACTGAGTCACTGGGTACTAAGTCTATAAGACACTGGGTACTGAATCACTGGTAGCTAAGTCTATAAGACACTGGGTACTGAGCCACTGGGTACTAAATCTATAATACACTGTGTACTGAGTCACTGGGTACTAAGTCTGTAAGACACTGGGTACTGAGTCACTGAGTACTAAGTCTATAATACACTGTTTACTGAGTCACTGGGTACTAAATCTATAAGACACTGTGTACTGAGTCACTGGGTACTAAGTCTATAAGACACTGTGTACTGAGTCACTGGTTACTAAGTCTATAATACACTATGTACTTAGTCACTGGGTACTAAGTCTATAAGACACTGGGTACTGAGTCACTGAGTACTAAGTCTATAAGACACTGTGTACTGAGTCACTGGGTACTAAATCTATAATATACTGTGTACTTAGTCACTGGGTACTAAGTCTATAAGACACTGTGTACTGAGTCACTGGTAGCTAAGTATATAAGACACTGTGTACTGAGTCACTGTGTACTAAGTCTATAAGACACTGTGTACTGAGTCACTGGTAACTAATTCTATAAGACACTGTGTACTGAGTCACTGGGTACTAAGTCTATAAGACACTGTGTACTGAGTCACTGGGTACTAAGTCTATAAGACACTGTGTACTGAGTCACTGGTAACTAAGTCTATAAGACACTGTGTACTGAGTCACTGGTAGCTAAGGTTATAAGACACTGTGTACTGAGTCACTTGGTACTAAGACTATAAGACATTATGTACTGAGTCACTGGTAGCTAAGTCTATAAGACACTCTGTACTGAGTCACTTGGTACTAAGTCTATAAGACACTAGGTACTGAGTCACTGGTAACTAAGTCTATAATACACTGTGTACTGAGTCACTGGGTACTAAGTCTATAAGACACTGTGTACTGAGTCACTGGTAACTAAGTCTATAAGACACTGTGAACTGTGTCACTGGTAACTAAGTCTATAAGACACTGTACTGTGTCACTGGGTACTAAGTCTATAAGACACTGTGTACTGAGTCACTGGGTACTAAGTCTATAAGACACTGGGTACTGAGTCACTGGTAACTAAGTCTATAAGACACTGTGAACTGTGTCACTGGTAACTAAGTCTATAAGACACTGTGTACTGTGTCACTGGGTACTAAGTCTATAAGACACTGTGTACTGAGTCACTGGGTACTAAGTCTATAAGACACTGGGTACTGAATCACTGGTAGCTAAGTCTATAAGACACTGGGTACTGAGCCACTGGGTACTAAATCTATAATACACTGTGTACTGAGTCACTGGGTACTAAGTCTGTAAGACACTGGGTACTGAGTCACTGAGTACTAAGTCTATAATACACTGTTTACTGAGTCACTGGGTACTAAGTCTATAAGACACTGTGTACTGAGTCACTGGTAAATAAGTCTATAAGACACTGGGTACTGAGTCACTGGGTACTGAGTCACTGGGTACTAAGTCTATAAGACACTGTGTACTTAGTCACTGGGTACTAAGTCTATAAGACACTGTGTACTGAGTCACTGGGTACTAAATCTATAATACACTGTGTACTTAGTCACTGGGTACTAAGTCTATAAGACACTGTGTACTGAGTCACTGGGTACTAAGTCTATAAGACACTGTGTACTGAGTCACTGGGTACTAAGTCTATAAGACACTGTGTACTGAGTCACTGGTAAATAAGTCTATAAGACACTGGGTACTGAGTCACTGGGTACTGAGTCACTGGGTACTAAGTCTATAAGACACTGTGTACTTAGTCACTGGGTACTAAGTCTATAAGACACTGTGTACTGAGTCACTGGGTACTAAATCTATAATACACTGTGTACTTAGTCACTGGGTACTAAGTCTATAAGACACTGTGTACTTAGTCACTGGGTACTAAGTCTATAAGACACTGTGTACTGAGTCACTGGGTACTAAATCTATAATACACTGTGTACTTAGTCACTGGGTACTAAGTCTATAAGACACTGTGTACTGAGTCACTGGGTACTAAATCTATAATACATCATCTACTAAGATGTGTACACTGCTGATGATGAAGAAGTTTACATTGTAATTCAGTGAGGTAGAAATACATATTGTTGTTGATGGACAAATGTGCATTGTTTTGTGTTGCGGAAGTGTACATTGTTGATGATAAGAAGTGTACATTGTTGATGATAAGAATTGTACATTGTTGGTAAATTTGAAGTTAGTTATTTAGACGTGTACATTGTAGATGATTTGGAAGTGTACATAGTAAGTGGTGTTAAATTGCATATTGTTGGTGATTTAGAAGTTCACATTGTTGGCAATTTTGGAGTTGGCGATTTAAACGTGTACATTGTTGATGAGTTAAAAGTGTACATTGTTGATGATTAAGAAGTGTACATTGTTGATGCTTTTGAACTGTAAATTGTTAATGATTGAGAAGTGTACACTGTTGATAAATGAGAAGTGTACATCGTTGATAATTTGATAAATGAGAAGTGTACATTGTCGATGATTTAGACGTGTACATTGTTGATAAATGAGAAGTGTACATTACTGATGATTTAGAAGTGTACATTGTTGATGATTTAGAAGTGTACATTGTTGATGATTTAGAAGTGTACATTGTTGATGATTTAGAAGTGTAGATTGTTGATGATTTAGAAGTGTACATTGTTGATAATTGAGAAGTGTACATTGTTGATAAATAAGAAGTGTACATTGTTGATAATTGAGAAGTGTACATTGTTGATGATTGAGAAGTGTATCCTGTTGATTAGTTGATTAATGAGAAGTGTACATTGTTGATAAATGAGAAGTGTACATTGTTGATGATTTAGAAGTGCACATTGTTGATGATTTTGAACTGTACATTGTTGATAATTGAGAAGTGTACATTGTTGATGATTGAGAAGTGTATCCTGTTGATTAGTTGATAAATGAGAAGTGTAAATTGTTGATATTTGAGAAGTGTACATTACTGATGATTTAGAAGTGTACATTGTTGATGATTTAGAAGTGTACATTGTTGATGATTTAGAAGTGTAGATTGTTGATGATTTAGAAGTGTACATTGTTGATAATTGAGAAGTGTACATTGTTGATAAATAAGAAGTGTACATTGTTGATAATTGAGAAGTTGCATTGTTGATGATTGAGAAGTGTATCCTGTTGATTAGTTGATTAATGAGAAGTGTACATTGTTGATAAATGAGAAGTGTACATTGTTGATGATTTAGAAGTGTACATTGTTGATGATTTTGAACTGTACATTGTTGATAATTGAGAAGTGTACATTGTTGATAAATAAGAAGTGTACATTGTTGATGATTTAGAAGCTTACATTGTTGATGATTGAGAAGTGTACATTGTTGATAAATGAGAAGTGTACATTACTGATGATTTAGAAGTGTACATTGTTGATGATTTAGAAGTGTACATTGTTGATGATTTAGAAGTGTAGATTGTTGATGATTTAGAAGTGTAGATTGTTGATGATTTAGAAGTATACATTGTTGATAATTGAGAAGTGTACATTGTTGATAAATAAGAAGTGTACATTGTTGATAATTGAGAAGTGTACATTGTTGATGATTGAGAAGTGTATCCTGTTGATTAGTTGATTAATGAGAAGTGTACATTGTTGATAAATGAGAAGTGTACATTGTTGATGATTTAGAAGTGTACATTGTTGATGATTTTGAACTGTACATTGTTGATAATTGAGAAGTGTACATTGTTGATGATTGAGAAGTGTATTCTGTTGATTAGTTGATAAATGAGAAGTGTAAATTGTTGATATTTGAGAAGTGTACATTACTGATGATTTAGAAGTGTACATTGTTGATGATTTAGAAGTGTACATTGTTGATGATTTAGAAGTGTAGATTGTTGATGATTTAGAAGTGTACATTGTTGATAATTGAGAAGTGTACATTGTTGATAAATAAGAAGTGTACATTGTTGATAATTGAGAAGTGTATATTGTTGATGATTGAGAAGTGTATCCTGTTGATTAGTTGATTAATGAGAAGTGTACATTGTTGATAAATGAGAAGTGTACATTGTCGATGATTTAGAAGTGTACATTGTTGATGATTTTGAACTGTACATTGTTGATAATTGAGAAGTGTACATTGTTGATAAATAAGAAGTGTACATTGTTGATGATTTAGAAGCTTACATTGTTGATGATTGAGAAGTGTACATTGTTGATGATTTAGAAGTGTACATTGTTGATTATTTAGAAGTGTACATTGTTGATAAATGAGAAGTGCATATTGTTGATAAATGAGAAGTGTAGATTGTTGATGATTAAGAAGTTTGTTGATGATTGAGAAGTGTACATTGTTGATAATTGAGAAGTGTACATTGTTGATGATTTAGAAGTGTACATTGATGATGATTGAGAACTGTACATTGTTGGTGATTGTGAAGTGTACATTGTTGATGTTTGAAAATTGTACATTGTTGATGATTATGAAGTGTACATTGATGATGATTGAGAAGTGTACATTGTTGATGATTGTGAACTGTACATTGTTGATAAATAAGAAGTGTACATTGTTGATAAATGAGAAGTGTACATTGTTGATAAATAAGAAGTGTACATTGTTGATAATTTAGAAGTGTACATTGTTGATGATTTAGAAGTGTAAATTGTTGGTGATTGTGAAGTGTACATTGTTGATGATTGAGAAGTGTACATTGTTGATGATTGAGAAGTGTACATTGTTGGTGATTGTGAAGTGTACATTGTTGATGATTTAGAAGTGTACATTGTTGATGATTGTGAAGTGTAAATTGTTGGTGATTGTGAAGTGTACATTGTTCATGATTTAGAAGTGTACATTGTTGATGATTGTGAAGTGTACATGGTTGATGATTGATAAGTGTACATTGTTGATAATTGAGAAGTATACATTGTTGATCATTGAAAAGTGTAAATTATTGATGATTGAGGTGTACATTGTTGATAATTAAGAAGTGTACATTGTTGATGATTGAGAAGTGTACATTGTTGATGATTGAGAAGAGTACATTGTTGATGATTGAGAAGTGTACATTGTTCATCAATAAGAAGTGTACATCGTTGATAATTTGATAATTGAGAAGTGTACATTGTTGATGATTGTGAAGTGTTAATTGTTGGTGATTGTGAAGTGTACATTGTTCATGATTTAGAAGTGGACATTGTTGATGATTGTGAAGTGTACATTGTTGATGATTGAGAAGTGTACATTGTTGATGATTGAGAAGTGTACATTGTTGATGATTGAGAAGTTTACATTGTTGATAATTGAGAAGTGTACATTGTTGATGATGGAGAAGTGTACATTGTTGATAATTGAGAAGTGTACATTGTTGATGATTGAGAAGTGTACATTGTTGATGATGGAGAAGTGTACATTGTTGATAATTGAGAAGTGTACATTGTTGATGATTGAGAAGTGTACATTGTTGATGTTTGAGAAGTGTACATTGTTGATTATTGAGAAGTGTAAATTGTTGATAAATGAGAAGTGTACATTGTTGGTGACTTATAAGTTTACATTGTCAGCGTGAGACGAGGTTCATAGTGTGCTGACATAATGGCGATGCGATGTTGTATAGATGTGGTAATGATTCTAGTCAAATTAATATTTGATTCTTAACCATATATGTCTGCTTACACACATATGTTATCATAACATTGTGACATGATTTCAGTTATTTCGGCAAAGTTGAAATTATTGCTTAAATTGATTTCAAAGACATGACAAGGTGCCAAGATCGATTTTCTACTGTTTTTATTTATTGGATTATCACTACATAACACAAAAGATTATGTGTTTATTCTGAAAGCTGTTAATAAAACATGGCGAATCCCTCAATATTTTACGGATGTCTACTGAATTCTGTAATTGTAAAAACCGAATCAGGGAAATAAATCCATTCCGGGTAAACCATCTGGGCAATATCGTATTCCCCGAGGTAATTAACGGCAACAAAATTAATTCATTCACATAACATAGGAACTGATTTTACCAGCGTTATGCGTTAGACCAATCACAGACCTGTAATAGGTCTCCGGTGAGGCGAGTAATCGGCCCTGTAACAACCAATTATGAGCTCCGTAAGATGGCGCTGTCAGTCACGAGATATTTAGAGGTGTCATGGGAGCATATATCTTAAGTCTGCATCTCATACTGGCAGACGTAATGCAAAACAGCACGGATACATCAACAAACGTCCCGACAAAAACTCTGGAACAATACCGTTTCACAACACGGGCACACCTTCTATCGTTGTGACGTCATACTCATGCACGGACACGCTTCTACAGTATCTGACCTTAAGATAAACAATGACAACTTGGACATACTGTATCCGACCGGGCGTTATAAAGTGACAACTCGGACATACTGTATCCGACCGGACGTTATAAAGTGACAAATCGGACAGTATGTATCCGATATGACCTTATGTATAGGGACAGATCGGACAGTATGTA
Organism: Pecten maximus; assembly: GCF_902652985.1. Taxonomy (NCBI): domain Eukaryota; kingdom Metazoa; phylum Mollusca; class Bivalvia; order Pectinida; family Pectinidae; genus Pecten; species Pecten maximus. The sequence continues at coordinate 19,250,938 of NC_047015.1, forward strand.
TCCGACATGACGTTATGTATAGGGACAAATCGGACAGTATGTATCCGACATGACGTTATGTATAGGGACAAATCGGACAGTATGTATCCGACCGGACGTTATGTATAGGGACAAATCCGACAGTATGTATCCGACCGGACGTTATATATAGGGACAAATCCGACAGTATGTATCCGACAGGACGTTATGTATAGGGACAAATCGGACAGTATGTATCCAACATGACGTTATGTATAGGGACAAATCGGACAGTATGTATCCGACCGGACGTTATGTATAGGGACAAATCCGACAGTATGTATCCGACCGGACGTTATATATAGGGACAAATCCGACAGTATGTATCCGACCGGACGTTATGTATAGGGACAAATCGGACAGTATGTATCCGATATGACGTTATGTATAGGGACAAATCGGACAGTATGTATCCGACCGGACGTTATGTATAGGGACAAATCCGACAGTATGTATCCGATATGACGTTATGTATAGGGACAAATCCGACAGTATGTATCCGACCGGACGTTATATATAGGGACAAATCCGACAGTATGTATCCGACCGGGCGTTATGTATAGGGACAAATCGGACAGTTTGTATCCGACATGACGTTATGTATAGGGACAAATCCGACAGTATGTATCCGACCGGGCGTTATGTATAGGGACAAATCGGACAGTTTGTATCCGACATGACGTTATGTATAGGGACAAATCGGACAGTTTGTATCCGACCGGGCGTTATGTATAGGGACAAATCCGACAGTATGTATCCGACCGGGCGTTATATATAGGGACAAATCCGACAGTATGTATCCGACCGGGCGTTATATATAGGGACAAATCCGACAGTATGTATCCGACCGGGCGTTATGTATAGGGACAAATCGGACAGTTTGTATCCGACATGACGTTATGTATAGGGACAAATCCGACAGTATGTATCCGACCGGGCGTTATGTATAGGGACAAATCCGACAGTATGTATCCGACATGAAGTTATACATGTATAAAGGGCAAATCGGACAGTATGTATCCGACATGACGTTATTTATCCTGCGACTGCAACAAACACTGTCCGATAGTTACTGACGGATAAACGGATGCTTTATCCGTCAATACAATTGCTTTATCCGTCAATACGATTTACGTATGTTCCAAATCTGACGGGACTACTTTCAACTTGACCATCAACTTTGACGTTTGTGTCTGATGTCTGCGAATTCTCAATCGTTTTGTTGATTGTTGTTTTAAACATATTGTAAATTAAATGAGTCTTTGTCAGGAATAATTAGTATTTGTGTGATATTTCCATACGTGTTTAACTGAAACTGAACTCTGATTTACATAAAAAGCGTGGAACTATTTTTCAATGGCGCATTGATAGTTTCGTGGTTGTAAATACACACAAGTGGCATCAATGAATGGCTATTTTCCTGCGTGATATTATATAGGGACAACTCGGACAAATGGTACCCGGCATAAGGTTACACACCGACCTACATCAAACCTGGCGTTACACAGTGACAAAATGGACAACTCGGACATTATGTACTTAAATCCGATCTGAGGTTACATGGGCAACTCGGACTTATAATATCGAAATGAGATTATAACGTGATAACTCGGACATACTATATCCGGATGGAGTATTTCGTTTTATCCGACATTATGATATGGACAACTCAGAGAGCCCTGAATTGGAATGGACATCAAAATATTTCTTATTTGCTGCGATATTCCTAATCTTGTCATTACCATTGATCTATATTAACAATTTTAAGTTGGATCTCTTTATTACCTTTTAACAAATCAATGTGTCAAAAGTCTCGTTTGCTGTCATTATTGTGAATTTATAGTTATAATTAGCGTGGCATACTACCAGCTGTTAAATTCGCTAAAAAAGAATTCCCGATATATCTAATGTATGTAAAGGTGTGTAAATTCATGACTTCGTAAACTGAATAAATTACACAAATATTATATGAAATATACGTAGAAAAACACAAAAAACGGCAAGGAACAATAATTGAAGATAATCCGGTATCATTTGGCGAAAAAAGGCCATGACATTTATTTTGAAAATCTAACTTGTAGATTCCGTAGTCTGTCAGTAAAGCTGAGGGATGTGATAACTGTTACATGTACTATTACAGTTGTCACTGGAAAGCCTCAATGACATTTACTTTATACTATTCTCGCGTTTGTTATTATTGTGTTAGGTGGACATTTTCTAATATATATGAATATTATTAATCTCAATTTATTATTGTGTCAAATTCAGAATTTATATTTCAAAAAGGTATAATAAGATATCATTTCAAACAAACAAAAAACAACACTTTTTGACTTTGTTTAGGTTAACATAAGGAATTGTTAACCCGAGAAAACCCTCAAGGATGATTTTGGTGTTATTGTGATGTTATAATTCCTGATATTATCTTAGTATCAAATTGCCTTCATTGGAAAGTCTTGTCCAATAATTCTCACAGGATTGTAGACAAATTGTATAACGCTCTAACCGTTGTGATTTATTTGTCTACGATCCTGTGAGAATTGTAGGACAATAAATTTCCATAGAAGGCAGTTTTATACTTCTATTTCTGTTTTAAGTACATTGTACACGTTTTCTTATATTCAACCTTAACCATGTTATCGTATTCCAGTGAAATATCGCACTGTCAACGGGATATGGTTTTTTGACTTTACGAATACAACCAAAAGCTCCCGGCAAAACGTTAAATTCTAGGAAATACACGCAAATCATCAATTAAATTTCAATTAATCAAAATATTCCACCGTGATATTCACCTCTATAACATAACTACTTAAATTGTTGCGAGCTACACTGATCAGTGTTTTTTTTTTAATCCGATAGTACGAAATTTCTTGACATTAAAACTACTCTTAATAAAGTGACGACAGACAAAATGTGACGACGTCACGAACATGTTCTCCATATAACTACACCGATGTGAGCAAATTGATAAATAGGATGTTATTATTTTATGGATGTTAAACTCTGATTAGTCAGAAGGGCATCACGTGTCGGTTTATAAATATTGATATTGACTTGGAGTGCGTGAAAAATAAATATTGACTTAGGGCGCGTGCAAGTCTAGACGTCTCATTCGAACATGGCGACCTTGGCAGACGATTTTGCCCAATTGCCGAGTAGGCATATAATGATCGTTACTGGACACAAATAAGAGAACTCTTAAAACTTATGCAGGTTCAACAACAGAGAACACAAAGAGTATGTCCGAAACAGGATTAAAGGAAATGCAAGTTCAACCAGTATTTCAACAACCGAGGTAGTAGGCTCGAATTAGTTCAGAGCTTGTACCTATCATTGATTCTCAAACACATGCGTTGCTGGAAGATATTTTGACAGCTAATTGTGATGATTTTGATAATTTTCTGGCAAATATCAATATCGATCTTTCCTCATACCCATGATCAGACAGAGCACAAAATGCAAAATATTGTACAAAATACCATGCAGATGTCTAGTTCACTACTGTATGCAATTTAGTTTATCAGTGACAATCCTGTCCAGTTGTCAAAATGTCAAAATTAATTATAATATCGATACTACAAAGTGATTTTAAGATATTATATACATGTATAAAGATTGTTACATATCCTGTTAAAATTTCTTGAAAAAAATGTTGCAGTGAAATAATGTTAAAGAAGAAATTACAGAACAATTACAGCCTTTAGCTTCGGTAAATACTTGGATTCATCAACCCGAAAAGATAATATTGACCTCGGTTAATATGATCTTTCTTGGGTTGGTAAATCGAGGTATGGACCTCACCAAAAGGCTATACTTTTATATTATTAGTGTCATTGTGAGGTTATATCCCTGGACTTTGGTTCATCAATCACTATCTCTGAAGAAAGTGGATGTGGAAGTATACTTACACTGACGTCAACGGCGTTAAATGTACTAAATACCTAGTACAAAGAGGATATCAAGGATATCATAACATGGAAATCCACATCTACATACCCTACCACTGAAGAGGTTTCATCAACTGACTCAAACGTAGCTTTTGTACCCAATAGTCTACAACTTTTGTTTGGCTCAATTGGACAGGCAATACTGCAGTCTACAGCTCCGAGAGGTATTATAGCACCGTTGCATTTGGGATCCAGGCTCACCACCTGTTTGACTCCAGATTATTGTTTGACACTCTGAACAGCTTAGGATTTTGCCTTTCATACTCTAAGGTTCAGTCTTATGTCATGTGAAACAGAGATAGAAGGTGTAGCAGGAAACCACATGATCCAATTTGTTGCGGATAATGTTGACCACAACCTGAGAACATGGAAAGGGACCATTCCACGGGATGGGAATCATCGCAGGAATTACTCCATAAACAAACTCCTAGGAGAAGACCTTTACCACGAAACGATGTTGCCCTGTCAGATGTCACTTCTTTAGCAAGGATAAACATTGACTTTTTCGGATGCCAGTCAACTCCTTTCGATTCTCTAACATTCAACATGCTCATAGATACTGATGCAGAAGATGACACCACGAAACTTGCCACACTTTCTGTGGTTTCTTGGCCTCTACTCCCTCAACGCCTCGTTTGGAGTGCTATGACGCATGCTGTTAGAAATGAAGGTAATTTTCTAGGGAAGTCTTCCATAGTGTTTCTGCCAATCATTTAACTTGATCCCTGTGACATGTCATATGTTTACTCCTCACTCAAGTTTGTTTGTAGCGTAGCAGAAAAGCACAGCAACACTCCAGTGCTAACTTTTGATCAGCCATTATATTGGAAAGCAAACATGATACTAGCTAGTGAATCTTCGTCCTGTCCTTTAAAATCTATGGTGCTAAGACTCGGGGGATTTCATCTCGAAATGTCTTTCCTTGGATGCAAAGGTCATCTAATGGATAACTCTGGTCTACAGGGAACGCTTGAAACGGTGTTTGCATCTAACGCAGTTGGACATATGATGTCAGGAACAGCCGTACAGAGAGCTTTACGGGGCCATTTCCTTGTGGATACAGCTTTACATGCCATTCTACTTTCCAGCATTTGGCCATGTGGACATAACATTACCAAAGATAAAAGAGGAGAACATCAGCGAAGATTTCAGAAACGGGAATTGAGATGATTTATCGCTATATACCCTTCATTCCGATTTGGTCGAGGCGGCCGAGCTGTTTGAAAATCTGTGGTCTGATGAAGTGACAATGGAAACCTTTCTTCTTTTTAATGTCTTGGATACCATTCAGGAGAAACTTGCACTGAAAAAAAAAAACAGAAAAAAAAGAGAACGACTAAACTCTGGACTCGATATATGGATATGGTGAAGTTCTACGATGCATTATCAAAGCCGAAAGGATGTTCATTTGAGAAATGTCCGCGATATGCTGTCATATTTTGCTGCGGCCGGACATAATCTCTACACAAAGTCGGCGTATGCGTACCTTCAACAAATGCAAGAATTACATGAAGAAAAAGAACATCCTCAAGTGTTAAATGCCTTCATGTCTGGGTACCATTTTCTGCGGAGATCAGATCGATTCTGGGCTGGTCTGTCCACAGAATAGTATTAGTTCAGTGCTTGAATCAATCTGAAATAAATTGCCATATTTCATCAGTTTTGCACTAATTTGTCATTTTATGACCTTTATTCGACCTTCAAAACACTGTGACAACACAGTAATATAAAACATTTAAGATATCACAATATAGTATCAACTATAGTTTATTACCAATTTCACAAGGAAGAATAATTCCTCACCTCTACCCCTCAAAACTACAGCGATTTTCTTTGTATGGAAAGGTTTTGAAAAGCCAATAAGTTACCACTTTCCCCTTATGGAAATTTTGGGGAATTTTGATACATATCTAGCTTCATATCAAGGTAACAGAAAACACTTGGTTTCTTCTGTTGCAATTAGTTTGAGGTTCAGCCATTTTAAAGGCTTGATTGACTGGTCTAATTGTGTTCCAAGTATTGGTTGTTATTGGTGTAATGCATATTCCCGGTATCATTGGTGGATTGTAATGTTATATTCCCGGTATTATTGGTGTTATTGTAATGTTATATTCCCGGTACTATTGGTGTTATTGTTATGTGATAGTCCCGGTATTATTGGTGTTATTGTTATGTTATATTCCCGGTATCATTGGTGGATTGTAATGTTATATTCCCGGTATTATTGGTGTTATTGTTATGTTATATTCCCGGTATTATTGGTGTTATTGATATGTTATATTCCCGGTATTATTGGTGTTATTGTTATGTTATATTCCCGGTATTATTGGTGTTATTGTTATGTTATATTCCCGGTATTATTGGTGTTATTGTTATGTTATATTCCCGGTATTATTGGTGTTATTGTTATGTTATATTCCCGGTATTATTGGTGTTATTGTTATGTTATATTCCCGGTATTATTGGTGTTATTGGTGTTATTGATATGTTATATTCCCGGCATTATTGGTGTTATTGGTGTTATCGTAATGTTATATTCCCGGTATTATTGGTGTTATTGTAATGTTATAACCCAGGTATTATTGGTGTTATTGTTATGTTATATTCCCGGTACTATTTATGTTATTGTTATGTTATATTCCCGGCATTATTGGTATTATTGGTGTTATTGTTATGTTATATTCCCGGTATTATTGGTACTATTGGTGTTATTGTTATGTTATATTCCCGGTATTATTGGTGTTATTGTTATGTTTTATTCCCGGTATCATTGGTGTTATTGTGATGTTATATTCCCGGTATTATTGGTGTTATTGTTATGTTATATTCCCGGTACTATTGGTGTTATTGTTATGTTATATTCCCAGTATTATTGGTGTTATTGTTATGTTATATTCCCGGTATAATGGATGTTATTGTTATGTTATATTCCCAGTATTATTGGTGTTATTGTAATGTTATATTTCCGGTACCATTGGTGTTATTGTTATGTTATATTCCCGGTATTATTGGTGTTATTGTAATATTATATTCCCGGTATTATTGGTGTTATTGTTATGTTATATTCCCGGTATTATTGGTGTTATTGTAATGTTATATTCCCGGTATTATTGGTGTTATTGTTATGTTATATTCCCGGTATCATTGGTGTTATTGGTGTTATTGATATGCTATATTCCCGATATTATTGGTGTTATTGTTATGTTATATTCCCGGCATTATTGGTGTTATTGGTGTTATCGTAATGTTATATTCCCGGTATTATTGGTGTTATTGTAATGTTATAACCCATGTATTATTGGTGTTATTGTTATGTTATATTCCCGGTATAATGGATGTTATTGTTATGTTATATTCTCGGTATAATGGATGTTATTGTTATGTTATATTCCCGGTATCATTGGTGTTATTGTTATGTTATATTCCCGGTATAATTGGTGTTATTCTTATGTTATATTCCCGGTATCATTGGTGTTATTGTAATGTTATAATCCCGGTATTATTGATGTTATTGTGATGTTATATTCCCGGTATCATTGGTGTTATTGTTATGTTATATTCCCGGTATTATTGGTGTTATTGTAATGTTATATTCCCGGTATTATTGGTGTTATTGTGATGTTATATTCCCCGTATTATTGGTGTTATTGTTATGTTATATTCCAGGTATCGGTTGATATTGGTGTTATTGCTTTGTTATATTCCCGGTATTATTGGTGTTATTGTAATGTTATATTCCCGGTATTATTGGTGTTATTGTTATGTTATATTCCCGGTATAAAGGATGTGATTGTTATGTTATATTCCCGGTATTAATGGTGTTATTATGATAAATTCCTGGTATTACAGAGTGCTGTTGGTGTTAATGTGTTTTGTATCCCTGGTATTATAGGGAAGTGATACTGATACTGATACGGTCAGTTTAAAGCTGTTGTTATACATTCTCTGTAAATGGCAAATATCATGTCCGGAATCTGACCCAGAATGTTTGTAGGATTCCGGAGGATGTAGTCCGATACTAGTGTTGTAGGTGGCGTTTCCGGAACCCGCGGGACAACGAAACAATGCTCGGACATTGCCTGACCAAGACTAGGATTGATCAGGCGGAAAGCCATGTCCGACGCATATAAGGAGCGCGGCTTACATTGGGGCCACACGGGAGGCGTCGGGCAGCCAAGTAAGGCACAGCTTCCCCGTAATAGTAGCACACCTACTGACGTCATTAACACCACCAGGAAACATAAAGCAGAGTCACCCCGTGAAGCACCCCTCCGATATAAGTGTGCAGTTTTGAGTAACTAAGTGATTGCCTGGGAGGATTGTGCTAACATCTGTCTTCAGATCCATCATTGTTCCTGTACATCCCCAGCCTTGACTTCGACATAAATAACACGTTCATTGAAACTTGTTGTGTGCTGGCGATTGTAAGTGGTCATCTGCTGGACTCCACCAGGACTCTCACAGAGATCACCCAATGTCTTTATGGTAACCAAAGCTGTAAGGACCACGCATGGCTCTCTCCTCACAGGCATACTTATCCTTTTAGTAGCTGGTGAATACATTGTAGTAGTTGGTGAATACCTTTTATAGTAGTTGGTGAATACCTTGTAGTAGTTGTCGAATACCTTGTAGTAGTTGGTGAATACCTTACTGTACAACACATCAGAGGTCCGTCGACAGTACAGACAGGCCTGTTTTTCAGATGGTATCAGAAGAAAATATATAAAGCCTAACTATCGGGTTAATCCCCCTGTCTATTAGTTTAATATCAACTGGTAATGTTAAAGAATTAAGTACTCAGGGAAAGTTTTTATACCACGCATCTTTACTACGTTCTACGTGTGCGTCTAGTCATTTAACTTTATTGAATCATATCATATATATTCATGCTATACTGTCATATGCCAGTGCATTGTTTTACCAGAGCTGCCTTGAATTATATTCTATATAATTGTATGATGTCGATGAGATGTACACTCTCAAGACTAATAAAGAATGGAATTGAAATACAAACCGACACGGGTAGGGAGCGTCGAACCACGCACCTCGGATCTTCACATGAAGTCACGTGACCGGCGCTCTCACCGACGGAGCTATCGCGGCCCCGTGTAGCGGGTACCGCATAAATTAATCACAGCTTAAAAGGCGTTCATGTTAAAAATGTCAAAATCATGTTGAAATTCTCATGCGATATATATAATGCACTGCATTCTATCTCGTTAAAAACCGATTGCGATCTGCTGCAGTTACCCTACCAACCTAAATCTGATTGTAATCTCGGGGTTATTTTAATTTAGATTACGTCTCTTTCATTTGCGCCGATATTGTACTTGGCGTGGACCATCACATTCTTAGATTTGGTACGATTGCATAATGTAATTTTACTTTTGATTGCTCTTTTCTCAAAACTACAGAAATATTCTGTATAATCTTTAAGCTTTTGCAGCTTGCCAAGATATACCAAAGATAGGCCAGTTACAAAGTTATAAACACAACATATATCGAAAGGTTTATCATCTACTTAATTTGATGCTGGTCAATATCAATATAGAGGTTTTACTGGTCAATATCAATATAAAATTCTTACTGGTCAGTGTGAAATATAGAGTTCTTACTGGTCAGTGTGAAATATAGAGTTCTTACTTGTCAGTGTGAAATATAGAGTTCTTACTGGTCAGTGTGAAATATAGAGTTCTTACTGGTCAGTGTGAAATATAGAGTTCTTACTGGTCAGTGTGAAATATAGAGTTCTTACTGGTCAGTATGGAGAGCTATATGCAAATCTTAATTTTCCTCATTGTCGTTTGTAAGCAGTGTTGTGATTGGTAAAATCAGAAAAGTGATATTTTTCATGAAAAATATCACTTTTCCACGAGTAAAATGTAATAAAGAGTTTTTACTTGTCAGTGAGATGTACAGAGTTCTTGTTTAATGTCCTATTAACAGCCAGGGTCACGTGCCAGATTTTGGGTGTGGAGGAAAGCCGGAGTACCAGGAGAAAAACCACTGGCCTACGGTTAGTACCATGCAACTGTCCCACGTGGGTCTTACAACCCAGAGATTGAGGGCTAGTGATAAAGTGTCGGGACACCTTAACCACTCGGCCACCACAGCCCCCAGTTCTTACTAGTCAATGGGAGATTTAGAGTTCTTACTGTCAATGAGAGATTTCCGACATGCAAACGAAACCGTAATTCTAGCCCAAATTTGATCAAACGAATAGAATAAAGGTGAACAAATATAGTTTTGCATGAACACCCTTGAAACAAAATACAAAGGGTATTAGACTGGGTGTTCCGAGAGGGTTAGCGTCGTCTGTGTCATTGGTGACATTTGTCATGGAAATCTGGTAAAACCTGGGTCGATGAGAACCAGTGTGGCGACACCAGAACTACCAGGTATGTCAACCTGCATGAAGCACGTCTGATTAAATATCGCACATTAGAACAGAAAAAAATTACTAAATTTCCCACCGACTTCATCAACATGACCCTCTCGAAATCTTGTAGGGTTATTTTCCCCGCCAGCAGTCGGCATCTGTCGTGGACGTAATGGGAAAATATGTCTTTGGATGTCGAATATGGGACATGTGAACACCGTAGGTAGGTGGGAGCAGGGATGTCACTATCTTGAAACGGAAAATTAACCATTGGGAAATTGAAATAATAAAGTCATTTCTAAGATTTATAGTGGCCAATTTTATGTAACACGATAACGAGAACCGGGTGCAGATATTACCGTGGACAAGGATCGCAATGATCAAGATAAAGTACAGTGTCCTTATAGACCAAACTAAGATATAGATTTGATAGTGATCAAGGTAAAGTACAGTGTCCTTGTAGACCTAACTAAGATATAGATTTGATAGTGATCAAGGTAAAGACGGGTGGTCATTACCAGGTACAGGATTTAACCACAGTAGATAGTGGTAACGGTTATACATCCTTAATGATCCAGGTCTAAACCTCATAGTACTATCTGTTTGTTATTACGTAGACATTGTTTAAACAGTATCCGCTGTATTTCTATGTTATTTATGTTTTGTGTGTGATTTCTCTGTATCAAATGTATATAGGGGATAGTAAGTGCATGCTTTATACCGGATACACCCAGTCATGTACTAACTTGGTTTTAATGATAACATAAAGATATAAGATTACAAAGTAACATGATATATAGTGTACAGGTATTCCATCTATCAGATATTATCTAGGTACGTGACCTTTACCGTGTTTATGAATATTTTTTTTTATTATCTTAATGACTGTGCCATTCAGATATCGAATTTAGGTTTTATATTGAACAACCAAAACCATAAAGCTGTAGGATTGTACATTCTTGTATATTCAATACCAGTACTGATATTTATATATCCAAGGAGATGGTTTTACATAAGCTCTAAGCTTGTTACCAAATCCTCTTGTATACTTTTGATTTAATATACTGTATTACTTATTCTCAAATAAATATTGTTTAAACTAACATAACGGGTAGCAAAGAAGACAATGGGTGAGAGGGAGTACTAATTAATGTTATGGCAAGTATCAAATCATAGGAAATAGTTTTTGAATAAAAAAAAAACAACAACTTGAAGTTCACTGCGAATACGAATTTATTTTACTGTAGTGGTGACTCCATACAAAAATGGTCAACAAGGAAGACAGCCTCGAAGAAGCGCCTAGAGAACTAAGTTCCTTACCTCTTCCTGAATGACCTGATAAGTTCCTTACCTCCTCCTGAATGACCTGATAAGTTCCTTACCTCCTCCTGAATGACCTGATAAGTTCCTTACCTCTTCCTGAATGACCTGATAAGTTCCTTACCTCCTCCTGAATGACCTGATAAGTTCCTTACCTCCTCCTGAATGACCTGATAAGTTCCTTACCTCCTCCTGAATGACCTGATAAGTTCCTTACCTCCTCCTGAATGACCTGATAAGTTCCTTACCTCCTCCTGAATGACCTGATAAGTTCCTTACCTCCTCCTGAATGACCTGATAAGTTCCTTACCTCCTCCTGAATGACCTGATAAGTTCCTTACCTCCTCCTGAATGACCTGATAAGTTCCTTACCTCCTCCTGAATGACCTGATAAGTTCCTTACCTCCTCCTGAATGACCTGATAAGTTCCTTACCTCCTCCTGAATGACCTGATGTATTTTTCGCTGATCACGCATCATTCTGTTACGCATTTTTCATTAACTGAGCTTCAGCCACTGAGTTTTCTTTTATTTCTGAACAAAAGGAAGGCTGCCCTTAGGTAAAACTATGTCTGAACAAACGGAAGGCTGCCCTTAGGTAAAACTATGTCTGAACCAACGGAAGGCTGCCCTTAGGTAAAACTATGTCTGAACAACCGGAAGGCTGCCCTTAGGTAAAACTATGTCTGAACAAACGGAAGGCTGCCCTTAGGTAAAACTATGTCTGAACAAAAGGAAGGCTGCCCTTAGGTAAAACTATGTCTGAACAAAAGGAAGGCTGCCCTTAGGTACAACTATGTCTGAACAAACGGAAGGCTGCCCTTAGGTAAAACTATGTCTGAACAAACGGAAGGCTGCCCTTAGGTAAAACTACTTCTGAACAAAAGGGAGGCTGCCCTTAGGTAAAACTATGTCTGAACAAAAAAGACGACGATGAAACACCAATATCTCCAGTATCAATTGCTAAAAGGGTGGTTCTTCTTTCCGGAAATCCGAACAACGTTAGCTGGATAAAATGTCCTGTCCTTAGAAGGCCTGTGTATCGTCCTACAGATAATCTCCGTCGGAGGACCACTCCTCCCGAATATTACCAATGAAGGGTTCGGTATTATTGACAACAGTGCTTGAGACATCAGACAAGAATCTAGGGGTGAGACGATACCCCATGCTCACGATACGATACGATACCCTAACCCTAACCCTAACGATACGTATCGTGATATCTAATGGTGATACGATACGTTACGATACGATACATACATGCAATAAAAGTTTTCGAAGTTTTGTTTTAAAAATTCATAACAAACTAAATATAGGTCAAAGATACTCTCATAATCAATTGGAAGTGCATTTAATTATATGAAATCAATTCATATATTTAAATTTCAATAACAAATGACCAAAACGTTAAATCCCATGTTTGCGTTCTAGATGTATGGCCATATTACTTTATCCTCTCAGGGGTAAAGTGTACCATCCTCTGAAAATGTGAGGGGTACAATTTGTTGGGATTCCCCGTTACTCCGATCGCCGTCCGTACTATCATGGGATCAGGTTGTCCACACAAGAACCATCAAAATAACAATACTTATGATAACAGAATGATTGGGTGTTGTTAATGGGTATAACCTGTTATGAGTAGGTCTCCCCAACCAGCTCTGTATCGCCCTATTATCCAGTGTGACGCTCCACACATCACTTGATCAACCTTACAATGCTCTCTATTAGGAGTTGAAGCTCTGCGTAGTCAATGGTCTGACAGGCCAGTAGGTCACACCAATCTCTTAATCAGCGAATATATCACTTTGATCAAACTTATTATAGATCTACAATATATATTTCCCACAAAAGAAACGAAGTCTATTGGATTTATATTCTGCAATATTGTAAAAACAACCCCTAGGAGATCGTCACTCTGACACCATCTACCTTGGTACAAATCCCTAGGAGATCGTCACTCTGACACCATCTACCTTGGTAAAAATCCCTAGGAGATCGTCACTCTGACATATCTACCTTGGTAAAAATCTCTAGGAGATCGTCACTCTGACACCATCTACCTAGGTAAAAATCTCTAGGAGATCGTCACTCTGACATATCTACCTTGGTAAAAATCTCTAGGAGATCGTCACTCTGACACCATCTACCTAGGTAAAAATCTCTAGGAGATCGTCATTCTGACACCATCTACCTAGGTAAAAATCCCTAGGAGATCGTCAGTCTGACACCATCTACCTTGGTCAAAATCCCTAGGAGATCGTCACTCTGACATATCTACCTTGGTAAAAATCATTGTGATGGATTTCGATGCATTCTATCAATACCAATGTGCGGAGATGATATTGCCTAACCGAGTTTCTAGGTAAAAGTTATATACTTGTAACAAGTTAGTTGTCAGTAGAGAAAGTTATTATTAACCGCCATAATGGTGAGGTGACACGGACATGACATGTTAATGGTAAGGTAACACGGACATGACATGTTAATGGTAAGGTAACACGGACATGACATGTTAATGGTAAGGTAACACGGACATGACGTGTTAATGGTAAGATAACACGGACATGACATGTTAATGGTAACACGGACATGACATGTTAATGGTAAGGTAACACGGACATGACATGTTAATGGTAAGGTAACACGGGCATGACGTGTTAATGGTAAGGTAACACGGACATGACATGTTAATGGTAAGGTAACACGGAAATGATATGTTAATGGTAAGGTAACACGGACATGACATGTTAATGGTAACACGGACATGACATGTTAATGGTAAGGTAACACGGACATGATATGTTAATGGTAAGGTAACACGGACATGATATGTTAATGGTAACACGGACATGATATGTTAATGGTAACACGGACATGACGTGTTAATGATAAGGTAACACGGACATGACATGTTAATGGTAAAGTAACGCGGACATGACGTGTTAATGGTAAGGTAACACGGACATGTTAATGGTAAGGTAACACGGACATGACGTGTTAATGGTAAGGTAACACGGACATGACATGTTAATGGTAACACGGACATGACATGTTAATGGTAAGGTAACACGGACATGACGTGTTAATGGTAAGGTAACACGGACATGACATGTTAATGGTAAAGTAACGCGGACATGACATGTTAATGGTAAGGTAACACTGACATGACATGTTAATGGTAACACGGACATGACGTGTTAATGGTAAGGTAACACGGACATGACATGTTAATGGTAAGGTAACACGGACATGACGTGTTAATGGTAAGGTAACACGGACCTGACGTGTTAATGGTAAGGTAACGTGGACATGACATGTTAATGGTAAGGTAACACGGACCTGACATGTTAATGGTAAAACGGACATGACATGTTAATGGTAACACGGACATGACGTGTTAATGGTAAGGTAACACGGACATGACATGTTAATGGTAAGGTAACACGGACATGACGTGTTAATGGTAAGGTAACACGGACATGACGTGTTAATGGTAAGGTAACACGGACATGACGTGTTAATGGTAAGGTAACACGGACATGATATGTTAATGGTAAGGTAACACGGATATCGAGTGTTAATGGTAAGGTAACACGGACATGACGTGTTAATGGTAAGGTAACACGGACATGATATGTTAATGGTAAGGTAACACGGATATCAAGTGCTAATGGTAAGGTAACACGGACATGACGTGTTAATGGTAAGGTAACACGGACATGATATGTTAATGGTAAGGTAACGCTGACATGTTAATGGTAAGGTAACACGGACCCGACATGTTAATGGTAAGGTAACACGGACCTGACGTGTTAATGATAAGGTAACACGGTCGTCACATGTTAATGGTAAGGTAGCACGGTCATCACATGTTAATGGTAAGGTAACACGGACCTGACGTGTTAATGGTAAGGTAACGCGGACATGATATGTTAATGGTAAGGTAACACGGACCTGACGTGTTAATGGTAAGGTAACACAGACATGACATGTTAATGGTAAGGTAACACGGACATGACGTGTTAATGGTAAGGTAACACAGACATGACATGTTAATGGTAAGGTAACACGGACATGACGTGTTAATGGTAAGGTAGCACGGTCATCACATGTTAATGGTAAGGTAACACAGACAAGACATGTTAATGGTAAGGTAACACGGACATGACGTGTTAATGGTAAGGTACCGTGGACATGACATGTTAATGGTAAGGTAACACGGACATGACATGTTAATGGTAAGGTAGCACGGTCATCACATGTTAATGGTAAGGTAACACGGACCTGACGTGTTAATGGTAAGGTAACGCGGACATGATATGTTAATGGTAAGGTAACACGGACATGATATGTTAATGGTAAGGTAACACGGACATGACATGTTAATGGTAACACGGACATGACGTGTTAATGGTAAGGTAACACGGACCTGACGTGTTAATGGTAAGGTAACACGGACATGATATGTTAATGGTAAGGTAACACGGACCTGACGTGTTAATGGTAAGGTAACACAGACATGACATGTTAATGGTAAGGTAACACGGACATGACGTGTTAATGGTAAGGTAACGTGGACATGACATGTTAATGGTACGGTAACACGGACATGATATGTTAATGGTAAGGTAACACGGACATGATATGTTAATGGTAAGGTAACCCGGACATGATATGTTAATGGTAAGGTAACACGGACATGATATGTTAATGGTAAGGTAACACGGACATGATATGTTAATGGTAAGGTAACACGGACATGACGTGTTAATGGTAAGGTAACACGGACCTGACGTGTTAATGGTAAGGTAACGTGGACATGACGTGTTAATGGTAAGGTAACACAGACATGATATGTTAATGGTAAGGTAACACGGACCTGACGTGTTAATGGTAAGGTAACGTGGACATGATATGTTAATGGTAAGGTAACACGGACATGATATGTTAATGGTAAGGTAACACGGACAAGATATGTTAATGGTAAGGTAACACGGATATGACGTGTTAATGGTAAGGTAACACGGACCTGACGTGTTAATGGTAAGGTAACACGGACATGATATGTTAATGGTAAGGTAACACAGACATGATATGTTAATGTTAAGGTAACACGGACACGACGTGTTAATGGTAAGGTAACCCGGACATGACATGTTAATGGTAAGGTAACACGGACATGACATGTTAATGGTAAGGTAACACGGACATGACGTGTTAATGGTAAGGTAACACGCACATGACGTGTTAATGGTAAGGTAACACGGACATGTTAATGGTAATGTAACACGGACATGATATGTTAATGGTAAGGTAACACGGACATGACGTGTTAATGGTAAGGTAACACGGACCTGACATGTTAATAGTAAGGTAACACGGACATGATATGTTAATGGTAAGGTAACACGGACATGACGTGTTAATGGTAAGGTAACACGGACATGTTAATGGTAAGGTAACACGGACATGACATGATAATGGTAAGGTAACACGGACATGACGTGTTAATGGTAAGGTAACACGGACATGTTAATGGTAAGGTAACACGGACATGACGTGTTAATGGTAAGGTAACACGGACATGATATGTTAATGGTAAGGTAACACGGACATGACGTGTTAATGGTAAGGTAACACGGACATGACATGTTAATAGTAAGGTAACACGGACATGACATGTTAATGGTAAGGTAACACGGACATGACGTGTTAATGGTAAGGTAACACGGACATGACATGTTAATGGTAACACGGACATGACGTGTTAATGGTAAGGTAACACGGACATGACATGTTAATGGTAAGGTAACACGGACATGACGTGTTAATGGTAAGGTACACGGACCTGACGTGTTAATGGTAAGGTAACGTGGACATGACATGTTAATGGTAAGGTAACACGGACATGACGTGTTAATTGTAAGGTTACACGGACATGATATGTTAATGGTAAGGTAACACGGACATGACATGTTAATGGTAAGGTAACACGGACATGACGTGTTAATGGTAAGGTAACACGGACCTGACGTGTTAATGGTAAGGTAACACGGACATGTTAATGGTAAGGTAACACGGACTTGACGTGTTAATGGTAAGGTAACACGGACATGACGTGTTAATGGTAAGGTAACACAGACATGACGTGTTAATGGTAAGGTAACACGGACCTGACATGTTAATGGTAAAACGGACATGACATGTTAATGGTAACACGGACATGACGTGTTAATGGTAAGGTAACACGGACATGACATGTTAATGGTAAGGTAACACGGACATGACGTGTTAATGGTAAGGTAACACGGACATGACATGTTAATGGTAACACGGACATGACATGTTAATGGTAAGGTAACACGGACATGACGTGTTAATGGTAAGGTAACACGGACATGACATGTTAATGGTAACACGGACATGACATGTTAATGGTAAGGTAACACGGACATGACGTGTTAATGGTAAGGTAACACGGACATGACATGTTAATGGTAAAGTAACGCGGACATGACATGTTAATGGTAAGGTAACACTGACATGACATGTTAATGGTAACACGGACATGACGTGTTAATGGTAAGGTAACACGGACATGACATGTTAATGGTAAGGTAACACGGACATGACGTGTTAATGGTAAGGTAACACGGACCTGACGTGTTAATGGTAAGGTAACGTGGACATGACATGTTAATGGTAAGGTAACACGGACCTGACATGTTAATGGTAAAACGGACATGACATGTTAATGGTAACACGGACATGACGTGTTAATGGTAAGGTAACACGGACATGACATGTTAATGGTAAGGTAACACGGACATGACGTGTTAATGGTAAGGTAACCCGGACATGGCGTGTTAATGGTAAGGTAACACGGACATGACATGTTAATGGTAAGGTAACACGGACATGATATGTTAATGGTAAGGTAACACGGATATCGAGTGTTAATGGTAAGGTAACACGGACATGACGTGTTAATGGTAAGGTAACACGGACATGATATGTTAATGGTAAGGTAACACGGATATCAAGTGCTAATGGTAAGGTAACACGGACATAACGTGTTAATGGTAAGGTAACACGGACATGATATGTTAATGGTAAGGTAACGCTGACATGACATGTTAATGGTAAGGTAACACGGACCCGACATGTTAATGGTAAGGTAACACGGACCTGACGTGTTAATGATAAGGTAACACGGTCGTCACATGTTAATGGTAAGGTAGCACGGTCATCACATGTTAATGGTAAGGTAACACGGACCTGACGTGTTAATGGTAAGGTAACGCGGACATGATATGTTAATGGTAAGGTAACACGGACCTGACGTGTTAATGGTAAGGTAACACAGACATGACATGTTAATGGTAAGGTAACACGGACATGACGTGTTAATGGTAAGGTAACACAGACATGACATGTTAATGGTAAGGTAACACGGACATGACGTGTTAATGGTAAGGTAGCACGGTCATCACATGTTAATGGTAAGGTAACACAGACAAGACATGTTAATGGTAAGGTAACACGGACATGACGTGTTAATGGTAAGGTAACGTGGACATGACATGTTAATGGTAAGGTAACACGGACATGCCATGTTAATGGTAAGGTAGCACGGTCATCACATGTTAATGGTAAGGTAACACGGACCTGACGTGTTAATGGTAAGGTAACGCGGACATGATATGTTAATGGTAAGGTAACACGGACATGATATGTTAATGGTAAGGTAACACGGACATGACATGTTAATGGTAACACGGACATGACGTGTTAATGGTAAGGTAACACGGACCTGACGTGTTAATGGTAAGGTAACACGGACATGATATGTTAATGGTAAGGTAACACGGACCTGACGTGTTAATGGTAAGGTAACACAGACATGACATGTTAATGGTAACACGGACATGATATGTTAATGGTAAGGTAACACGGACCTGACGTGTTAATGGTAAGGTAAGACGGACATGATATGATAATGGTAAGGTAACACGGACCTGACATGTTAATGGTAAGGTAACACAGACATGACATGTTAATGGTAAGGTAACACGGACATGACGTGTTAATGGTAAGGTAACGTGGACATGACATGTTAATGGTAACACGGACATGACGTGTTAATGGTACGGTAACACGGACATGATATGTTAATGGTAAGGTAACACGGACATGATATGTTAATGTTAAGGTAACCCGGACATGATATGTTAATGGTAAGGTAACACGGACATGATATGTTAATGGTAAGGTAACACGGACATGATATGTTAATGGTAAGGTAACACGGACATGACGTGTTAATGGTAAGGTAACACGGACCTGACGTGTTAATGGTAAGGTAACGTGGACATGACGTGTTAATGGTAAGGTAACACAGACATGATATGTTAATGGTAAGGTAACACGGACCTGACGTGTTAATGGTAAGGTAACGTGGACATGATATGTTAATGGTAAGGTAACACGGACATGATATGTTAATGGTAAGGTAACACGGACAAGATATGTTAATGGTAAGGTAACACGGATATGACGTGTTAATGGTAAGGTAACACGGACCTGACGTGTTAATGGTAAGGTAACACGGACATGATATGTTAATGGTAAGGTAACACAGACATGATATGTTAATGGTAAGGTAACACGGACACGACGTGTTAATGGTAAGGTAACCCGGACATGACATGTTAATGGTAAGGTAACACGGACATGACATGTTAATGGTAAGGTAACACGGACATGACGTGTTAATGGTAAGGTAACACGCACATGACGTGTTAATGGTAAGGTAACACGGACATGTTAATGGTAAGGTAACACGGACATGATATGTTAATGGTAAGGTAACACGGACATGACGTGTTAATGGTAAGGTAACACGGACCTGACATGTTAATAGTAAGGTAACACGGACATGATATGTTAATGGTAAGGTAACACGGACATGACGTGTTAATGGTAAGGTATCACGGACATGACATGTTAATAGTAAGGTAACACGGACATGACATGTTAATGGTAAGGTAACACGGACATGACGTGTTAATGGTAAGGTAACACGGACATGACATGTTAATGGTAACACGGACATGACGTGTTAATGGTAAGGTAACACGGACATGACATGTTAATGGTAAGGTAACACGGACATGACGTGTTAATGGTAAGGTACACGGACCTGACGTGTTAATGGTAAGGTAACGTGGACATGACATGTTAATGGTAAGGTAACACGGACACGACGTGTTAATTGTAAGGTTACACGGACATGATATGTTAATGGTAAGGTAACACGGACATGACATGTTAATGGTAAGGTAACACGGACATGACGTGTTAATGGTAAGGTAACACGGACCTGACGTGTTAATGGTAAGGTAACACGGACATGTTAATGGTAAGGTAACACGGACATGACGTGTTAATGGTAAGGTAACACGGACATGACGTGTTAATGGTAAGGTAACACAGACATGACGTGTTAATGGTAAGGTAACACGGACCTGACATGTTAATGGTAAAACGGACATGACATGTTAATGGTAACACGGACATGACGTGTTAATGGTAAGGTAACACGGACATGACATGTTAATGGTAAGGTAACACGGACATGACGTGTTAATGGTAAGGTAACCCGGACATGGCGTGTTAATGGTAAGGTAACACGGACATGACATGTTAATGGTAAGGTAACACGGACATGATATGTTAATGGTAAGGTAACACGGATATCGAGTGTTAATGGTAAGGTAACACGGACATGACGTTTTAATGGTAAGGTAACACGGACATGATATGTTAATGGTAAGGTAACACGGATATCAAGTGTTAATGGTAAGGTAACACGGACATGACGTGTTAATGGTAATGTAACACGGACATGATATGTTAATGGTAAGGTAACGCTGACATGACATGTTAATGGTAAGGTAACACGGACATGACGTGTTAATGGTAAGGTAACACGGACCTGACGTGTTAATGGTAAGGTAACACGGACCTGACGTGTTAATGATAAGGTAACACGGTCGTCACATGTTAATGGTAAGGTAGCACGGTCATCACATGTTAATGGTAAGGTAACACGGACCTGACGTGTTAATGGTAAGGTAACGCGGACATGATATGTTAATGGTAAGGTAACACGGACCTGACGTGTTAATGGTAAGGTAACACAGACATGACATGTTAATGGTAAGGTAACACGGACATGACGTGTTAATGGTAAGGTAACACAGACATGACATGTTAATGGTAAGGTAACACGGACATGACGTGTTAATGGTAAGGTAGCACGGTCATCACATGTTAATGGTAAGGTAACACAGACATGACATGTTAATGGTAAGGTAACACGGACATGATATGTTAATGGTAAGGTAACCCGGACATGATATGTTAATGGTAAGGTAACACGGACATGATATGTTAATGGTAAGGTAACACGGACATGATATGTTAATGGTAAGGTAACACGGACATGACGTGTTAATGGTAAGGTAACACGGACCTGACGTGTTAATGGTAAGGTAACGTGGACATGACGTGTTAATGGTAAGGTAACACGGACATGTTAATGGTAAGGTAACACGGACATGACATGTTAATGGTAAGGTAACACGGACATGACGTGTTAATGGTAAGGTAACACGGACATGTTAATGGTAAGGTAACACGGACATGACCTGTTAATGGTAAGGTAACACGGACATGACATGTTAATGGTAAGGTAACACGGACATGATATGTTAATGGTAAGGTAACACGGACATGACGTGTTAATGGTAAGGTAACACGGACCTGACGTGTTAATGGTAAGGTAACACGGACATGATATGTTAATGGTAAGGTAACACAGACATGATATGTTAATGGTAAGGTAACACGGACACGACGTGTTAATGGTAAGGTAACCCGGACATGACATGTTAATGGTAAGGTAACACGGACATGACATGTTAATGGTAAGGTAACACGGACATGACGTGTTAATGGTAAGGTAACACGCACATGACGTGTTAATGGTAAGGTAACACGGACATGTTAATGGTAAGGTAACACGGACATGATATGTTAATGGTAAGGTAACACGGACATGACGTGTTAATGGTAAGGTAACACGGACCTGACATGTTAATAGTAAGGTAACACGGACATGATATGTTAATGGTAAGGTAACACGGACATGACGTGTTAATGGTAAGGTAACGCGGACATGTTAATGGTAAGGTAACACGGACATGACATGTTAATGGTAAGGTAACACGGACATGACGTGTTAATGGTAAGGTAACACGGACATGTTAATGGTAAGGTAACACGGACATGACGTGTTAATGGTAAGGTAACACGGACATGATATGTTAATGGTAAGGTAACACGGACATGACGTGTTAATGGTAAGGTAACACGGACCTGACGTGTTAATGGTAAGGTAACGTGGACATGACATGTTAATAGTAAGGTAACACGGACATGATATGTTAATGGTAAGGTAACACGGACATGACGTGTTAATGGTAAGGTAACACGGACCTGACGTGTTAATGGTAAGGTAACACGGACATGATATGTTAATTGTAAGGTTACGCGGACCTGATATGTTAATGGTAAGGTAACGCGGACATGACATGTTAATTGTAAGGTTACGCGGACCTGATATGTTAATGGAGAAGTAAAGGAAAGGAACAAAGACCGACCTGGTTACGGTAAGGGAACATATACCTGATGTTTTTGATGGTACGGGAACACACATGAGCCTGCTAGTAGGGAAACAAACTTTTACAAGATTGAAAGGATTGGCACGAGTTGTACGACATACATAACTGGGATACCGCGCAGTATCTCCGGTATGAAACCTGTTGATTTAGATGAGGTAGATATCCAGATTAATTAGTAAAAGGTATTTACCGGAAACTATGCCACAAGATGGCGTATAGATATCATAACGGAGCAGCAGCGCTTGGCTTCCATGCGATCATGACAATAACTGAGTAGTGGAGTGAAATAGTATTGAAATATTGGAAGTAACTGCCAGCACCAAACGGTTGCCCGTCTACTCTAGCTTTGCTAGTTTGATTGGATAGGAAAGCCTTCACAGATCCGCACTAAACAGCAATTATGTTTGTTAAGATTTTAGAAATGCGTTTATTGTTTGTGTATACTCACGCTGGGTAGAAGTACCATTATGGTCTGACAATTTTGTCCGTACGGATCCTATTTCAGGCCTACATATATATCCAACTGGTCGAACAAATCCTAATGAGTTAGGTCCAGTACCCGGGATGGGGCCAGGATTTAGTTCCGTGATATTTGATGTTTTGGGATATTGATTTTGTGCTGGTGAGTTGGTATTACTTTGGTGACAGAGCACGGCCCACAGTATACCTTGGTGCGCGGGTCAGATCAGGAACCAGCCGCCCCGGTACGCCAGTCTCAATGAACTCAGCAAATGTTAGGGCAGTGCTCGGGTTCATGGGAGATCAGTACTGTTTTGTGTTACAAAGGAATTATGTAATAATACTGATCTTTATCAAGATGTTGCATACTTTAAACGATACTTCATTACAGGGACTGCCTTAGTAGTGTTGCGAGAGAACTGAGGCCCAGTGCTGGGTGGAATGACCTCAGACACCCGTAAAAGCATGTTGCTGGATTATATGGAAGACTTGGAGGACTTCGGTCTGTAAGTACTTATTGTCTACAGTCTGTTATCTATGTATAGGTTATGTACATGTAGCTCTGTTATAGTCCTGTTTAATTACCAACTTCAAATTGTACATGATCTTTGTAATGAAACAATGTAACTTATATCATCAGTGTTTTATCGGTCGGATTTGTACCAGTGAGGATACTGAGTGGGAGTAGCTAGAGTATTTTATGGAAACACACTGACTCGTTTTAACTCTGACAGATGAATCGAACCCTGTTCAATGTAACCAATCATTACTGTATATGACATAGGTAGCGTAATACATCTGTTGGTACCTGCACTGTATAAGTCACGTGATTGTTAATACCTCTGTGGTACCTCTACTGTATAAGTCACGTGATTATTGATATCTATGTTGGTACCTGTACTATATAAGTCATGTGATTGTTAATACCTCTGTGGTACCTCTACTGTATAAGTCACGTGATTATTGATATCTATGTTGGTACCTGTACTATACAAGTCACGTGAGTGATCATTTTTACTCTCAGTACAGATACTGTTTTTATGTCACGTTGCGTTGTGATCGTTGCTACATGTATTGTACCAGTCATTTAAGTCGTTGCTACCCTCTGTTGATAAAGTACTATATAAAAAACATGAGCGGTGCTGCCTTATGCTGATACATGTACTGTTTAAGTCACGTGATTGTTGTTCCCTTTCTTGGTACCTGTGCTGTATAAGTCACGTGATCATTGCGATTCTCTGCTTGAACCCATACCGGATACGTCACATGGTCGTTGCTACCCTCTTTTGATACATATGAACCGAACACTCCGTTGACTGCCCACGATATCTTGAGTATCAATTGTGTATTGTAATAAGGAAGTAGTAGATAACAGCCGTTAAACATTCAGTTATTCCAGTGTCAATATCTCCGGTTGTTACAGTAGGGAGTGTCAACGACCACTCAGCATTGTGAGCGTGGACGGAGACTCCGAACAATAGCGGAAATAAAGTGATTTACAACATTGTATAAGGACATTATATTAAGTAAGGGAAAAAAAGGTGATTAGGACAATGTGTATCGTAAGTAAGGACAAACAGCTGACTGTGACATTATGTATCGTAAGTAAGGACAAAAAGGTGATTGGGAAATTGTATCGTTATTAAGAACCAACAGGTGACTGGGGCATTGTGTATCGTAAGTAAGGACAAACAGCTGATTGGGACAATGCGTACCGTAAGTAAGGACAAACAGGTGACTGGGACATTGTGTATTGTAAGTAAGGACAAACAGGTGACTGGGACAATGCGTACCGTAAGTAAGGACAAACAGGTGACTGGGACATAGTGTATCGTAAGTAAGGACAAACAGCTGATTGGGACAATGCGTACCGTAAGTAAGGACAAACAGGTGACAGGGACATTATGCATCGTAAGTAAGGACAAACAGGTGACTGGGAAATTGTATCGTTATTAAGAACCAACAGGTGACTGGGACATTGTGTATCGTACGTAAGGACAAACAGGTTCCTGGGAATTATAACCGTAGTTAAAACAACACGTACTGGATATTATGTACCGTAGGAAAACAAACAACTTCTGGGAATTTAAACGTAGGTAAAGACAAAACAGGTCCGGGATATTTTAACCGTAGTAAAACAAACAACTTGGACATCGGTGTTCGTAAACCGTAGGTAAAAAAACAACTTCCTCGGGATGTGTATAAACGTAGTAAAACAAACAACTGCCTGAGAATTATAAACCGTAGTAAAACAAACAACTTCCTGGGATATTATAAACCGTAGTAAAACAACTTGCTGGTATTAGAAACCGTAAGGTAAAACAACACGTGCCTGAGATATTATAACCGTAGTAAAACAAACAACTGATACTTGGATATGATAAACGTAAGGTAAAAAAACATACTACCATGTGTTATAAACCGTAGGTAAAAACAAACAGTCCGAGGATATGTATAACGTAGGTAAGACAAACATTACTCTGATATATAACCCGTAGAAGGTAAAACACAACAAACTTCCTGGGGGTATTATAAAACCGTAGGTAAAACAAACAAACTTCCTGGGATATTATAAACCGTAGGTAAAACCAACCACCTCCTCGGATGTTATAAACCGTAGGTAAAAACAAACAACGTCCTGAGATATTATAAACCGTAGGTAAAACAAACAACTTCCTGGGATATTATAAACCGTAGGTAAAACAAACAACTTCCTCGGATATTATAAACCGAAGGTAAAAACAACAACTTCCTCGGATATTATAAACCGTAGGTAAAACAAACAACTTCCTGGGATAGTTATAAAACCGTGGTAAAACAAAACAACTTCCTCGGATATTATAAACCGTAGGTAACAAACAACAACCTTCCGAAATATTATAAACCGTAGGTAAAAACAAACAACTTACTCGGATATTATAAACCGTAGGTAAAACAAACAACTTCCTCGGATATTATAAACCGTAGGTAAAACAAACAACTTCCTGGGATATTATAAACCGTAGGTAAAACAAACAACTTCCTCGGATATTATAAACCGTAGGTAAAACAAACAACTTCCTGAAATATTATAAACCGTAGGTAAAACAAACAACTTACTCGGATATTATAAACCGTAGGTAAAACAAACAACTTACTCGGATATTATCAACCGTAGGTAAAACAAACAACTTCCTCGGATATTATAAACCGTAGGTAAAACAAACAACTTCCTGAGATATTATAAACCGTAGGTAAAACAAACAACTTCCTGGGATATTATAAACCGTAGGTAAAACAAACAACTTCCTGAGATATTATAAACCGTAGGTAAAACAAACAACTTCCTCGGATATTATAAACCGTAGGTAAAACAAACAACTTCCTGAGATATTATAAACCGTAGGTAAAACAAACAACTTCCTCGGATATTATAAACCGTAGGTAAAACAAACAACTTCCTGAGATATTATAAACCGTAGGTAAAACAAACAACTTACTCGGATATTATAAACCGTAGGTAAAACAAACAACTTCCTCGGATATTATAAACCGTAGGTAAAACAAACAACTTCCTGAGATATTATAAACCGTAGGTAAAACAAACAACTTACTCGGATATTATAAACCGTAGGTAAAACAAACAACTTCCTCGGATATTATAAACCGTAGGTAAAACAAACAACTTCCTGGGATGTTATAAACCGTAGGTAAAACAAACAACTTCCTCGGATATTATAAACCGTAGGTAAAACAAACAACTTCCTGAGATATTATAAACTGTAGGTAAAACCAACAACTTCCTCGGATATTATAAACCGTAGGTAAAACAAACAACTTCCTGGGATATTATAAACCGTAGGTAAAACAAACAACTTCCTGGGATGTTATAAACCGTAGGTAAAACAAACAACTTCCTGAGATATTATAAACCGTAGGTAAAACAAACAACTTCCTCGGATATTATAAACCGTAGGTAAAACAAACAACTTACTCGGATATTATAAACCGTAGGTAAAACAAACAACTTACTCGGATATTATAAACCGTAGGTAAAACAAACAACTTCCTCGGATGTTATAAACCGTAGGTAAAACAAACAACTTCCTCGGATATTATAAACCGTAGGTAAAACAAACAACTTCCTCAGATATTATAAACCGTAGGTAAAACAAACAACTTCCTGGGATATTATAAACCGTAGGTAAAACAAACAACTTCCTCAGATATTATAAACCGTGGGTAAAACCAACAACTTCCTGGGATGTTATAAACCGTAGGTAAAACAAACAACTTCCTCGGATATTATAAACCGTAGGTAAAACAAACAACTTCCTGAGATATTATAAACCGTAGGTAAAACAAACAACTTCCTATAGGATATTATAAACCGTAGGTAAAACAAACAACTTCCTGAGATATTATAAACCGTAGGTAAAACAAACAACTTACTCGGATATTATAAACCGTAGGTAAAACAAACAACTTCCTGGGATATTATAAACCGTGGGTAAAACAAACAACTTCCTGAGATATTATAAACCGTAGGTAAAACAAACAACTTCCTGAGATATTATAAACCGTAGGTAAAACAAACAACTTCCTGGGATATTATAAACCGTAGGTAAAACAAACAACTTCCTGAGATATTATAAACCGTAGGTAAAACAAACAACTTCCTCGGATATTATAAACCGTAGGTAAAACAAACAACTTCCTGAGATATTATAAACCGTAGGTAAAACAAACAACTTCCTCGGATATTATAAACCGTAGGTAAAACAAACAACTTCCTGAGATATTATAAACCGTAGGTAAAACAAACAACTTACTCGGATATTATAAACCGTAGGTAAAACAAACAACTTCCTCGGATATTATAAACCGTAGGTAAAACAAACAACTTCCTGAGATATTATAAACCGTAGGTAAAACAAACAACTTACTCGGATATTATAAACCGTAGGTAAAACAAACAACTTCCTCGGATATTATAAACCGTAGGTAAAACAAACAACTTCCTGGGATATTATAAACCGTAGGTAAAACCAACAACTTCCTGGGATATTATAAACCGTAGGTAAAACAAACAACTTCCTGGGATGTTATAAACCGTAGGTAAAACAAACAACTTCCTGAGATATTATAAACCGTAGGTAAAACAAACAACTTACTCGGATATTATAAACCGTAGGTAAAACAAACAACTTACTCGGATATTATAAACCGTAGGTAAAACAAACAACTTACTCGGATATTATAAACCGTAGGTAAAACAAACAACTTCCTCGGATGTTATAAACCGTAGGTAAAACAAACAACTTCCTCGGATATTATAAACCGTAGGTAAAACAAACAACTTCCTCAGATATTATAAACCGTAGGTAAAACCAACAACTTCCTGGGATATTATAAACCGTAGGTAAAACAAACAACTTCCTGGGATATTATAAACCGTAGGTAAAACAAACAACCTCCTCGGATATTATAAACCGTAGGTAAAACAAACAACTTCCTGGGATATTATAAACCGTAGGTAAAACAAACAACTTACTCGGATATTATAAACCGTAGGTAAAACAAACAACTTCCTGGGATATTATAAACCGTAGGTAAAACAAACAACTTACTCGGATATTATAAACCGTAGGTAAAACCAACAACTTCCTGGGATATTATAAACCGTAGGTAAAACAAACAACTTCCTCGGATATTATAAACCGTAGGTAAAACAAACAACTTCCTGGGATATTATAAACCGTAGGTAAAACAAACAACTTCCTCGGATGTTATAAACCGTACGTAAAACAAACAACTTCCTCGGATATTATAAACCGTAGGTAAAACAAACAACTTCCTGGGATGTTATAAACCGTAGGTAAAACAAACAACTTCCTGAGATATTATAAACCGTAGGTAAAACAAACAACTTCCTGGGATATTATAAACCGTAGGTAAAACAAACAACTTACTCGGATATTATAAACCGTAGGTAAAACAAACAACTTCCTGGGATATTATAAACCGAAGGTAAAACAAACAACCTCCTCGGATATTATAAACCGTAGGTAAAACAAACAACTTCCTGGGATATTATAAACCGAAGGTAAAACAAACAACTTCCTCGGATATTATAAACCGAAGGTAAAACAAACAACTTCCTCGGATATTATAAACCGAAGGTAAAACAAACAACTTCCTCGGATATTATAAACCGAAGGTAAAACAAACAACTTCCTCGGATATTATAAACCGAAGGTAAAACAAACAACTTCCTGGGATATTATAAACCGTAGGTAAAACAAACAACTTCCTCGGATATTATAAACCGTAGGTAAAACAAACAACTTCCTCGGATGTTATAAACCGTGGGTAAAACAAACAACTTCCTGGGATATTATAAACCGTAGGTAAAACAAACAACTTCCTCGGATATTATAAACCGTAGGTAAAACAAACAACTTCCTGAGATATTATAAACCGTAGGTAAAACAAACAACTTACTCGGATATTATAAACCGTAGGTAAAACAAACAACTTACTCGGATATTAGAAACCGTAGGTAAAACAAACAACTTCCTCGGATGTTATAAACCGTAGATAAAACAAACAACTTACTCGGATATTATAAACCGTAGGTAAAACAAACAACTTCCTGGGATGTTATAAACCGTAGGTAAAACAAACAACTTCCTGAGATATTATAAACCGTAGGTAAAACAAACAACTTCCTGGGATATTATAAACCGTAGGTAAAACAAACAACTTACTCGGATATTATAAACCGTAGGTAAAACAAACAACTTCCTGGGATATTATAAACCGAAGGTAAAACAAACAACCTCCTCGGATATTATAAACCGTAGGTAAAACAAACAACTTCCTGGGATATTATAAACCGAAGGTAAAACAAACAACTTCCTCGGATATTATAAACCGAAGGTAAAACAAACAACTTCCTCGGATATTATAAACCGAAGGTAAAACAAACAACTTCCTCGGATATTATAAACCGAAGGTAAAACAAACAACTTCCTCGGATATTATAAACCGAAGGTAAAACAAACAACTTCCTGGGATATTATAAACCGTAGGTAAAACAAACAACTTCCTCGGATATTATAAACCGTAGGTAAAACAAACAACTTCCTCGGATATTATAAACCGTGGGTAAAACAAACAACTTCCTGGGATATTATAAACCGTAGGTAAAACAAACAACTTCCTCGGATATTATAAACCGTAGGTAAAACAAACAACTTCCTGAGATATTATAAACCGTAGGTAAAACAAACAACTTACTCGGATATTATAAACCGTAGGTAAAACAAACAACTTACTCGGATATTAGAAACCGTAGGTAAAACAAACAACTTCCTCGGATGTTATAAACCGTAGATAAAACAAACAACTTACTCGGATATTATAAACCGTAGGTAAAACAAACAACTTCCTGGGATATTATAAACCGTAGGTAAAACAAACAACTTCCTGGGATATTATAAACCGTAGATAAAACAAACAACTTACTCGGATATTATAAACCGTAGGTAAAACAAACAACTTCGTGGGATATTATAAACCGTAGATAAAACAAACAACTTCCTGGGATGTTATAAACCGTAGATAAAACAAACAACTTCCTGGGATATTATAAACCGTAGATAAAACAAACAACTTACTCGGATATTATAAACCGTAGGTAAAACAAACAACTTCGTGGGATATTATAAACCGTAGGTAAAACAAACAACTTCCTGGGATATTATAAACCGTAGGTAAAACAAACAACTTCCTCGGATGTTATAAACCGTAGGTAAAACAAACAACTTCCTGGGATATTATAAACCGTAGGTAAAACAAACAACTTCCTGAGATATTATAAACCGTAGGTAAAACAAACAACTTCCTGGGATATTATAAACCGTAGGTAAAACAAACAACTTCCTGGGATGTTATAAACCGTAGGTAAAACAAACAACTTCCTCAGATATTATAAACCGTGGGTAAAACAAACAACTTCCTCGGATATTATAAACCGTAGATAAAACAAACAACTTACTCGGATATTATAAACCGTAGATAAAACAAACAACTTCCTCGGATATTATAAACCGTAGGTAAAACAAACAACTTCCTGGGATATTATAAACCGTAGGTAAAACCAACAACTTCCTGAGATATTATAAACCGTAGGTAAAACAAACAACTTCCTCGGATATTATAAACCGTAGATAAAACAAACAACTTCCTGGGATATTATAAACCGTAGGTAAAACAAACAACTTCCTGGGATATTATAAACCGTAGGTAAAACAAACAACTTCCTCGGATGTTATAAACCGTAGATAAAACAAACAACTTACTCGGATATTATAAACCGTAGGTAAAACAAACAACTTCCTCGGATGTTATAAACCGTAGGTAAAACAAACAACTTCCTCGGATATTATAAACCGTAGATAAAACAAACAACTTACTCGGATATTATAAACCGTAGGTAAAACAAACAACTTCCTCAGATATTATAAACCGTAGGTAAAACAAACAACTTCCTGGGATATTATAAACCGTAGGTAAAACAAACAACTTCCTCGGATATTATAAACCGTAGGTAAAACAAACAACTTCCTCGGATATTATAAACCGTAGGTAAAACAAACAACTTCCTGGGATATTATAAACCGTAGGTAAAACAAACAACTTCCTCGGATATTATAAACCGTAGGTAAAACAAACAACTTCCTGGGATATTATAAACCGTAGGTAAAACAAACAACTTCCTGGGATATTATAAACCGTAGGTAAAACAAACAACTTCCTCGGATATTATAAACCGTAGGTAAAACAAACAACTTCCTCGGGATATTATAAACCGTAGGTAAAACAAACAACTTCCTCGGATATTATAAACCGTAGGTAAAACAAACAACTTCCTTGGATATTATAAACCGTAGGTAAAACAAACAACTTCCTGAGATATTATAAACCGTAGGTAAAACAAACAACTTCCTGAGATATTATAAACCGTAGGTAAACAAACAACTTACTCGGATATTATAAACCGTAGGTAAAACGAACAACTTCCTGAATGATTATAAACCGTAGGTAAACAAACAACTTCCTGGGATATTATAAACCGGAGGTATAAAACAAACAACTTACTCGATATTATAAACCGTAGGTAAAACAAACAACTTCCTCGGATATAGAAACCGTAGGTAAAAACAAACAAACTTCCTCGGATATTATAAACCGTAGGTAAACAACCAACTTACTCGGATATAGAAACCGTAGGTTAAAACAAACAACTCCTCGATGTTATAAACCGTAGGTAAAACAAACAACTTCCTCGGATATTATCAACCGTTAGATAAAACAAACAACTTACTCGGATATTATAAACCGTAGGGTAAGACAAACAACTTCCTCAGATATTATAAACCGTGGGTAAAACAAACAACTTCCTCGGAATTATTAAACGTAGGTAAAACAAACAACTTCCTGGGATATTTAAACCGTAGGTAAAACAAACAACTTCCTGGGATATTATAAACCGTAGGTAAAACAAACAACACTCCTGAGATATTATAAACCGTAGGGTAAAACAAACAACTTCCTGGGATATTATAAACCGTAGGTTAAAACAAACAACCCCTTTTTTAAAAAACCGTAGGAAAAAACAAACAGCTGACATAGGGTTTTCGATAAAGGGGAAACCTGTGGGGAATGAAAAGATCTTTGGTCCCCTGTTTGGACCTAACGTTTCCCCAGGCCTATTAAAGAAACGCATAAAAGTTCAAAAGGTTTAACAAATTTTTTTTGGTTAAAAACTCCTTTCCTAAAATTTTTTAAAAAAATTGTCGTAATCCTTTAAGACGTTCAAGGGTAAACACAGGAAATACAACCATACATAACACTTTAAAGGAGAAACTGGCAAAGCCTGCTGTAAAAAATATTATTTTATACTTTTGTAACCGGGGGAAACCCATTATTAAATTTTAAAGGGGGGGGTCGCACCCCCTCCGTCGCAATCATCGGTTTCCCCAATTTTTGACAAACAGGGAAAAAAGAACAAAGGGCAAAATTTTCTATTTGGGGGTTTTTTCTTATAAAAAATAGGGGTTTTAAAATACAAACGATAAACAAAAAAAGAACATTACAACAAAAACTAAAAATTTTCCAATAAAAATTTTTCTTTTTTTTAAACATATCCAAACCTTATATACGATATATTTTCCTAAAACATAAACTAATTACGATTTTTAAAACCAAAAATTTTAAGATAATTTTCCTATATACTACAACCAATACATAAATTATCCCCTAATAATTTTCATTATCCTATAATACAATCATTAACATAAACTAATATTTCATATTTTATCCATATAAATATTTATCCAATTTAAAAATATTTTACCATAAATATTCATATCCAAATACAATCTACCCCATATTACGATATCAATCCTAATAAATTTTATCCTAATTTAACGTACAACCTTTTAAAAGACATTATCCCTTTATATACAATATTCCAATATCATTCATTTTCCTATAATACGATATCATTACCCAATATCATATCATTAATATACGATAATTACCCAAAACATAATTACCTAAAAATAAACCAATATACTTTTTTTATCCTTTAAAATCCCTTTTTCATTTTCCATATAAAGAATATTTCCATATAACATTATTATCCAATATACTCAAATCCAAAAAAAACCAAAACGAACATTTCCAAAACGAACAATCCATAAAGAATTTACCAATAACAAAAACCAAAACAACAACCAAAACAAAACCCAAAAAGACAACCCCTAATACAACAACCCTAAAACAACAACCAAAACAACAACCTATTAAGATATAATCTATTATCATTATCGTATCATATTACATTCATTTCCCCATATATAATAGCATTACCATATAACATTTTTTTATTTCCAAATGTAATTACCTTTAAACATAAAACCAATTACCCCTTTAAACCTATAGACCAAATATTTTCCAAAGGGGAACAACCCCAAACCCAGATCACCAAAACAAAAACCTAGGGCAAACAACCGAGGAAAAAGGAGCAGACCGGAGGGACCAGGGAAAAAAGCCGAATAGACATAACCAAAAGAGCCCAACAAAACCAAAGGCAGCCAAAAACCCTTTTTAAACGGACGGACCGGAGATACAGGAGAGGAGCCGGTAACGGGGGTCAGTAAAACCCCGGAAAAGACAACAATAACCGGAGGGGAAAGGGCAACCAAAAAATAACGGACCAAAACGAAAACCTTAAGACCCGGGGGGGGAAAAAATAGGAACAGATCCAAATTTTCCAAGCAGATCCAAATACATATATTTTTCCAAAGAGACGACCAAGAAAACAGGGGCCGAGAGAGACAGGGGCGGAGCCGGGGAGCGAAGGCCGGAAAGGGGGGGAGGAGAAAAAGCAGGGGCCGGAAGACAGGACAGGACCGAGAGAGCAGAAACCGAAAGGGGGAAAAAGGACCAAAACAAGAAGCCCAAAAAAAGGGGGAGGGGGCAAAACAAAGGGGGGCCCAAAACAGGACAACCGAAAACAAACAGGACAAAACAAATTACCAAAACAACAACAAAACAAACAGAAAAAAAAACAAACATAAAAAAAACCCAACAAAAAAAGAACCCGGAAATTGATACAAAAAAATCAAGGGAAAAACAATCAACCCCCCATTAAACAACCATTAAAAATAAGACCAAAAAAACTTTCTATTAGACAAAATACCTTTTATTTAATAATAGAATCAACGTTTAAATAACATATTAACCTTTTAAATTCTTTCCAATATCAAATTTTTAAAAAAAAGGCCCTATCCCCCAATTTTAAAATATTACCTTTTTTTAAGAAAAACCTATTAGACTTATTTTTATCCAAAAAAACTTTTTCTTTAAATTCAATCTTATCCCATATAACAATATTACCCTTTATCTTATTAATTTTTATCAAATTTTATATATAAAAATTTAAATCCTTATAAACTTAAACATTATCCATATACAATATTAACTTTTTGTTTTAATAAAATATCAACTTATCCTAAAAAAAATTACCCCTTAACTTAATTATTAAACTTTTTATCCTTTTAAAAAGAATTTTCCTTTGAACTTATCATAAGTTTAAATAGTTTTTAATCCCCAAAAATACATTCCTAAAAAATATTTCCCTTTTTCCGCTTAAAAGGGGCCCCAAAAGCTATATACATTATCATTATCCTATATATTTCATGCCAAAAAAGGGATCACAACCACTACCTATATACAATAATTATAACACCAATATTCCAACACATACGTCTAGTGATGAGAAGAAGATTGCACTCCTTTGTATCTTGTGATGAGAGCAATATTCAAACATTTTTATCAAGTGATTAGAGCAATATTCCAACCCTTTGTATCTTGTGATGAGAGCAATATTCCAACCTTTTCTATCTTATGATGAGACAAATATTCCAAACCTTTGTATCTAGTGATGAGACCAATATGCCAACCCTTTTGAATCTAATCATGAGAGTAATATTCAAACCCTTTGTGTGTAGTAATGAGAGCAATATTGAAACTCTTTGTATCTAGCGCTGGGAACAATATTCAAGCATTTTTTGTCTAATGATGAAAGCAATAGGCAACCCTATGTATCAAGTGATGAGAGCAATATTCCAACTCTTTTTATTTAGAATTAAAACCATTATTCTAGCCCTTTATATCTAGTAATGAGAGCAATATTCAAACCCTTTGTATCCAGTGATGAGAGCAATATTCAAACTCTTTGTATCTAGTGATGAGACCAATATTTAAACCCTTTGTATCTAATCATGAGAGTAATATTCAAACCTTTTGTATCAAGTGATGAGAACAATATTTAAACCCTTTGTATTTAGTAATGAGAGCAATATTCCAACATGTTGTATCCAGTGATGAGAGCAATATTCAAACTGTTTGTGTCTAGTGATGAGAGCAATATTCCAACTCTTTGTATCCAGTGATGAGAGCAAAATTCAAACAATTTGTATGTAGTGGTGAGAGTAATATTCAAACTTTTTGTATCTAGTGTTTAGACGAATATTTCAACCCTTTGAATCTAATCATGAGAGTAATATTCAAACCCTGTGTATCAAGTGCTGAGAACAATATTCAAACACTTTGTGTCTAGTAATGAGAGTAATATTCAAACCTTTTGTATCTAGCGATGGGAAGGGGCCGCGGTTGCCGAGTGATGAAGGTACACGTATCCCAACACTTTATCACTAGCCACCCACTTCTGGGTTGCGAGTCCGAAACCTACGTTGGGCAGTTGCCAGGTACTGACCGTAGGCCGGTGGTTTTTCTCCGGGTACTTCGGCTTTCCTCCACCTCCAAACCTGGCACGTCCTTAAATGACCCTGGCTGTTAAAAGGACGTTAAACAAAATGAACCAAACCAAACCAAATCTAGCGATGGGAACACTATTCAAACACTTTGTATCAAGTGATGAGAGCAATATTCAAACCCTTTTTATCTAGTGATGAGAGCAGTATTCAAACCCTTTTTATTTAGAATTGAAACCATTATTCTAGCCCTTTATATCCAGTATTGAGAGCAATACTCACTCTCTTTGTGATTAAAGCAACATCCCAACTCTTCGTATCGTGTGATGAGAACAATATTGCAACCGTTTGTATCTTGTGATGAGAACAATATTGCAACCGTTTGTATCTTGTGATGAGAGCAATATTGCAACCGTTTGTATCTTGTGATGAGAGCAATATTCCAAAGCTTTATACCTAAAATTGAGAGCACTATTTCAATAATGAGACAAATACTCCGGTGTGTTTTATCTGCCTATCTTTCTATCTGTCTGAGAGAATACTCCTAACCTGTTTCTGAGAAAGTATTTGGCGAAGACCCCACGTTAAATGTTGGATTACTATAGTAGCGTAAAGGCTGAGTATGTAAGCCTACTTTGAACACTAACACACGGTGTGATCTGTATGCCAAGTCAATATATGTTTCAATCAGCTGTAGGCATTCCTTAATATTAAGAAACAGAAACACCTACAATTTACATCAAATAACAATCTTAAGTATTGTCGGCATGCAAAATAAACTCCCTATGATGGCGTGCCTATGTCTTAATATAGCGTTCTCCCTTGATATAACGAAAGGTTCCCTAATATAACTAACGATTCTCTCATAAATAACTAACGGTTGCCTAAAATAACTAACGGTTGCCTAAAATAACTAACGGTTGCCGAAAATTACTAACGGTTGCCTAAAATAACTAAAGGTTGTCTAAAATTACTAACGGTTGCCTAAAATAACTAACGGTTGTCTAAAATAACTGACGGTTGCCTGATATAACTGACGGTTCCCTAATATATCTAACGGTTCTCTAAAATAACTAACGGTTGCATAAAATAACTAACGGCTCCTTAATATAATTTTGTTCTTTTATAAAACTAATGGTTACTATAACTAACATTCTTAATATAGCCATCATTTACACATATACCTACACATCCCTTATACGTTTAAAACTGTGTTACGTCATTATCCTGAAATACCTTACATCTCCCTGGTAAAAAAAACCCCTCTCTAATAATACAACGTACACCTTCCAGATGGAATATACAATTATATTTACATTGTATGAAACGCTCGATAATGTCATTGTCGCAGTACACTCAGAAATGCATGATTTTTGTTGATTGTTGGTTACACATGATAATTTAGTATTGTATATGTGACATCATGTTCTTTGGTTGGGATCGCTCAAAAGTAAGTTAAACATGAATTTGTTCGCTATCTAAATGTTCTACAATGTGTTACGTTCCTGCCTTCGTGCCGGAGATGTATGTAATCACTGCACCAATGATAAGCTTGGATGACGCTGGTTCCAGGAGACTGACCTAATGGTTCCCTAACCATCATTGAGCTGTAAACACTGAACGTTGTGTCATTTATATTAGCCATGAATACGTGATGTAAGAGCATTACAAGTCTCGGAACAATGAATTATCATTACATGGTTAATGTAAGCATAATATGATCACTATAAGTTTGTTTTAGATAATAATAGCCTATATCACATTTATTTGGTGATCGAATGGCAAGGCGAAAAGCGCACTTGCCTTTCACTAGGCCGGTCGGTGTTCGAGTCTGGTATATTCTTATTTGACCTAGCATGATATAATGATAAAAGTTGATCTATGTTGTTACAAAATGGCGTTATAAGGATTATAGCCTGATAAGCGTGTAAGAGGTGATGCTTTGATCCGTTTTGAAGGGAGTAACGTTCTCCGTTCGTGATGACAGAGGCGCGAGTGACGTTCCTCGCACGTTGACCCGTGTTGTGTGACCTGTCAGACATGCCTTAGTTAGTAACGTAGCCATTGAACAGAGAACCTGATTGCTTCTTTTCGGTGTCTTTTCCAGAATTTCGCATTGATTTTTGTTCACTTCAGCTTGTTAAAATGAAATCACCAAGCGTTTCTAGTTTGATCTGGCTGTATTTTAGTGCACGCGTATTACACCTCTACTCAAGCTGTCCGCCGGTGTTTCCGACTTAGGATGGGAAAAAACCCGACCAGGTCACGGTCACATGTCAGATACATGTTTAAAGTCCTCTAAGATAATGTATTACAGTGTTGTCTATTACTACGGTTTACCTCACATGGATCTGACATTTAGCGGTAGTGTGTATTAACCGTACAAAGTACAGTTTCAGTCTGTACCAAAGGTATATATAGTTGTATGTCACACCTTCTCCATGTCCGAGGTCTCCAAAACACAAACATTTATGTTTACCTTTACCGAGTCCCAATGTGCTTAATATGTCCTCCATTCCATCCTCTCGTGCCAAATCTATCCCACCTTCCGGTGCTGAACATCCCTCTATCCAACATCCTAGTGTCAGTCAAATCTCCCCCATCCCACATTCCCGCCCCAAATATCCCCTCTATCCAACATCCTAGTGCCAAATATCCTCTCTCTCCCACCTTCTCCTTCCAAATCATCCCCTATAACACATTCTTGTGCCCAATCTCCTCTCCATACCTTCCCGTGCCAAATCTCCCTCTATTCCACCTTCCCGTGCCAAATCTCCCTCTATTCCACCTTCCCGTGCCAAATCTCCCTCTATTCCACCTTCCCGTGCCAAATCTCCCTCTTTTCCACCTTCCTGTGCCAAATCTCCCTCTATTCCACCTTCCCGTGCCAGATGTCCCCTCTATCGACCTCCTAGTGTTAAAACTTTACCTCTGTCCCACCTAATCGTTCCAAACATTCCTTCTGACCAACCTTCACGTATAATACATAACACATAATCTATCCCACCTTCCCGTGCCAAATGTCTCCTCTATCCCACCATCCCGTGCCAAATATTCCCCCTTTCCCACATTCTCGTGCCACATTTCCCTCTATCTCATCTTTGCCGTGCCAAACGTCTGCCCCTATTCGACATCCTAGTGTCATATATTCCTTCTTTCCCACCTTCTCGTGCCAAATCGACCTCTATCCAACCGTCCCCTTTCAAATCCTCACTGTATCCCACCTTCTCCTTCCATATCCCCCTCTATCCCACATTCCTGAGCCAAATCTCCCCTCTACCCCACATTCTCGTGCCAAATCCTTTATCTCACCTTCTCCTACCATATCCCCATCTATCTCACATATCTGTGCCAAACATTCCCTTTATCCCACGTTCCAAATCATTCCTATTTCCCAACATCCCGTACCTGATATCCCGTCTATTCGACATCCTAGAGTAAAACATTCCTCTGTCCCACTTTTAAGTACCCAATCTTCCTCTGTCTCACCTTACCCTTCCAAATCTTTCTTCTATTCTACTTTCTCGTGTCAAATCTTCCTTTTATACCAACTTCCCGTATCAATTCTTTTCTCTATCCCACATTTCCGTTCTAAATCTTACTCTATATCACCTTCTCGTGTCAAATCATCCCTCTGTCCCAATTTCTAGTGCGAAATCTCCCCTCTATTCCACCTTCTCTTGCCGAATCTTCCCTTTATCCAACCTTCCCGTTCCAAATCTCCCCTCTATTCCACCTTCCCATGCCGAATCTCCCCTTTATCCAACCTTCCCGTTCCAAATCTTTCCCCTATTCCAACTTCCCCTGTCAATTCTCTCCTCAATACCACCTTCCAACAATTCACTTCCCTCAATTTTGTTTTGTCTTTCCCATCTCCTGGACTCGAATTACCCCAATACTCTCTTCCAATGCCTAATTTGCGCGCTCTCTATCTCCCTTACTTCCACCTCTACCTCCCGAGCTTCAATTCCGTTTCTCATACAATACCCGTTCTCTCCCCCACTCCCATCCCCACTCCTCCATTCCACATACATCTCCATCATTTTCCATCCTCATTTTAAATTCCTCTTTCCTCCGCGGTCTCCTACGTCATACTAAGTTTAATTCATTAGTACATAAACGCAATTGCGTCACTCATATAAATGTTAATTTTGTACGTAAGACAACTCGTCCAGGTCTACTTTCAAGTATAACCATAAGACCGGAAGTGTAGTCACGGATAGGTGGCGCCACTTTCCATTACCGATTTATTCTTTAGAACATATCCTCGTGTATTAAAGCATTAATGCTGTGCCACTTTTCATACAGAAGAAAGTACTGAATAAAGAAAAATGATTAAAAGTACGGAACAATGCATTCGTCAGTTTCATGTGTAACAAATTATCCAGATAGATTCCTGTTTGTACTATCCCAGACTTTGTCTGCCCACATACATTGTAGTATTTACTAATAGTTAACGGAACTCACAAGGTATGTGGCGAGACACGGTAATGGCAATATTTCTGGTATCTGACCATACATAGGTACTGACTGACCAGTATCATTCCTATTAGGTACTGACTGACCAGTATCATTCCTATTAGGTACTGACTGACCAGTAGCATATATATTAGGTACTGACTGATCATTATAATCCCCACTAGGTACTGACTGACCAGTATAATCCCCACTAGGTACTGACTGACCAGTTTCATCCCCACTAGGTACTGACTGACCAGTATCATTCCTATTAGGTACTGACTGATCAGTATAATCCCCACTAGGTACTGGCTGATCAGTATAATCCCCACTAGGTACTGACCTGACCAGTATCATTCCTATTAGGTACTGACTGACCATGGAAATATCTATTAGGTGCTGACTGACCATGGAAATCTCTATTAGGTG
Source organism: Pecten maximus (assembly GCF_902652985.1). Classification (NCBI taxonomy): domain Eukaryota; kingdom Metazoa; phylum Mollusca; class Bivalvia; order Pectinida; family Pectinidae; genus Pecten; species Pecten maximus. The sequence goes on from NC_047015.1 coordinate 19,293,025, forward strand.
CTGACACTTAGGAGTTTTGAAAATTGAACCCAATAACGAAGTCCTCCCATATCTTTTCAGACGATGAAACTAAATAAATAAATAATAGTAAAAGTGGCCCATGGGGTTTGTATCGCTCACCTAGATATTTTCTAAAAGTAATTATGACAAAGAACTCTTAAGTTATATAATACAATTTTTCCCCATTTTTGGGTCTTGGTCTCAGTGCCATGTATTTATGTCATCTTTTTCCGTTAACTAAATTTAGCGTTCTGGTTCCAAAGAAATTTAACGCAAACCAGAAATCTAGGTCAATATGGGCTCCGTCGTATTGTTATATATCGCCCACAATCACCAAGAAGTCATCTGTCCATATCGCTGATGTTCAGGTTGACATTTGACATTTGGACTTAAAAAAAATCCAAGTAGGAAGCTAAATATACATTGATTTGATTACTGTTTCCTTCCACATCTATATGCATGTCCTGGTATAATACCCATTTACAACGTTTGATTGGTTTCATCTGATCCAGGATCATTGTACGAGATCATATTTGTCCTTGACCTCACTGGCCTTGAACGTTGAACCAGTGACCTTGAATTTCGGTCAGTTGACATCCTGTTTAATCTCAACCATAATGTCATGACAAAATGTCCATTAGTGAAAAATTAGAAATTTTGATATTAGACTTTAGCCTTTGTACCTTGTAACTTTCACTTTTAACCTGGAAATATAGTCAGTTGACTCTTAGTTAAATTCTAACTTTGCTACATAATGTCACAACAAAATGTTCCTCAGTGAAAAGATACTATATTTGATCTTGACCAAAATTTCTGACCTAGTGACCATTATCTTTGGTCAGTCGATTCGATATTTAATCCTGACCAATTTTGTTTCATGATACCAAAACAATGGTCCTCATTGAAAAGATAGAAAATTTGACCCAGGTCGTGACCTTTGATCTTGACTTCTGCTCAGTTGACTTGTTGTTTACTTCCATCCTAATGTTATACAAAACTGATTCCTCTTCATCCAAGGATGCTTCAAGAAAATATCTGGACCAAATCCTTTCATTTCTACAGAAGAAGATTCTTAAGAATTTGCTACATATAATGGACTCATTAATCGGGCCCCTGGGTGCCCAGGCTCACCGTTCATACAACATTAGTTCCTCTTCGCCCAAGGAACCTTCAGACCAAAAATGGACCAAATCCGTTCATTCCTTCAGAAGAAGGGCTTTGAAGAGTTAACTGTATTTCCCCTATTTGGCCCCGCCCCTTGGGGCCAGACCCACGGATTATATAAAATTGGTTTCCCTTCACCCAAGGACGCTTCAGACCGAATATGGACCAAACCCTTTAATTCCTTCAAAAGAAGAAGGATTATAAATAGTTTTCTAAATTTTCCCCATTGGGCCCCGCCCTTCAGGTCTTCATACCAAATTAGAGGTTAGGAAATGTTGACAGACGACGGACGACAGACGTACGACGGACATTAGCTCTGCTAAAAACCCTGCACTCGGTTTTGAACTTTTAACAATGATTCAAGTGACACTGACCCGCCCTCCTCATCAAAAGAGTTAAACTATTTATAAAAGTCTACATTCCTAGGTTGATAATATTAGTATTTTGCTACTGTAACAGGCTATTCTGTTTGTTAAGAAAATGACATTTACAAACACGGGTAAAATTGATTCAACCTTTCGAACATTCAGTTATGTCGATAGCTCGTCTGTAATGCTAACATTTTCCTGTGAAATTTCTTTAAATACACCTGACTTTGACGCACTCCGAAGGTTATAGATACGAGACATAATTCAACATCATTCAGTAACAAGTGACACAGGCCAATAAGGCCCCTGTTATGTGAGCAATTATATCAAACAAAGATGGCAGCTACATGTAGATACAGGAAATGATAGAAAGTACAGCGTAATGACTCGCGTAAGTCGTTAGGCAATTCAAAATACCTCTATCAGGAAACCATCAGAATACCGCACATTTTCCAATATTATCAGAGAGTTGTTTTGTGCACCATTAGCAAGCAGGTGCTGCGCTCCATCGTCAGGTGTAGGGTGAACAACCGTAAAACGTACATTGAACTATCGTATAAAGTGTACACTGAACTGCCATATACAGTGTACAGTGAGCTACTATACGATGACCATGGGCGGTATGCTACACATTTGCGTCGTACCGTTTACAGTCTACATGATAACGTAGAACAGTGTACATGATGACGTAGAACAGTCTACACGATGACGTAGTACAGTGTACATGATGACGTGATACAGTGTACATGATGATGTGATACAGTGTACATGATGACGTAGAACAGTCTACACGATGACGTAGTACAGTGTACATGATGACGTAGAACAGTGTACATGATGACGTAGAACAGTATGCATGGTGACGTAGTACAGTGTACATGATGACGTAGAACAGTCTACATGATAACATAGAACAGTCTACATGATAACATAGAACAGTGTACACGATGACGTAGTACAGTGTACATGATGACGTAGAACAGTCTACATGATAACATAGAACAGTCTACATGATAACATAGAACAGTGTACACGATGACGTAGTACAGTGTACATGATGACGTAGAACAGTGTACATGATGACGTAGAACAGTCTACACGATGACGTAGTACAGTGTGCATGATGACATAGAACAGTGTACATGATGACGTAGTACAGTGTACATGATGACGTAGAACAGTGCACATGATGACATAGTACAGTGTACATGGTGACATAGAACAGTGTACATGGTGACGTAGAACAGTGTACATGATAACGTAGAACAGTGTACATGATGACGTAGAACAGTCTACACGATGACGTAGTACAGTGTACATGATGACGTAGAAGAGTGTACATGATGACGTAGAACAGTATGCATGGTGACGTAGTACAGTGTACATGGTGACATAGAACAGTGTACATGATGACGTAGTACAGTGTACATGGTGACATAGAACAGTGTACATGGTGACGTAGAACAGTCTACATGATAACGTAGAACAGTGTACATGATGACGTAGAACAGTGTACATGATGACGTAGAACAGTTTACATGATGACGTAGAACAGTGTACATGGTGACATAGAACAGTATGCATGGTGACGTAGTACAGTGTACATGGTGACATATAACAGTGTACATGATTTCATAGTACAGTATGCATGGTGACATAGAACTGGGTACATGATGACGTAGAACAGTGTACATGATGACGTAAAACAGTTTACATGATGACGTAGAACAGTGTACATGATGACGTAGAACAGTGTACATGATGACGTAGTACAGTTTACATGGTGACGTAGTACAATTTATGTGGTGAAGTAGAACAGTGTACATGATGGTGTAGTGCAATGTACATGATGACATAGTACAGTTTCGTGACGTTATACAGAATCACTTAGTACTGAGTACAATATAGCGTAGTAAAATGTATTATGATGGCGTAGCACAACGTACATAATAACGTACAGTACAGTGTACATAATGACGTAGTACAGTTTACATGATGACGTACTACGGAATACAGTTTACCATAGTAAAGTGTACATGAAGACGTAGTACAGTGTACATGATGACGTTGTACAGTGTACATGATGACGTAGTACAGTGTACACGATTTCGTTGTACAGTGTACATGATGACGTAGTACAGTGTACATGATGACGTTGTACAGTGTACATAATGACGTAGTACAGTTTACATGATGACGTACTACGGAATACAGTTTACCATAGTAAAGTGTACATGAAGACGTAGTACAGTGTACACGATGACTTAGTACATTGTACATGATGGCATAGAACAGTGTACATGATGACATAGTACAATGTACATTATGACGTAGTACATTGTACATGATGTCGAAGTACGGTATACACAATGGCATAATACAGTTTCTACCACAATACGCTGTGTTATTCCACTCTAAAGCCATTGTTTAAATGTACCGACTGTTGGATAAATATGTTATATACCACTGGTGCTATATGACCTTCCGGTCTTTTGATTGGTCAAGAATTCGAACTTTGACCCAACCTGCAATTGTTATTGACGTCATCAATAATCGAATGACGTCACATCACCGGCTCCCGGAGGTCACCGGTTCACTTTATTTTCATACGCGAAATTAGACTTGGCCACGTTTCCCTTTGATTCAAGCCGATGTTATTGTGGTAGAAACAGGTCACACGACTCGCGATTGTAAGATATGGAATTTATTTCACACTCTTTAGTTATTTTTTAAAAGTTGCAAAAGACACTCGCTAAAGCTCGTGTCTTTAGCAACTTTTAAAAAATAACTTACTCGTGTGAAATAAATTCCATATCCAACAACCACCCGTTAAGTAACCTCTATGTACATGATGACGTGATAGAGTGCACATGATGATGTGATACAGTGTACATGATGATGTAGTAAAGTGCACATAATGACGTAGTACAGTGTACATGATGACGTAGAACAGTGTACATGATGACGTAGAACAGTGTACATAATTACGTGGTATAATGTACATGATGACGTAGTACGGTGTACAAGATGACGTTATACGGTGTACATGATGACGTAATACGGTGTACATAATGACGTAATACGGTGTACATGATGATGTAGTACAGTGTACATAATGACGTACCTGTAATAGGGGTATAAAATCGACACTGTACTGTTTAAACACAATATAACGTGGTACTGTTTTATCAGTTAATCGAATTGTCATGCAGTTAATTCGACCCTTACACCATGGTGCATTTTTCATTTGCTGAGCCAGTAGAAATTGATTGTATTATCATAATATGGATAATAACGTTATGTCAAAATGTGAAAATGGTTCCCCAAAATGGCTACCTCCGTTTGACTTTGTCCTCCACATTCTAAATTCAAAACCTAATAAAATGTAAGGTTATGTCCTAAAATCATCTTAAAAATGTATCTTCACTTCATATGTTCATGGGAATTCATAAAGTCGTCCGTCTCTCAAGGCAAGACTCGAACAAATCAAAGGCAAGAGGGCCAAGGCCCTGAACGGTCATCTGACAACTGGACCATTATATAGAGAGGATCTAACACAAGTGTCCATGTGATATGAGCCTAAATCGGCGAGTTTATATGAAATTAATGAACAAGTCAATAACTTGTATATTACATGAACACCAGTGTCAGGCTTTGTTTATCATACAATTTGAGGAACACCGCTACAGATATATTTTCAATTTATATCCTCAATAAAAAAATGATGATTAACGGAAACCACACTTTTCACTACAGACTCCAGCGTCTAATAAAATGATATGTCATGGATCAATGACGTAACGGTCATTAAGCTATGACGTCACCGTCATTTCATAATAGCTTGCATGTTTGTTATGTGTATTACGGGTTTTTTTAGATTAAATCTAAGCCTTGATGTCATTTTTTTTTAGTTTCTTTGGGGTATGAAATAAAATTTGTTTGCAAACTGTATGGATCCGCGTAGCGGATGCTTATAGAAGTTTGCAAACAATTTTTTTTCACGCTTATCTTTAATTTTTGAAAATAATTTTCTAATCTAAACATGTTTTATGTACAAGTTTACTGGTTTTATATGGGATTCTTTTTCTCAAATCAATACGCAACGTCAATTTTCGTATTGTGACGTCACATTTTTCGCGCCATTCTCGAAATTTTTTCATTTAAGCATTGATGTCATTTTTTTTTAGTTTCATCGGGGTATGAAACAAATTTTGTTTGCAAACTGTATGGAACGGATTCTTACAGAAGTTTGCAAACAAAATTTGTTTCATACCCCGATGAAACTAAAAAATAATTGACATCAACGCTTATAATTAATTTTTGAAAATGATTTTCTAATTTAAAACATGTTTTATGTACAATTTTACTGGTTTTAAATGGGATTCTTTTTCTCAAATCAATACGCAACGTCAATTGTCGTATTGTGACGTCACATTTTTTCGCGCCATTCTCGGAATTTCTTTCATATATGGATTGAATAGATTTTTTAAATTTTCATTGCGGCTATGAATACCAGTAGCTAGCTACCAGCTAGCTAGCTACTGGTATTCATAGCCGCAATGAAAATTTAAAAAATCTATTCAATTCATATATTTACATAACCTTGATTTAAAAAAATTATATCGAGAAAACGAGAAATTTTATTAAAAAGAAAATTTGTCATGTATACGACGAAACGCCAAATTATTAGAACAGCCGGGAGATCCCGCCTATGCACCACGCCTTTGTTTTAATGTCGTTCCGCATTTTCCGGTCCTTTTTGTTTAATTTTGTATAAAACAAAAAGAAAGAAGTATTAAAGTAAAAATAATATTAAATACAATCATTCAATTCAAATCACATTTATTTTATGTGAACAAATTGCAACAAAAACACAATATTTTCATAATTGAAAGGCGGACTATTTTTTTGATAGCGTATTAATATGACCCGATTAATCAGGTGATTTGCACGAGAGACAATGTTTTCATACGGTTTTCATAGTGTATTCATGGTCATATGTTTGTTGTTTTCACTTGGTATGTTCATATCAGCAAACCACATTAGGAATGTAAATATAGAAGAATGAAAAGAATTTTTCGTCCAAATCACATTTGAGTATTTACCATGAAAACAAAGAAAAATTAATTATAGTGGTATGAAAAAAAAAACTCAACCAATCAGAAGCCGCATTCTACGTACAAACAATGGAAAATTAATTATTATGTAATAAAAGATATGACTATCCCTTTGACATGTTTCAAAGAAATTGGTTGAAATTAATTTGAGCATTGAGGAATATATCATATGAAAGCAGTTTATGTTGAGGTGAAGACGTGTTTGGTTCGAGGGCCATGATTCCATGCCTGGAGATGACGTTAAATTTGGGAATGAAAGAAACGATTTACGAGGGCTGATTGATATGTTGTGAGCCTCATATTGAAGGATTTGAATTTTGCCGGACATATTGTATTATTTTTCAACACTTCAGTATCTTTACAATTTTGCCAGTGGTATTTAAGGGTCTCAATGATACTTTTATAGAACTGCTTTTCTTGGCTGTTCAGAAAGTCATCCACTGCGTGAATGACGTCATCATCGGACTGAAAGTGGGTGTCTGAAATAGCTGTTTTTAGTTTTGGAAATAAATGAAGTCTGATGGAGTGAGATCAGGTAAATAAGGCGGATACTCAATCAACTAAAAGCCACAATCGTGAATGGTAGCCATGGTAATGACAGACTTGTGAACAGGAGAATTGTCCTGATGGGATAACACAACTTTAGTGAGCTTTTCGCGGCGCTTAAGTTTGATATTTTTCCGTAACTGCATCAGAAGTGAAGCATAGTATGTGTCATTGATTGTTTGTCCCTTTTGGAGTTAATCTATCAGCAGAATACTATTTGCATCCTATAAAACCGAGGCCATAACCTTCCCAGCTGATGGAACAGTCTTTGCCTTCTTTCGCGGGGGAGAGCCCGGGTGCTTCCATTGTTTCGATTGTTATTTGGCTTCTGGGGTAAAATAATGGACCCATGTTTCATCCATCGTGACAAATCTCTGAAAAAAGTTGGCAGGATCTCCCTCAAAAAGGTTAAGATAAGCACGCGATAATGTGCGCCTGGTGTGCTTCTGAACAACTGTCAGAAGTCTTGGTACCCAGTCGGGCCGAAAGCTTTCTCATGGCTAGATCCTCGGTCAGAATGGAATGTTCTCTTTCCTGTGAAATGCCAACTCTACTGGCTATATATCTTTTTGTGACTCGTTTGTCAGTCATAACAATATCATGAACTTTATTGACCATTTCTGGGGTTGCAACAATGACAAGCCTTCCAGGACGGTGGTCATCCTCAAGGCTCTGTCGGCAGCGCTTAAATTTCCCCACCCACCTTTTTACTGTAGCATATGAAGGGACGTCATTCCCTAGTATCGCTACCATATCATTACGGATATCCTTAGGCGTTAAACCTTTTTATGCAAATATTTTATATATATATATTTTATATACATATATTACTGCTCTTTCACCGATTTTGGCCATTTCGTAAAAGCCGCTTGTCTTGTTTATTTTAGAGTGCTACCTCGTCGATTAAAATAAACAAATAAGACCAGTCCTTGGATACAAGCCCTATATAGTCAGAGAATAGTAGGACTTAAAAAGAACATTCTTGAGCAGCTCCTTCAATGCGAGGCTCACAACGTAACAATAGACCATCTTAATTTGATACACATTTCCTTAGGTGTTATGGTAGAGTAGTATTACAAAGAAAATCTAGAGCAAAATTCAACATTTTCACTTACTTGCCCTCCAAAAGGATGATTCATACTTATTTTGAAAAAAGGCATTTTCAGGAGAAAATAATAGCGTTTTAAATTGAAATTCGAGTAATGAACAACGGAAGATGATGAGCAGAACACAATAATATAATGTCATTAAAATGTCACACTAACAAAAACATTTAAACTCAAGATTTATTTTGTCTAGAAATCAATACTCTCAAGTCACAGTTGTATGTAAGCAGTATTTATTATGAGTTTTACTGTAAAACATATATATTTTTTTATTATAGTAAGCTTATCCACAAGAACTGTATACTTTTCCATGAGAAGCAAGCTTTAAGGTTTAGACAATGATCACAAAGACACATTAATTGGTGGCATATATTGTATATAATAACAGAAGTTCAGCGTACGTTTGGCCTACGATACCGCCAATACACACTGTACTGTAGGACAATGTAACCGCCAATACACACTGTACTGTACTGTACTGTAGGACAATGTAACCGCCAATACACACTGTACTGTACTGTACTGTACTGTAGGACAATGTAACCGCCAATACACACTGTACTGTACTGTACTGTACTGTAGGACAATGTAACCGCCAATACACACTGTACTGGTATGTAGGACAATGTAACCGCCAATACACACTGTACTGTACTGTACTGTAGGACATTGTAACCGCCAATACACACTGTACTGGTATGTAGGACAATGTAACCGCCAATACACACTGTACTGTACTGTACTGTAGGACATTGTAACCGCCAATACACACTGTACTGTACTGTAGGACAATGTAACCGCCAATACACACTGTACTGTACTGTACTGTACTGTAGGACAATGTAACCGCCAATACACACTGTACTGGTATGTAGGACAATGTAACCGCCAATACACACTGTACTGTACTGTACTGTAGGACAATGTAACCGCCAATACACACTGTTCTGTAGGACAATGTAACCGCCAATACACACTGTACTGTACTGTACTGTACTGTAGGACAATGTAACCGCCAATACACACTGTACTGGTATGTAGGACAATGTAACCGCCAATACACACTGTACTGTACTGTACTGTAGGACAATGTAACCGCCAATACACACTGTACTGTAGGACAATGTAACCGCCAATACACACTGTACTGTACTGTACTGTACTGTACTGTAGGACAATGTAACCGCCAATACACACTGTACTGGTATGTAGGACAATGTAACCGCCAATACACACTGTACTGTACTGTACTGTACTGTAGGACAATGTAACCGCCAATACACACTGTACTGGTATGTAGGACAATGTAACCGCCAATACACACTGTACTGTACTGTACTGTAGGACAATGTAACCGCCAATACACACTGTACTGTAGGACAATGTAACCGCCAATACACACTGTACTGTACTGTACTGTACTGTACTGTAGGACAATGTAACCGCCAATACACACTGTACTGGTATGTAGGACAATGTAACCGCCAATACACACTGTACTGTACTGGTATGTAGGACAATGTAACCGCCAATACACACTGTACTGTACTGTACTGTAGGACAATGTAACCGCCAATACACACTGTACTGTACTGTAGGACAATGTAACCGCCAATACACACTGTACTGTACTGTAGGACATTGTAACCGCCAATACACACTGTACTGTACTGTAGGACAATGTAACCGCCAATACACACTGTACTGTACTGTAGGACATTGTAACCGCCAATACTATGTGCCTTACTGGCATTTGAAAGTGTGTGTTTTCTGCTTAACTGATACGTAATGCATGTAAATTTGGTTTCTGTCAACTAGTTGTGATAACATCAAGGGAGATGTGGAAACTCAGAAACTCATTATGTTGTCTGTAAATGCCATAACATCAGCGTTGATCACGCGCACATAATGTAACGATACGATCATGAACTACTACCTCCAACGATCCAGTCGAGGTGCCGCTATTCTCTCGGCTAATCAATCGGTGGTATACTTGTACCTACAGCTACTTTAATTGTGACCGGAATGGTCAATGACTGCTGAAAGAGAGGCTCTCCAACAACTGGTGGTTGTTGGGTTAACTCGAGACAATCAATTCAGTATTACTAAATAAGAAAAATAATACATAATATATTACGTGTACTCTACTAACAACACAAACAACATTACGTGTACTCTATCGACAACACAAACAACATTACGTGTACTCTATCGACAACACAAACAACATAACGTGTACTCTATCGACAACACAAACAACATAACGTGTACTCTATTGACAACACAGACATCATTACAAAATGTACGTGTACTATGTTGACAATACAAACAACAATACATATACTATATCGATAACACAAACAACATAACGTGTACTCTATTGACAACACAAACGACAATACATATACTATATCGACAACACAAACAACATAACGTTTACTCTATCGACAACACAAACAACATTACGTGTACTCTATTGACAACACAAACAACATTACGTGTACTCTACTGACAACACAAACACACAACATCACGTGTACTCTACTGACAACAAAAACACACAACATCACGTGTACTCTACTGACAACAAAAACACACAACATCACGTGTACTCTACTGACAACACAAACACACAACATCACGTGCACTCTACTGACAACACAAACACAAAACATCACGTGTACTCTACTGACAACATAAAGACACAACATCACGTGTACTCTACTGACAACACAAACACACAACATCACGTGTACTCTACTGACAACACAAACATACAACATCACGTGTACTCTACTGACAACACAAACACACAACATCACTTGTACTCTACTGACAACACAAACACACAACATCACGTGTACTCTACTGACAACACAAACACACAACATCACTTGTACTCTACTGACAACACAAACACACAACATCACGTGTACTCTACTGACAAAAACCCCCACAACATCACATGTACTCTACTGACAACAAAAACACACAACATCACGTGTACTCTACTGACAACACAAACACACAACATCACGTGTACTCTACTGACAACACAAACACACAACATCACGTGTACTCTACTGACAACACAAACACACAACATCACGTGTACTCTACTGACAACACAAACACACAACATCACGTGTACTTTACTGACAACACAAACACACAACATCACGTGTACTCTACTGACAACATAAAGACACAACATCACGTGTACTCTACTGACAACACAAACACACAACATCACGTGTACTCTACTGACAACACAAACACACAACATCACGTGTACTCTACTGACAACACCAACACACAACATCACGTGTACTCTACTGACAACACAAAAAAACATCACGTGTACTCTACTGACAACACAAACACACAACATCACGTGTACTCTACTGACAACACAAAAAAACATCACGTGTACTATACTGAGAACATAAAGAGAAAACATCACGTGTACTCTACTGACAACACAAAGACACATCACGTGTACTCTACAGAGAACTTAAAGACACAACATCACGTGTACTCTGCTGACAACACACAGACACAACATCACGTGTACTCTACTGACAACACAAAGACACAGTATCATGCTAATTTTACGGACATCACAAAGACACACCATTATCTTCACTCTTCTGACAACACATCTACAACATTGCGTCTACTCGATTAACAAAACAAGGTCACAACATCGCATGTCCTCCATTGACAACACAAGGACACAATACCACATGTCCTTTGTTGAAAACACAAGGATACAACATCACGTGCACTCGACTGACAACACACAGACACATATCCACGTGTACTCTACTGAGAACATAGAGAACATAGACACACTCTATTATGTTTGTTTGACTGACAACACACACATTCACGTGCACTAATAAGACAACACAAAGTTGACATTACAAAACAATACAGATATTACCCATACATATTTTATAGATCTGCTGTTTTGTAATATGCGCTGAAATTAATTTCATTTACCTTAAACAGGAGGCCAAGAAGCGAATATACGCTTATAAAAGGCCGTTAACTTCTATTGCTATTGCTAATACATGCATACCGTAGTTATTGTGATCAGTTTCCTAACACTACACTAGACAGTTTGCCTCCTTTTGTTCCAATACACGGAAAGGCATTATACCAACAAGACCTACTTCCGCATACACTACACCGTAAGGGGCCAGCTAATTGGTTCCTCATTTTATAAAAAAGCCCATTAATTATATACAGCTAATTACCTTTCATGTGGTGTTGATTAATGGAAGTGTTGGAGGCTCTTTAGATTGACCTTGCTGTGTGTATAACAGGAACGTGTGTTAATGTAGCCTTTACCTAATGTGATTACGGATGGTATTTCTTTGTGTTGTCCGTAGAGTACACGTGATGTTGTGTGTTTGTGTTGTCAGTAGAGTACACGTGATGTTGTGTGTTTGTGTTGTCAGTAGAGTACACGTGATGTTGTGTGTTTGTGTTGTCATTAGAGTACACGTGATGTTGTGTGTTTGTGTTGCCAGTAGAGTACACGTGATGTTGTGTGTTTGTGTTGTCAGTAGAGTGCACGTGATGTTGTGTCATTGTGTTGTTAGTAGAGTACACGTGATGTTGTGTCATTGTGTTGTCAGTAGAGTACACGTGATGTTGTGTGTTTGTGTTGTCAGTAGAGTACACGTGATGTTGTGTCTTTGTGTTGTCAGTAGAGTACACGTGATGTTGTGTGTTTGTGTTGTCAGTAGAGTACACGTAATGTTATGTGTTTGTGTTATCAGCAGAGTACACGTGATGTTGTGTGTTTGTGTTCTCAGTAGAGTACACGCGGTACTGTGTCTTTGTGTTGTCAGTAGAGTACACGTAATGTTATGTGTTTGTGTTGTCAGTAGAGTACACGTGATGTTGTGTCTTTGTGTTGTCAGTAGAGTACACGTGATGTAATGTGTTTGTGTTGTCAGTAGAGTACAAGTGATGTTATGTATTTGTGTTGTCAGTAGAGTACACGTGATGTTATGTCTTTGTGTTGTTAGTAGAGTACACGTGATGTTGTGTGTTTGTGTTGTTAGTAGAGTACACGCGGTACTGTGTCTTTGTGTTGTCAGTAGAGTACACGTGATACTGTGTCTTTGTGTTGTCAGTAGAGTACACGTGATACTGTGTCTTTGTGTTGTCAGTAGAGTACACGTGATGTTGTGTCTTTGTGTTGTCAGTAGAGTACACGTGATGTTGTGTCTTTGTGTTGTCAGTAGAGTACACGCGGTACTGTGTCTTTGTGTTGTCAGTAGAGTACACGCGGTACTGTGTCTTTGTGTTGTCAGTAGAGTACACGTGATGTTGTGTGTTTGTGTTGTCAGTAGAGTACACGTGATACCGTGTCTTTGTGTTGTCAGTAGAGTACACGTGATACTGTGTCTTTGTGTTGTCAGTAGAGTACACGTGTTACTCTGTCTTTGTGTTGTCAGTAGAGTACACGTGATGTTGTGTCTTTGTGTTGTCAGTAGAGTACACGTGATAGTGTGTATTTTGTTATTATTGATCAATACAGTACATACGATGGTGTCTTTTCCAGGTTTGAGAGCTGATTGCTCACAGAGATGTTTTGTGTTAATTTCTTTTGGTTTTGTCAGAAGGCAAACATGGTCATGTCTTCAAACAACGTTATCTTGTTTCCTTGTATATCGACACGTCGTAAGTCAACATTACCATTCCGTCATCACTTGCCTCCATCTCAGATCGGTATCGATCAGTCAGAGCCTGATCAAATAGGTTTAATGGCTCACCTTTCTTTTCAACCCAAACATTCCTATTTGACGTCTTAGTCGAGGGGTTTATCGTATTGTAATAAATAGTTTCTATGGTAAACTGTTACAGCTGGGTTCCTGGACGAGAGTTATCTACCTTATTACAGCATAGTTAGGGAAACAGATGTAGCCGCGTCCTGCTCTCATACAGTCCAATATCACCCAACTCTCTTTGTCGATGACTTTAGTACCCTATCCTTCTCTCCAGCCCTTTTCGTATCCCTCCTGTCAAGCTTGCTCGGCAATGTTTGTTATCAATCCGCCTACTTATTCTGTATGTCTTTGAAAATATTCCTTGTAAAAGTATTATCAGATAGCTGTACATTTTCTGCCCCTTTCCGTAATAATCATACATCCAACCTGTTTCACTTTTACCTGTTAACACTTTTCCATGTAAACTGCCGTTCCCTAACAATGTAGGACATGTATTCTTGTTGGTTCGTCTGTCGCTGTTAATGTATGACCATGTACCCGTGGTGGTGTGTCTTTCCTGACGATGTAGAAACCATTTACCCTTGGTGGTGTATCTGTCCCTGACAATGTAGGACCATGTACCATTGGTGGTGTGTCTGTCCCTGACAATGTAGGACCATGTACCCTTGGTGGTGTATCGGTTCCTAACAATGTAGGACCATGTACCCTTGGTGGTGTGTCTGTCCCTGACAATGTAGGACCATGTACCCGTGGTGGTGTGTCTGTCCCTGACAATGTAGGACCATGTACCCTTGGTGGCGTGTCTGTCCCTGACAATGTAGGACCATGTACCCTTGGTGGTGTGTCTGTCCCTGACAATGTAGAAACCATGTACCCTTGGTGGTGTGTCTGTCCCTGACAATGTAGAACCATTACCCTTGGTGGCGTGTCTGTCCCTGACAATGTAGAAACCATGTACCCTTGGTGGTGTGTCTGTCCCTGACAATGTAGAAACCATGTACCCTTGGTGGTGTGTCTGTCCCTGACAATGTAGAAACCATTACCCTTGGTGGTGTGTCTGTCCCTGACAATGTAGAAACCATTACCCTTGGTGGTGTGTCTGTCCCTGACAATGTATGACCATGTACCCTTGGTGGTGTGTCTGTCCCTGACAATGTAGAAACCATGTACCCTTGGTGGTGTGTCTGTCCCTGACAATGTAGAAACCATGTACCCTTGGTGGTGTGTCTGTCCCTGACAATGTAGGACCATGTACCCTTGGTGGCGTGTCTGTCCCTGACAATGTATGACCATGTACCCTTGGTGGTGTGTCTGTCCCTGACAATGTAGGACCATGTACCCTTGGTGGCGTGTCTGTCCCTGACAATGTATGACCATGTACCCTTGGTGGTGTGTCTGTTCCTAACAATGTAGCACCATGTACCCTTGGTGGTGTGTCTGTCCCTGACAATGTAGGACCATGTACCCTTGGTGGTGTGTCTCTCCCTGACAATGTAGAAACCATGTACCCTTGGTGGTGTGTCTGTCCCTGACAATGTAGAAACCATGTACTCTTGGTGGTGTGTCTGTCCCTGACAATGTAGGAACCATGTACTCTTGGTGGTGTGTCTGTCCCTGACAATGTAGGACCATGTACCCTTGGTGGTATGTCTGTCCCTGACAATGTAGGACCATGTACCATTGGTGGTGTGTCTGTCCCTGACAATGTAGAAACCATTACCCTTGGTGGTGTGTCTGTCCCTGACAATGTAGAAACCATTACCCTTGGTGGTGTGTCTGTCCCTGACAATGTAGAAACCATGTACTCTTGGTGGCGTGTCTGTCCCTGACAATGTAGAAACCATGTACTCTTGGTGGTGTGTCTGTCCCTGACAATGTAGAAACCATTACCCTTGGTGGTGTGTCTGTTCCTTACAATGTAGGACTATGTACCCTTGGCGTTATGTCTCTGACAATGTAGGGCCATGTATCTGCTATGTTGTGACTGTCCCTCACAATATAGGATTGCGTTGTGTCCGTTTCTTACAATGTAGGACCATGTCGTATGTAGGACTGTCTCGTATGTAGGTCCATTTCGCCTGTAAGCCCATTTTTGCCTGTAGGACCATTTTTGCCTGTAAAATCAGGTCACCTATAGGACTATGTTGCCGCTCTGTTATTCTGCCATTCGCTGCCAATATCAGTCCCGCGTTGCCTTCCAAAACGAATAAATGTCCATCATTCTTCATCGAAAACAAAATGGGAGTAACGTGACACGTTGTGCAATCTGGAGGGCGATTTGTGGCCGTCTTTATTGTATTGGAAGCTGGTGTGATTAACAACTTCTTGGCCGTCTCGCGCTCCGGTCAGTAACTTTGACCAGTCATCGCCCCGGACAGTCGTTCTGGTCAGTCACGGTTAATCAATTGGAAAGCAGTGATATCAAATGGATATCCCTGACCAGTCAGATAGATAGTGTGTACATACCATATATCACAACTTCACCATATCAATAGACATGTACACAGGAGAGCCCTGTCCATCACTGCCGTACACACCTATGTCAGTCGATAGAACATGTATTCAGACAATCTATATTATTATAAACATAATTGTAAAGCTTGGCTCACTATTACTGTTTTGGATTCAAAATATTAAGATGGAAATGTTTTATGATATATCAAATTATTTATTTCAACGTGAAATGTTTAACCCCAAGACATATTATATCTATGAATTTTTGACTTTAAACATATTTTATTGTAAGAACAAAGGGATTAGTTATTCCAACTTATGAAGTCTTCTCCAATAAACATATTATTATTTACAAACGATGACATAGGTATACTATATAGTAAAATCATCATTTATGGGAAGAAAAGAAAAAATAACTGAATAATTTAATTTAACATGCAATATACATAATAAAGATATACAAGTATATTATATTCAAAATCTTCTGCTGGACTTTATAAATGACTGCACATGTTCAAATACATAACAATTTACTTCCAAAGCCAAGTTTTCATTTCCATAAAGTAATAAATTTAAATTTACATGTATGTTTAAGTCATTAAAAGCTTGGAGCATTTCAGCACGGGCAGTAAAATATCTCTGACACTCAAAAAAGAAATGATGGACATTTTCACAAATATTGCCACAGTTTACACAAATAGAGTCCTGTGCTAAATTTACACGGAAAAGATCATCTTTGAGGGAACTACACTGATGTCTTAATTTAGTATGTATAATGTTAAACTTTCTTTCACCATAATTAAAGTAACAAGGCAGACAAGTAGAGATAGGTTGGGAAAGAGCTAGTTTAAAAGAAGAAAGAGGTAGGGATTTAACATTGTCGTCTAAGTTATTCCAGATTTTTAAAGTAGAGGGCAAGAAGGAGTTAGTTGTAGTGGAAAGTCGGTAATTTGGAATTCTGAAGTTGTCCTTATTTCTTAAATTGTATGGATTAATATCGCCTACTGAAGGAGGTAATAAGTTTGATAGATAACTTGGAGTCATATTATTGTTTATCTTATATAGTAATTGAAGTTTTCTTCTAGCTCTTCTGTCTGAAAGGAGTTCCAATTCTGTTTCAAGATATAAAGATTCCTTTCTTGTATAAGATGGTAACCCGGTTATTATTCTTATTGCTTCACGCTGAGCCCGTTCTAACTTTTCTGAATCAGCTTCTCACATGCATATTCAAGTACAGGTAAAATAAATGATTTACAAATTCTTAAAAGAGCATCACGCTTTAACATATATTTAATTTTCCTGAAGACATTAATTTTTTTCATTACTGATTTGTAAATTTCATCGATGTGGTCAGACCATTTAGCATTTGAATTAAATATGACTCCAAGATGTCTATGAAAACTACTAAAATTTAAAAAGGTTCCTTCAAAAATTAAATCAAGATTTTCTTCAATATTGTCAGAGTTTGATATAAAAATTACCTCAGTTTTATTTGGATTAAAAGTAACAAGCCAAGTTTTTGCCCACTGATTTAATTTTTCTAAATCTCTGTTTAAAACTAATTCTATTTCACGACATGAGGAAGACGACTTTATAAGAGAAGTGTCGTCAGCGTATCAGCTATGTCATTTATAAAAATAAGAAAAAGGAGAGGTCCAAGAATTGAGCCTTGGGGAACTCCGGCCCCTATCATACCAACATCAGAAGAAGTACTGTTAATATATACTTTTTGTTGTCTGTTACTTAAGTAGTTTTCTATCCAGGACAAGAGGTTACCCGAAATACCATATGATTTTAACTTTATTATATCTATCAGGTCCTTACCGTTGTTTTGTCATAATCCTTTTTGTTAAGATTTCACACTTACTTACCCGGAAGGGAAAATACTCTTACGTCGTATGTCGGCCGGACGTCGCTGTCATCATTTTCATTCAAACGACCTTTTCTCAATGACCAAAGACATGACGTGAGGCCTGACGCATGCTGGGATTCACTACTGTTAAGTTTGTTAAAATATGTGACATTATCTTACATTTCAACGTCACAGGGGTCTTATGGGATAGAATGTTTAAACTTGCCCCTTATCATTAACAAGGAGGCACATAAGATGTAGCATGTTACTACTTAGGCCATGAAAGTCAGATGTGTTTTTGCAACTTATTACCAATGATTACCTTAAACGGCCCGTCGTCAATTATGGTCATTTTGGTCAAAAAACATTAACGCTAAGACCCAAAGATACCCAATATCTGGTTTAAAGCATGCCGAGATATAGACCCCAAGATACTAATATCTTGTTTATAGCATGCCGAGATATAGACCCCGAGATACTAATATCTTGTTTATAGCATGCCGAGATATAGACCCCGAGATACCCAATATCTGGTTTATAGCATGCCGAGATATAGACCCCGAGATACCCAATATCTGGTTTATAGCATGCCGAGATATAGACCCCGAGATACCCAATATCTGGTTTATAGCATGCCGAGATATAGACCCCGAGATACCCAATATCTGGTTTATAGCATGCCGAGATATAGACCCTAAGATACCCAATATCTGGTTTATAAAGCCGAGATATAGACCCCGAGATACCCAATATCTGGTTTATAGCATGCCGAGATATAGACCCTAAGATACCCAATATCTGGTTTATAGCATGCCGGGATATAGACCCCAAGATACCCAATATCTGGTTAATAGCATGCCGAGATATAGACCCCGAGATACCCAATATCTGGTTTATAGCATGCCGAGATATAGACCCCAAGATACCCAATATCTGGTTTATAGCATGCCGAGATATAGACCCCGAGATACCCAATATCTGGTTTATAGCATGCCGGGATATAGACCCCAAGATACCCAATATCTGGTTTATAAAGCCGAGATATAGACCCTAAGATACCCAATATCTGGTTTAAAGCATGCCGGGATATAGACCCTAAGATACCCAATATCTGGTTTATAAAGCCGAGATATAGACCCTAAGATACCCAATATCTGGTTTATAAAGCCGAGATATAGACCCCGAGATACCCAATATCTGGTTTATAGCATGCCGAGATATAGACCCCGAGACACAAAATATCTGGTTTATAGCATGCCGGGATATAGACCCTAAGATACCCAATATCTGGTTTATAAAGCCGAGATATAGACCCTAAGATACCCAATATCTGGTTTATAAAGCCGAGATATAGACCCCGAGATACCCAATATCTGGTTTATAGCATGCCGGGATATAAACCCTAAGATACCCAATATCTGGTTTATAAAGCCGAGATATAGACCCTAAGATACCCAATATCTGGTTTATAAAGCCGAGATATAGACCCTAAGATACCCAATATCTGGTTTATAAAGCCGAGATATAGACCCCGAGATACCCAATATCTGGTTTAAAGCATGCCGAGATATAGACCCCGAGATACCCAATATCTGGTTTAAAGCATGCCGAGATATAGACCCTAAGATACCCAATATCTGGTTTAAAGCATGCCGAGATATAGACCCCGAGATACCCAATATCTGGTTTAAAGCATGCCGAGATATAGACCCCAAGATACCCAATATCTGGTTTATAGCATGCCGAGATATAGACCCAAGATACCCAATATCTGGTTTATAGCATGCCGAGATATAGACCCAAGATACCCAATATCTGGTTTAAAGCATGCCGGGATATAGACCCTAAGATACCCAATATCTGGTTTATAAAGCCGAGATATAGACCCTAAGATACCCAATATCTGGTTTATAAAGCCGAGATATAGACCCCGAGATACCCAATATCTGGTTTATAGCATGCCGAGATATAGACCCCGAGACACAAAATATCTGGTTTATAGCATGCCGGGATATAGACCCTAAGATACCCAATATCTGGTTTATAAAGCCGAGATATAGACCCTAAGATACCCAATATCTGGTTTATAAAGCCGAGATATAGACCCCGAGATACCCAATATCTGGTTTATAGCATGCCGGGATATAGACCCTAAGATACCCAATATCTGGTTTATAAAGCCGAGATATAGACCCTAAGATACCCAATATCTGGTTTATAAAGCCGAGATATAGACCCTAAGATACCCAATATCTGGTTTATAAAGCCGAGATATAGACCCCGAGATACCCAATATCTGGTTTAAAGCATGCCGAGATATAGACCCCGAGATACCCAATATCTGGTTTAAAGCATGCCGAGATATAGACCCTAAGATACCCAATATCTGGTTTAAAGCATGCCGAGATATAGACCCCGAGATACCCAATATCTGGTTTAAAGCATGCCGAGATATAGACCCCAAGATACCCAATATCTGGTTTATAGCATGCCGAGATATAGACCCAAGATACCCAATATCTGGTTTATAGCATGCCGAGATATAGACCCAAGATACCCAATATCTGGTTTATAGCATGCCGGGATATAGACCCCAAGATACCCAATATCTTGTTTATAGCATGCCGGGATATAGACCCCAAGATACCCAATATCTGGTTTATAGCATGCCGAGATATAGACCCAAGATACCCAATATCTTGTTTATAGCATGCCGAGATATAGACCCTAAGATACCCAGTATCTGGTTTATAGCATGCCGGGATATAAACCCCAAGATACCCAATATCTGGTTTATAGCATGCCGGGAGATAGACCCCAAGATACCCAATATCTGGTTTATAGCATGCCGGGAGATAGACCCCGAGATACCCAATATCTGGTTTAAAGCATGCCGAGATATAGACCCCAAGATACCCAATATCTGGTTTATAGCATGCCGGGAGATAGACCCCAAGATACCCAATATCTGGTTTATAGCATGCCGGGAGATAGACCCCAAGATACCCAATATCTGGTTTAAAGCATGCCGAGATATAGACCCCAAGATACCCAATATCTGGTTTAAAGCATGCCGAGATATAAACCCCAAGATACCCAATATCTGGTTTATAACATGCCGAGATATAGACCCCGAGATACCCAATATCTGGTTTATAGCATGCTTCCAGACCTGTTCAATTCAATGACCTGGAACTACTTTCATGTTCACAAAGGTCATATTGCTAAAATATGTAAATTTTATATTTATCCAGGGTTACGATAAGAGACGTGTAACAAAAAAAATAAATAAAGGTATTTTCAACATCAGGCCATGGCCTTAACCAACTTTGAGATTAACGTAATCTGCAGTTCACTTTTCTAAGCAATGTGGTTGTGCGTTCCAACTTTATATCCAACCTGTCTCGGTCAATACATTTTTCTTAGGTTCGCCTAACCGTATAAGGTCCAGAATTGATATATAAACAGTAACATACACATCAATATACATACTCCCCATTCCATATCAGTAACCATTTTCATGGGTGATACCTGATTTTTGTCTGTGATTGAGAGGGAAAACGAATGTTTAATTGTCGCCGTTATCCTGACCTGTACAGTTGGTGGTGTGTGGCGACCCCGGGGAGTCCAGATAAGTTAAATAGGTAGCTGTGTGGTCGGCGATAAGACTCGTTGATGGAGTGGGGAAGTATAGATCGCGAAGCAGTCGAGACCACTGGTTTCTCAGCGACACTTAAGTTCGTGCTGCTGTGTTTGCTCAAATATGTTATTAAATAGGCCGGTGTTCTCTTCAAGATTACCAGCACGTGCATGTATGACGTAGTAGGTGTAAATCAATGCGCATTGTTTACGTCACAATATATTTCCACAGTTATCCAACATTCAGATATATGGTACTCAACCCATTAACAGTTCGACATTCAAGATCAGTAAAGAGCTTGTGTGTTATAAGTAGACCCATATAGCTATGAGGTTGTAACAAGCTTACAGCTGAACCTCATGTCTACACTCAACTAACGTTACACTTTATATAGGCACTTAAACAAAATTAATAGAAAACACGTTTTCAGTATTATAACAAAGAAAGAACGTTATACAATCAAATATTATACTTCATTTAATGTGAATGAAAGTAGTTTGAATTAGAAACAGATAGGGAATGTTAGTGGAGCGGTGACTATATCCTCTACAAAACCAACTAGTGTTTAACATTTGTGTTTATGTATTCTGTAGTTATAAAGAAGAACTCTAGCATTTGTTTTTATTTACTCTGTAGTTATAAAAAATAACTCTTACATTTGTTTTTCGTTGGTGTTTTTAGCGTTTACAGTCGTTACAACATTGTCAGCTCCCATGTTAAACGGAGGCGGTAATTTGGGGACGCCAATGACTCTAGGACCACTATGGTATTATATTCCTGAAATGTCCCTTACAGGACACTCTGGCATAACAAGTCACGTGGTTACATTATACACTTAATTATTCAACCAGGCGTTATCGCCTGCCACCAATTTAAAGCCAAATATCAAGCAAAAAGCAGAAAAAGGTACCATTTCCACTTTTTTTGTTTGTCTCGGCTCATAACTCACACACTTCACGCTTGGACATGCGCTGAAAGCCAAGGCAAAACCCGTCATACAAAGCTAGGTCAAATCAACAACACCCGTCATACAAACCTAGGTCAAATAAACGACACCCGTCATACAAACCTAGGTCAAATCAACGCCACCCGTCATACAAAGCTAGGTCAAATAAACGACACCCGTCATACAACCCTAGGTCAAATCAACGACACCCGTCAAACAAACCTAGGTCAAATCAACGACACTTGTCATACTAACCTAGGTCAAATCAACGACACCCGTCATACAAACCTAGGTCAAATCAACGACACCCGTCATACAAACCTAGGACAAATCAACGACACCCGCCATACAAACCTAGGTCAAATCAACGACACCTGCCATACAAACCTAGGTAAAATCAACGACACCAGTCATACAAAGCTAGGTCAAATAAACGACACCCGTCATACAACCCTAGGTCAAATCAACGACACCCGTCATACAAAGCTAGGTCAAATCAACGACACTTGTCATACAAAGCAAGGTCAAATCAACGACACCCGCTATACAAATCTAGGTCAAATCAACGACACCCACCATATAAATATAGGTCAAATCAACGACAACCGTCATACAAACCTAGGTCAAATCAACGACAACCGTCATACAAACCTAGGTCAAATCAACCACAACCGTCATACAAATCTAGGTCAAATCAACGACACCCACCATATAAATCTAGGTCAAATCAACGACACCCGTCATACAAACCTAGGTCAAATCAACGACACCCGTCATACAAACCTAGGTCAAATCAACCACACCCGTCATACAAATATAGGTCAAATCAACGACACCCACCATATAAATCTAGGTCAAATCAATGACACCCGTCATACAAATCTAGGTCAAATCAACGACACCCGTCATACAAAGCTAGGTCAAATCAACGACACCCGTCATACAAACCTAGGACAAATCAACGACACCCGTCATACAAATCTAGGTCAAATCAACGACACCCGTCATACAAACCTAGGACAAATCAACGACACCCGCCATACAAACCTAGGTCAAATCAACGACACCTGCCATACAAACCTAGGTAAAATCAACGACACCAGTCATACAAAGCTAGGTCAAATAAACGACACCCGTCATACAACCCTAGGTCAAATCAACGACACCCGTCATACAAAGCTAGGTCAAATCAACGACACTTGTCATACAAAGCAAGGTCAAATCAACGACACCCGCTATACAAATCTAGGTCAAATCAACGACACCCACCATATAAATCTAGGTCAAATCAACGACAACCGTCATACAAACCTAGGTCAAATCAACCACACCCGTCATACAAATCTAGGTCAAATCAACGACACCCACCATATAAATCTAGGTCAAATCAACGACACCCGTCATACAAACCTAGGTCAAATCAACGACACCCGTCATACAAACCTAGGTCAAATCAACCACACCCGTCATACAAATATAGGTCAAATCAACGACACCCACCATATAAATCTAGGTCAAATCAATGACACCCGTCATACAAATCTAGGTCAAATCAACGACACCCGTCATACAAAGCTAGGTCAAATCAACGACACCCGTCATACAAACCTAGGACAAATCAACGACACCCGTCGTACAAATCTAGGTCAAATCAACGACACATGCCATACAAATCTAGGTCAAATCAACGACAACCGCCATACAAATCTAGGTTAAATCAACGACACCCGTCAAGCAAAATCTAGGTCAAACCAACGACACCCGTCATACAAATCTAGGTCAAATCAACGACACCCGCCATACAAAGCTGCAGGTTAACTCAAATCTCAGATGAGAATTAGGGGATGACAACGGAACCACTGGGTATATAAACAAGCATTAAACATGGCTGATTTCATACCGCATAAGGAAATAGAATATTTCCAAATGTGATCATGTCGTCAACCGTCAATAATCGACATCCGTCACAGAAACCGTAATAATGGAAAAAATCCCTTGAATATCGAATCAACTGGGATATTAACACCATAGGTAGGGGATACAGGAATGTTGCTATCTAGGAATAGAACATTAACAATTATAGGCTACCAAAAGTTTGTGCTGTCCCAACGTTAAATGGGACACCTTAGGCTACCAAAGGTTAGTCCTGTCCGCTCGGTAAATGGGACACCTTGGGTTACCAATGGTTAGTCTTGTACGCACGATAAATGGGACACCTTGGGTTACCAATGGTTAGTCTTGTCCGCACGGTAAATGGGACACCTTGGGTTACCAATGGTTAGTCTTGTCCGCACGATAAATGGGACACCTTGGGTTACCAATGGTTAGTCTTGTCCGCACGATAAATGGGACACCTTGGGTTACCAATGGTTAGTCTTGTCCGCACGGTAAATGGGACACCTTGGGTTACCAATGGTTAGTCTTGTCCGCACGATAAATGGGACACCTTGGGTTACCAATGGTTAGTCTTGTCCGCACGGTAAATGGGACACCTTGGGTTACCAATGGTTAGTCTTGTCCGCACGGTAAATGGGACACCTTGGGTTACCAATGGTTAGTCTTGTCCACACGGTAAATGGGACACCTTGGGTAACCAATGGTTAGTCTTGTCCGCACGGTAAATGGGACACCTTGGGTTACCAATGGTTAGTCTTGTCCGCACGGTAAATGGGACACCTTGGGTTACCAATGGTTAGTCTTGTCCGCACGATAAATGGGACACCTTGGGTTACCAATGGTTAGTCTTGTCCGCACGATAAATGGGACACCTTGGGTTATCAATGGTTAGTCTTGTCCACACGATAATCGGGACACCTTGGGATACCAATGGTTAGTCTTGTCCGCACGGTAAATGGGATACCTTGGGTTACCAATGGTTAGTCTTGTCCGCACGGTAAATGGGACACCTTGGGTTACCAATGGTTAGTCTTGTCCGCACGGTAAATGGGACACCTTGGGTTACCAATGGTTAGTCTTGTCCGCACGGTAAATGGGACACCTTGGGTTACCAATGGTTAGTCTTGTCCGCACGGTAAATGGGACACCTTGGGTTACCAATGGTAAGTCTTGTCCACACGATAAATGGGACACCTTGGGATACCAATGGTTGGTCTTGTCCGCACGGTAGATGGGACACCTTGGGTTACCAATGGTTAGTCTTGTCCACACGATAATCGGGACACCTTGGGTCTTTTCCCCACGATTAATGGATCGCTTTAGGTTACTAAAGGTTTGTCTTGAGTCTTTGTCTAACGTGTCTTGTTATGTCACTGCTTTGAATGTTTTTACTTTAGTTGTACATAGGTTTTTTAGACATGCCAACTTCCCTCGTGAAAATTCCTAACTAGAGGTTGACTTAAATGGATTTTTAGAGCGTCACCACAGGTACTCGTTTCTACTGTCAATACACTCAATATAATGAAAGCTAAGAACTCCATCGGCCTAATGAAACCACCCAATTTCGAGAAAATTGTGTTTATCGACAAACCGTTCAAGATATGTCGATGGAATTAGTCTCAATCGACACACATATACTTTTCTTTAATTTTGAAATGATTTTTTTTAATTACCACGTTTATTTTCATACTTAATAACATTGTATGTTGATCAAAATGAGCCTATCCCGGAACAGACCGTGAGACAATACGTGATATTCCTTTTCGATATACGTATTATTGTGATAGCTACTCAGTCTGGGCTGCTTTCTGGCGTCATGGACGTGTCGGCCACTGTCGATTTCTTCTAGTTTATGATATAATATGCTTGATGTAGTCTCTGTATTTGTTGGACAAACAGGCAGGGTGATTTCCTTTGATGAATGCTCACACTACCAGACCTTGCTGCCGACACGGCTAGAAAGAAGATCGGGATCGCTAAAGTTTAGATAGTCATAATAAATTAACTAACAATTTAAAAAGTAAGGATTGTAAGTACAGAATCGATTAGAAGAGGTAGCCTAGGGGGAATGTTTAAGTGAAGCCTTAACGGTGCAGCCAGTCCATACCGACCCACGCCATCATCATGTACATGTATAGGACGATGTTACGGGTTCTTTAATGTCCGGCGGTAAAGATATACACCTTAATGTAATCAAGAATTTTGATAGAAATCCAGAAATGTGTATATCACCACCAAGACGCGAATAAAATCATATTAAAATCAAATAATTAATAAATGATGAAAATAAAACTCGACATCACTGCCATCTGGATTCTATACGTGAGAAATCAAAATACTTATTTATTAAAATTGACTTCAAAATAACATCCGTCAATATTTAATTATATGATGAATGTTTGTATACTAATTAAGGATAACGCTATCTGTGACTACTGGGTTAGGATACTGAATGTTATGTGTGACTACTGGGTTAGGATACTGAATGTTATGTGTGACTACTGGGTTAGGATAATAAATGTTATGTGTGACTACTGGGTTAGGATAATAAATGTTATGTGTGACTACTGGGTTAGGATAATGAATGTTATGTGTGACTACTGGGTTAGGATAATGGATGTTATGTGTGACTACTGGGTTAGGATAATGAATGTTATGTGTGACTACTGGGTTAGGATAATGAATGTTATGTGTGACTACTGGGTTAGGATAATGAATGTTATGTGTGACTACTGGGTTAGGATAATGAATGTTATGTGTGACTACTGGGTTAGGATAATGAGTGTTATGTGTGACTACCGGGTTAGGATAATGAATGTTATGTGTGACTACTGGGTTAGGATAATGAATGTTATGTGTGACTACTGGGTTAGGATAATGAATGTTATGTGTGACTACTGGGTTAGGATAATGAATGTTATGTGTGACTACTGGGTTAGGATAATAAATGTTTTGTGTGACTACTGGGTTAGGATGATGAATGTTATGTGTGACTACTGGGTTAGGATAATGAATGTTATGTGTGACTCCTGGGTTAGGATAATGAGTGTTATGTGTGACTACTGGGTTAGGATACTGAATGTTATGTGTGACTACTGGCTTAGGATAATGAGTGTTATGTGTGACTACTGGGCTAGGATAATGAATGTTATGTGTGACTACTGTGTTAGGATAATGAGTGTTATGTGTGACTACTGGGTTAGGATAATAAATGTTATGTGTGACTACTGGGTTAGGATAATGAATGTTATGTGTGACTACCGGGTTAGGATAATAAATGTTATGTGTGACTACTGGGTTAGGATAATGAATGTTATGTGTGACTCCTGGGTTAGGATAATGAATGTTATGTGTGACTACTGGGTTAGGATAATAAATGTTATGTGTGACTACAGGGTGAGGATAATAAATGTTATGTGTGACTCCTGGCTTAGGATAATGAGTGTTATGTGTGACTCATGGCTTAGGATAATGAATCTTATGTGTGACTACCGGGTTAGGATAATAAATGTTATGTGTGACTATCGGGTTAGGATAATGAATGTTATGTGTGACTACCGGGTTAGGATAATGAATGTTATGTGTGACTACTGGGTTAGGATAATGAATGTTATGTGTGACTACTGGGTTAGGATAATGAATGTTATGTGTGACTACCGGGTTAGGATAATGAATGTTATGTGTGACTACTGGGTTAGGATAATGAATGTTATGTGTGACTACTGGGTTAGGATAATGAATGTTATGTGTGACTACTGTGTTAGGATAATGAGTGTTATGTGTGACTACTGGGTTAGGATAATGAATGTTATGTGTGACTACCGGGTTAGGATAATGAATGTTATGTGTGACTACCGGGTTAGGATAATGAATGTTATGTGTGACTACTGGGTTAGGATAATGAATGTTATGTGTGACTACTGGCTTAGGATAATGAATGTTATGTGTGACTACTGGGTTAGGATAATAAATGTTATGTGTGACTACCGGGTTAGGATAATAAATGTTATGTGTGACTACTGGGTTATGATAATGAATGTTATGTGTGACTACTGGGTTAGGATAATGAATGTTATGTGTGACTACTGGGTTAGGATAATGAATGTTATGTGTGACTACTGGGTTAGGATAATGAATGTTATGTGTGACTACTGGATTAGGATAAGGAATGTTATGTGTGACTACTGGGTTAGGATAATGAATGTTATGTGTGACTACTGGGCTAGGATAATGAATGTTATGTGTGACTACCGGGTTAGGATAATAAATGTTATGTGTGACTACTGGGTTAGGATAATGAATGTTATGTGTGACTACTGGGTTAGGATAATGAATGTTATGTGTGACTACTGGCTTAGGATAATAAATGTTATGTGTGACTACCGGGTTAGGATAATGAATGTTATGTGTGACTACCGGGTTAGGATACTGAATGTTATGTGTGACTACTGGGTTAGGATAATAAATGTTATGTGTGACTACTGGGTTAGGATAATAAATGTTATGTGTGACTACTGGGTTAGGAGAATGAATGTTATGTGTGACTACTGGGTTAGGATAATGGATGTTACGTGTGACTACTGGGTTAGGATAATGAATGTTATGTGTGACTACTGGGTTAGGATAATGAATGTTATGTGTGACTACTGGGTTAGGATAATGAATGTTATGTGTGACTACTGGGTTAGGATAATGAATGTTATGTGTGACTACTGGGTTAGGATAATGAATGTTATGTGTGACTACTGGGTTAGGATAATGAATGTTATGTGTGACTACTGGGTTAGGATAATGAATGTTATGTGTGACTACCGGGTTATGATAATAAATGTTTTGTGTGACTACTGGGTTAGGATGATGAATGTTATGTGTGACTACTGGGTTAGGATAATGAATGTTATGTGTGACTCCTGGGTTAGGATAATGAGTGTTATGTGTGACTACTGGGTTAGGATAATAAATGTTATGTGTGACTACCGGGTTAGGATAATGAATGTAATGTGTGACTACTGGGTTAGGATAATGAGTGTTATCTGTGACTACTGGCTTAGGATAATGAGTGTTATGTGTGACTACTGGGCTAGGATAATGAATGTTATGTGTGACTACTGTGTTAGGATAATGAGTGTTATGTGTGACTACTGGGTTAGGATAATAAATGTTATGTGTGACTACTGGGTTAGGATAATGAATGTTATGTGTGACTACCGGGTTAGGATAATGAATGTTATGTGTGACTACTGGGTTAGGATAATGAATGTTATGTGTGACTCCTGGGTTAGGATAATGAATGTTATGTGTGACTACTGGGTTAGGATAATAAATGTTATGTGTGACTACAGGGTGAGGATAATAAATGTTATGTGTGACTCCTGGCTTAGGATAATGAGTGTTATGTGTGACTCATGGCTTAGGATAATGAATCTTATGTGTGACTACCGGGTTAGGATAATAAATATTATGTGTGACTCCTGTGTTAGGATAATGAATGTTATGTGTGACTACCGGGTTAGGATAATGAATGTTATGTGTGACTACTGGGTTAGGATAATGAATGCTATGTGTGAATACTGGGTTAGGATAATGAATGTTATGTGTGACTACTGGGTTAGAATAATAAATGGTATGTGTGACTACTGGGTTAGGATAATGAATGTTATGTGTGACTACTGGGTTAGGATAATGAAAGTTATGTGTGACTACTGGGTTAGGATAATAAATGTTATGTGTGACTACCGGGTTAGGATAATAAATGTTATGTGTGACTACTGGGTTTTAGGATAATAAATGTTATGTGTGACTACCGGGTTAGGATAATGAATGTTATGTGTGACTACTGGGTTAGGATAATGAATGTTATGTGTGACTACCGGGTTAGGATAATGAATGTTATGTGTGACTACTGGGTTAGGATACTGAATGTTATGTGTGACTACTGGGTTAGGATAATAAATGTTATGTGTGACTACTGGGTTAGGATAATGAATGTTATGTGTGACTACTTGGTTAGGATAATGAATGTTATGTGTGACTACTGGGTTAGGATAATGAATGTTATGTGTGACTACTGGGTTAGGATAATGAATGTTATGTGTGACTACTGGGTTAGGATACTGAATGTTATGTGTGACTACTGGGTTAGGATAATAAATGTTATGTGTGACTACTGGGTTAGGATAATGAATGTTATGTGTGACTACTGGGTTAGGATACTGAATGTTATGTGTGACTACAGGGTGAGGATAATGGATGATATGTGTGACTACTGGGTTAGGATAATGAATGTTATGTGTGACTACTGGGTTAGGATAATGAATGTTATGTGTGACTACTGGGTACGGATAATGAATGTTATGTGTGACTACCGGGTTAGGATAATGAATGTTATGTGTGACTACCGGGTTAGGATAATATATGTTTTGTGTGACTACTGGGTTAGGATAATAAATGTTATCTGTGACTACTGGGTTAGGATAATGAATGTTATGTGTGACTACTGGGTTAGGATAATGAATGTTATGTGTGACTACCGGGTTATGATAATAAATGTTTTGTGTGACTACTGGGTTGGGATGATGAATGTTATGTGTGACTACTGGGTTAGGATAATGAATGTTATGTGTGACTCCTGGGTTAGGATAATGAGTGTTATGTGTGACTACTGGGTTAGGATAATAAATGTTATGTGTGACTACCGGGTTAGGATAATGAATGTAATGTGTGACTACTGGGTTAGGATAATGAGTGTTATCTGTGACTACTGGCTTAGGATAATGAGTGTTATGTGTGACTACTGGGCTAGGATAATGAATGTTATGTGTGACTACTGTGTTAGGATAATGAGTGTTATGTGTGACTACTGGGTTAGGATAATAAATGTTATGTGTGACTACTGGGTTAGGATAATGAATGTTATGTGTGACTACCGGGTTAGGATAATGAATGTTATGTGTGACTACTGGGTTAGGATAATGAATGTTATGTGTGACTCCTGGGTTAGGATAATGAATGTTATGTGTGACTACTGGGTTAGGATAATAAATGTTATGTGTGACTACAGGGTGAGGATAATAAATGTTATGTGTGACTCCTGGCTTAGGATAATGAGTGTTATGTGTGACTCATGGCTTAGGATAATGAATCTTATGTGTGACTACCGGGTTAGGATAATAAATGTTATGTGTGACTATCGGGTTAGGATAATGAATGTTATGTGTGACTACCGGGTTAGGATAATGAATGTTATGTGTGACTACTGGGTTAGGATAATGAATGCTATGTGTGACTACTGGGTTAGGATAATGAATGTTATGTGTGACTACTGGGTTAGAATAATAAATGTTATGTGTGACTACTGGGTTAGGATAATGAATGTTATGTGTGACTACTGGGTTAGGATAATGAAAGTTATGTGTGACTACTGGGTTAGGATAATAAATGTTATGTGTGACTACCGGGTTAGGATAATAAATGTTATGTGTGACTACTGGGCTAGGATAATGAATGTTATGTGTGACTACTGGGTTAGGATAATAAATGTTATGTGTGACTACTGGGTTAGGATAATGAATGTTATGTGTGACTACTGGGTTAGGATACTGAATGTTATGTGTGACTACTGGGTTAGGATAATAAATGTTATGTGTGACTACTGGGTTAGGATAATGAATGTTATGTGTGACTACTGGGTTAGGATACTGAATGTTATGTGTGACTACAGGGTGAGGATAATGGATGATATGTGTGACTACTGGGTTAGGATAATGAATGTTATGTGTGACTACTGGGTTAGGATAATGAATGTTATGTGTGACTACTGGGTACGGATAATGAATGTTATGTGTGACTACCGGGTTAGGATAATGAATGTTATGTGTGACTACCGGGTTAGGATAATATATGTTTTGTGTGACTACTGGGTTAGGATAATGAATGTTATGTGTGACTACTGGGTTAGGATAATGAATGTTATGTGTGACTACTGGCTTAGGATAATAAATGTTATGTGTGACTACCGGGTTAGGATAATGAATGTTATGTGTGACTACCGGGTTAGGATAATGAATGTTATGTGTGACTACTGGGTTAGGATAATGAATGTTATGTGTGACTACTGGGTTAGGATAATAAATGTTATGTGTGACTACTGGGTTAGGATAATAAATGTTATCTGTGACTACCGGGTTAGGATAATGAGTGTTATGTGTGACTACTGGGTTAGGATAATGAATGTTACGTGTGACTACTGGGTTAGGATAATGAATGTTATGTGTGACTACTGGGTTAGGATAATGAATGTTATGTGTGACTACTGGGTTAGGATAATGAATGGTATGTGTGACTACTGGGTTAGGATAATGAATGTTATGTGTGACTACTGGGTTAGGATAATGAATGTTATGTGTGACTACTGGGTTAGGATAATGAATGTTATGTGTGACTACTGGGTACGGATAATGAATGTTATGTGTGACTACCGGGTTAGGATAATGAATGTTATGTGTGACTACCGGGTTAGGATAATATATGTTTTGTGTGACTACTGGGTTAGGATAATAAATGTTATGTGTGACTACTGGGTTAGGATAATAAATGTTATCTGTGACTACCGGGTTAGGATAATGAGTGTTATGTGTGACTACTGGGTTAGGATAATGAATGTTACGTGTGACTACTGGGTTAGGATAATGAATGTTATGTGTGACTACTGGGTTAGGATAATGAATGTTATGTGTGACTACTGGGTTAGGATAATGAATGGTATGTGTGACTACTGGGTTAGGATAATGAATGTTATGTGTGACTACTGGGTTAGGATAATGAATGTTATGTGTGACTACTGGGTTAGGATAATGAATGTTATGTGTGACTACTGGGTTAGGATAATGAATGTTATGTGTGACTACCGGGTTATGATAATAAATGTTTTGTGTGACTACTGGGTTAGGATGATGAATGTTATGTGTGACTACTGGGTTAGGATAATGAATGTTATGTGTGACTCCTGGGTTAGGATAATGAGTGTTATGTGTGACTACTGGGTTAGGATAATAAATGTTATGTGTGACTACCGGGTTAGGATAA
Organism: Pecten maximus; assembly: GCF_902652985.1. NCBI lineage: Eukaryota > Metazoa > Mollusca > Bivalvia > Pectinida > Pectinidae > Pecten > Pecten maximus. Next base: position 19,326,945 of record NC_047015.1, read on the forward strand.
TGAATGTAATGTGTGACTACTGGGTTAGGATAATGAGTGTTATCTGTGACTACTGGCTTAGGATAATGAGTGTTATGTGTGACTACTGGGCTAGGATAATGAATGTTATGTGTGACTACTGTGTTAGGATAATGAGTGTTATGTGTGACTACTGGGTTAGGATAATAAATGTTATGTGTGACTACTGGGTTAGGATAATGAATGTTATGTGTGACTACCGGGTTAGGATAATGAATGTTATGTGTGACTACTGGGTTAGGATAATGAATGTTATGTGTGACTACTGGGTTAGGATAATGAATGTTATGTGTGACTACTGGGCTAGGATAATGAATGTTATGTGTGACTACTGGATTAGGATAATAAATGTTATGTGTGACTACTGGGTTAGGATAATGAATGTTATCTGTGACTACCGGGTTAGGATAATGAATGTTATGTGTGACTACTGGGTTAGGATAATGAATGTTATGTGTGACTACTGGGTTAGGATAATAAATGTTATCTGTGACTACCTGGTTAGGATAATGAATGTTATGTGTGACTACTGGGTTAGGATAATGAATGTTATGTGTGACTACTGGGTTAGGATAATGAATGTTATGTGTGACTCCTGGGTTAGGATAATAAATGTTTTGTGTGACTACTGGGTTAGGATAATAAATGTTATGTGTGACTACCGGGTTAGGATAATGAATGTTATGTGTGACTACTGGGTTTGGATAATAAATGTTATGTGTGACTCCTGGGTTAGGATAATGAATGTTATATGTGACTACCGGGTTAGGATAATGAATGTTATGTGTGACTACTGGGTTAGGATAATAAATGTTATGTGTGACTACAGGGTGAGGATAATGAATGTTATGTGTGACTACCGGGTTAGGATAATGAATGTTATGTGTGACTACTTGGTTAGGATAATGAATGTTATCTGTGACTACCGGGTTAGGATAATGAATGTTATGTGTGACTACTGGGTTAGGATAATGAATGTTATGTGTGACTCCTGGGTTAGGATAATGAATGTTATGTGTGACTACCGGGTTAGGATAATGAATGTTATGTGTGACTACTGGGTTATGATACTGAATGTTATGTGTGACTACTGGGTTAGGATAATGAATGTTATGTGTGACTACCGGGTTAGGATAATGAATGTTATGTGTGACTACCGGGTTAGGATAATGAATGTTATGTGTGACTACTGGGTTAGGATAATGAATGTTATGTGTGACTACTGGCTTAGGATAATGAATGTTATGTGTGACTACTGGGTTAGGATAATAAATGTTATGTGTGACTACCGGGTTAGGATAATAAATGTTATGTGTGACTACTGGGTTATGATAATGAATGTTATGTGTGACTACTGGGTTAGGATAATGAATGTTATGTGTGACTACTGGGTTAGGATAATGAATGTTATGTGTGACTACTGGGTTAGGATAATGAATGTTATGTGTGACTACCGGGTTAGGATAATGAATGCTATGTGTGACTACCGGGTTAGGATAATGAGTGTAATGTGTGACTACTGGGTTAGGATAATGAATGTTATGTGTGACTACCGGGTTAGGATAATGAATGTTTTGTGTGACTACTGGGTTAGGATAATAAATGTTATGTGTGACTACTGGGTTAGGATAATGAATGTTATGTGTGACTACTGGATTAGGATAAGGAATGTTATGTGTGACTACTGGGTTAGGATAATGAATGTTATATGTGACTACTGGGCTAGGATAATGAATGTTATGTGTGACTACCGGGTTAGGATAATAAATGTTATGTGTGACTACTGGGTTAGGATAATGAATGTTATGTGTGACTACTGGGTTAGGATAATGAATGTTATGTGTGACTACTGGCTTAGGATAATAAATGTTATGTGTGACTACTGGGTTAGGATAATGAATGTTATGTGTGACTACCGGGTTAGGATAATAAATGTTATGTGTGACTCCTGGGTTAGGATAATGAATGTTATGTGTGACTACTGGGTTAGAATAATGAATGTTATGTGTGACTACTGGGTTAGGATAATGAGTGTTATGTGTGACTACTGGGTTAGGATAATGAATGTTATGTGTGACTACCGGGTTAGGATAATGAATGTTATGTGTGACTACTGGGTTAGGATAATGAATGTTATGTGTGACTATTGGGTTAGGATAATGAATGTTATGTGTGACTATTGGGTTAGGATAATGAATGTTATGTGTGACTACTGGGTTAGAATAATGAATGTTATGTGTGACTACTGGGTTAGGATAATGAATGTTATGTGTGACTACTGGGTTAGGATAATGAATGCTATGTGTGACTACTGGGTTAGGATAATGAATGTTATGTGTGACTACCGGGTTAGGATAATGAATGTTATGTGTGACTACTGGCTTAGGATAATGAATGTTATGTGTGACTATTGGGTTAGGATAATGAATGTTATGTGTGACTACTGGGTTAGGATAATGAATGTTATGTGTGACTACTGGGTTAGGATAATGAATGTTATGTGTGACTACTGGGTTAGGATAATGAATGTTATGTGTGACTACTGGGTTAGGATAATAAATGTTATCTGTGACTACCGGGTTAGGATAATGAATGTTATGTGTGACTACCGGGTTAGGATAATGAATGTTATGTGTGACTACTGGGTTAGGATAATGAATGTTATGTGTGACTACTGGGTTAGGATAATAAATGTTATCTGTGACTACCGGGTTAGGATAATGAATGCTATGTGTGACTACTGGGTTAGGATAATGAATGTTATGTGTGACTACTGGGTTAGGATAATGAATGTTATGTGTGACTACCGGGTTAGGATAATGAATGAACTTGTTGTGACGAATTTATCACTGGCGTAATTTGTACCTGTAATAGACGACCAGAGTAGATCCATCGTGTTATTATCACACCTTGACGAACATTGATTGGTTTGGTAATGGCGGATCGCTTGTGAGACACGCCCAGTCCTTCAGCACTTGTACCAGATCTTGTCCCAATATACGTAATACATCACACAGCACAATTACGAGAAAAAATATTATTTTATGTTCATTTATTATTCATCGTGGAATTACGACGACCCGGGGACAGATTGGTATTTAATAAAATGCGTTATATCGTGCATTCCGGCATTTAAATGCAATTAAACAAAATCCTTTATACATGTGAGAAGTACAGCTCGGAATCCAATTCCATTTCCCGCCCGAACAGACCATTGCAAGTATTGCGTTTTCATACGTTTTCCCATCAATCCTCTCCATATACTCGGTCGTCAATCTGCTCGTGAATGGGACGATGGAGTCCTCACACAGGTATACCTCATCAACTAGGCAACGACGGTCTGTATAACAGGGCGATAAAACTGAGCGCTAACTGTCGCCTTAAACTCACTTCCTCAATTGTCATTACGAGACTTGAGACAGTGACACTCTGTCATCTTGTTGCATGTTTAGTTCCTGGCTGTTCACAAGGTCCGAAATAAGTGAAACGTCAGACGTGAAAACGTCACAGTAAAAAACTATCACTGTGACGTCAATACCGTGACGGAAGACAGTATCTATCGAATGTGCTCAGGGAATATGGCCAGACTGGTACACCCTGTGTCGGAGTGTACAACGCAAGCGTTCGAGCACGAAAGGTCAGTTCTTTAACTCTACCTGGTGGTCAATGGTATCACATATCCTAGGAGGTCAATGTGTACCGTCAGGAAGTTTTTCTGATGAGTAATATGTATAAGAGTATTGATAGTGGTCAGTGGTGAAAGAACACGTGTAGTGATCAGTGGCAAAAGATAATTTATAGTGGTCAGTGGTGAAAGAATATGTCTAGCGGTCAGAGGTGAAACACTATTGCCAGTGGACAGTGGAGAAAAGAGTTTATCTAATGGTCAGTGAGTAACACTATTTCTAATGGTCAGTGTTGTGCCACTTTTTTCTAGTGGTCAGTGTTGTAACACTATTTCTAGTGGTCAGTGTTGTGCCACTTTTTTCTAGTGGTCAGTGTTGTAACACTATTTCTAGTGGTCAGTGTTGTGCTACTATTTCTAGTGGTCAGTGTTGTGCTACTATTTTCTAGTGGTCAGTGCTTAAACACTATTTCTAGTGGTCAGTGTTGTAACACTATTTCTAGCGGTCAGTGTTGTGCTACTATTTTCTAGTGGTCAGTGCTTAAACACTATTTCTAGTGGTCAGTGTTGTAACACTATTTCTAGCGGTCAGTGTTTTAATTTAAGAAAGTCATGGAACCATGCCCTTTTTTGGTCACGGGAAGTGAAACACGTTTCATAGCGGTTAGTACGGTACGACCTTATTTGAGCTGATCAGTTAGAACAACATGTAGTAGGTATACGTTGTAGTTTACCCTGATAAGCTTAGCCATGTAGTTATTCGAATTTCATGTAATTATATTACATAATGATATATCTTTACGAAATTACAATCTCAAAAACTACATTTTGTATTCCAATTAGGAACAGAACTACAACTGTATTTCAAATTGAATGTGAAGTATGTTTCTCGTAAAATGAAATGAAAATAAATTAGTTGTAGCTAGGCTTTATATATCAGCTGTATATCAAATTTCTTTTGGATTGGTAATCAATGTTAACTCAATCTGAAGCAATACAGCTGTTGATGTGTTCAAATAAAATAATAGACACAAACCAGTAATTCCTGTAAACTACCATGATGTAGAGAGGCGTTAGTGATTTGTATTGGGGTATATTTTACTGCCATGATGTAGAGGGGCGTGAGTGATTTGTATTGGGGAGGGGCGTTAGTGATTTGTATTGGGGAGGGGCGTTAGTGATTTGTATTGGGGAGGGGCTTTAGTGATTTGTATTGGGGAGGGGCGTTAGTGATTTGTATTGGGGTATATTTTACTACCATGATGTAGAGGGGCGTTAGTGATTTGTATTGGGGAGGGGCGTTCGGGATTTGTATTGGGGAGTGGCGTTAGTGATTTGTATTGGGGAGGGGCGTTAGTGATTTGTATTGGGGAGGGGCGTTAGGGATATGTATTGGGGAGGGGCGTTAGTGATTTGTATTGGGGAGGGGCGTTAGTGATTTGTATATGGGAGGGGCGTTAGTGATTTGTATTTGGGAGGGGCGTTAGTGATTTGTATTGGGGAGGGGCGTTAGTGATTTGTATTGGGGAAGGGCGTTAGTGATTTGTATTCGGGAGGGGCGTTAGTGATTTGTATTCGGGAGGGGCGTTAGTGATTTGTATTGGGGAAGGGCGTTAGTGATTTGTATTGGGGAAGGGCGTTAGTGATTTGTATTGGGGAGGGGCGTTAGTGATTTGCTTGGGGGTATATTTTACTACCATGATTTAGAGGGGCGTTAGTGATTTGTATTGGGGTATATTTTACTACCATGATGTAGAGGGGCGTTAGTGATTTGTATTTGGGTATATTTTACTACCATGATGTAGAGGGGCGTGAGTGATTTGTATTGGGGAGGGGCGTTAGTGATTTGTATTTGGGTATATTTTACTACCATGATGTAGAGGGGCGTTAGTGATTTGTATTGGGGAGGGACGTTAGTGATTTGTATTGGGGAGGGGCGTTAGTGATTTGTATTGGGGTATATTTTACTACCATGATGTAGAGGGGCGTTAGTAATTTGTATTGGGGAGGGGCGTTAGTCATTTGTATTGGGGTATATTTTACTACCATGATGTAGAGGGGCGTTAGTGATTTGTATTGGGGAGGGGCGTTAGGGGTTTGTATTGGGGAGTGGCGTTAGTGATTTGTATTGGGGAGGGGTGATAGTGATTTTTATTGGGGAGGGGCGTTAGTGATTTGTATTGGGGAGGGGCGTTAGTGATTTGTATTGGGGTATATTTTACTACCATCATGGAGTTTGGCGCCAATGGTTCCTATTGGGGTATACAATAATGTATTTTACTGTCATGACGAAGTGGGAAGCTAAGGATTCCTATTGGGGTATATCTTTACTATCTTGACGAAATTGGACGTTAATGGTTCCTATTGGGGTATATTTTACCACCATGACGTAGTGAGATGCTTATAGTTCCTATTCGGTATAGTTTACTACTATAATGAAATGGGGCGCCACTGATTTATATTGGGTATATTATACTAGTAAATGTGGGTAGGCGTACACCGATAGGGGTGTAGGGGTACATTTACATGTATGTTTCGTTAGGTACACTTTGCAAATCCTGGCCCCAGTTTCATCCATATTTTTGACTTCAGGGAACTCTTCATCTTGAAATAGTCCTTTAAGAACTTTTCATTTAATTTCAGGTTATGGAACGTTATCACGTGTATATGTAGGGGAAGATAACTCTGTTAGTGATCAAGTATGTTGTTCGTGTTGATGTGCATTATATAGATTATGTTAAGACATTTTATAATGCTATGATTGATGTTGAGATAATTCATAATACTATGGTTTATAGTGACCTACGATCATGGAACTGTAATTTATGTTGAGGTAAAGGGCCATGGTTTGGTTAATAAGTATCATGGTACTATTGTTTCTGTTAAGGTAAAGGGCTGTGGTTTGGTTTATAGTGATCTGGGATCATGGAACTGTCATTTATGTTGAGGTAGAGGGCCATGGTTTGGTTAATAATGATCATGGCACTATTGTTTCTTTTGAGGTAAAGGGCCATGGTTTGGTTAATAAGGATCATGGCACTATTGTTTCTGTTGAGGTAAATGGCTGTGGTTTGGTTTATAGTGATCTAGGATCATGGTACTATTGTTTCTGTTGAGGTAAAGGGCTGTGGTTTGGTTTATAGTGATCTGGGATCATGGAACTGTCATTTATGTTGAGGTAGAGGGCCATGGTTTGGTTAATAATGATCATGGTACTATTGTTTCTTTTGAGGTAAAGGGCCATGGTTTGGTTAATAAGGATCATGGCACTATTGTTTCTGTTGAGGTAAAGGGCCATGGTTTGGTTAATAAGGATCATGGCACTATTGTTTCTGTTAAGGTAAAGGGCTGTGGTTTGGTTAATAATGATCATGGCACTATTGTTTCTTTTGAGGTAAAGGGCCATGGTTTGGTTAATAAGGATCATGGCACTATTGTTTCTGTTGAGGTAAAGGACCATGGTTTGGTTAATAAGGATCATGGCACTATTGTTTCTGTTAAGGTAAAGGGCTGTGGTTTGGTTAATAAGGATCATGGCACTATTGTTTCTGTTGAGGTAAAGGACCATGGTTTGGTTAATAATGACCATGGTACTATTGTTTCTGTTAAGGTAAAGGGCCATGGTTTGGTTAATAATGATCATGGCACTATTGTTTCTGTTAAGGTAAAAGGCTGTGGTTTGGTTTATAGTGACCATGGTACTATTGTTTCTGTTGAGGTAAAGGGCTGTGGTTTGGTTTATAGTGATCTGGGATCATGGAACTGTCATTTATGTTGAGGTAGAGGGCCATGGTTTGGTTAATAATGATCATGGCACTATTGTTTCTTTTGAGGTAAAGGGCCATGGTTTGGTTAATAATGACCATGGTACTATTGTTTCTGTTAAGGTAAAGGGCTGTGGTTTGGTTAATAAGGATCATGGTACTATTGTTTCTGTTGAGGTAAAGGGCTGTGGTTTGGTTAATAATGATCATGGCACTATTGTTTCTTTTGAGGTAAAGGGCTGTGGTTTGGTTTATAGTGATCTGGGATCATGGAACTGTCATTTATGTTGAGGTAGAGGGCCATGGTTTGGTTAATAATGATCATGGCACTATTGTTTCTTTTGAGGTAAAGGGCCATGGTTTGGTTAATAATGACCATGGTACTATTGTTTCTGTTAAGGTAAAGGGCTGTGGTTTGGTTAATAAGGATCATGGTACTATTGTTTCTGTTGAGGTAAAGGGCTGTGGTTTGGTTAATAATGATCATGGTACTATTGTTTCTGTTGAGGTAAAGGACCATGGTTTGGTTAATAAGGATCATGGCACTATTGTTTCTGTTGAGGTAGAGGACCATGGTTTGGTTAATAAGGATCATGGTACTATTGTTTCTGTTAAGGTAAAGGGCTGTGGTTTGGTTAATAAGGATCATGGTACTATTGTTTCTGTTGAGGTAAAGGACCATGGTTTGGTTAATAAGGATCATGGTACTATTGTTTCTGTTAAGGTAAAGGGCTGTGGTTTGGTTAATAAGGATCATGGCACTATTGTTTCTGTTGAGGTAAAGGGCTGTGGTTTGGTTAAAAGTGATCATGGTACTATTGTTTCTGTTGAGGTAAAGGGCTGTGGTTTGGTTTATAGTGATCTATGATTACAGTGGGTTGTTCGGTGGTATAGTTAACGTTTGAACATGAATATGGCTTCGGATTGTTGTTGTTGTTGTGGTTTTTGTTGTTGTTTTTGTTGTTGTTGTTGTTGTTGCTGCTGCTGTTGTTGTTGTTGTTGTTGTTGTTGTTGTTGTTGTTGTTGTTGTTGTTGCTGCTGCTGCTTCTGTAAACATCGCAGTGATAAAGACATATAACACACCTAAAGAACACAGCCTTACAGTATAACTGGAAGCAGTATGACTGATTTGTTTGGTCGGTTATATTCAAGCTTATTTAGTATAACGCCCTGTAAAGATAGAGGCTAACCGATGTGAGCAGCTATCGATCTGGTGTCACGTAATTACAAATCAGATAAGATAACGCGCTATTGTCACTCAATTGTATCAGACGGAATATCTTACCAATATTATTGGCAATTTATAAAATCCCAAAATCGAAATTGACCTGTATAACGACAGCTAGTTTTAGCTGTCAATCTACCCACCATATAGAGCCATGTACCATGTACATGGCCGCAGTTAGATTTAGATTTAATGCCCCTTTAACATTATTGCCAGTTTGTTTTTATTGTGTGTGGAATGATTGTTCTATCAACTGGAGGAAATCAGTCTCATCGTTGAATGTTTCAAATAACAAATAAAACTCACGGAAGCGGTATTACAGGGTCGCCCTGTGTTCCTGCTCTAGAGAGTGTGCCGTGGTGCCACGTTTTATAGCGTTCTAGCCTCGCCTGCTTTGTTCTATTATAAATTGCTGCAACAAACATCTTAGGAAAATAATACTGTTTGTGCATAGCGCAGTAACGGTAAATACTAGTTGTAAATAGGATAATTACGGGACCAAGGCTAAGACAATAAAGGGGGATTGGTGAGGTAAAGTTAGGGTATCTACGGGAACTTTCCTGATTCTAGTTCGAATCTAGTTTAGTTGTTGTTTTATCCAACTTTATGTACAATGTTACTTACCTGGTATACATTACAATGATACTCTAGTTAGTACTCTGACAACATTTACTTAATAACCATTTCTTTTGTATTTCGAACTTGTGTCTTTCGTTCATTTTGAACTTGAATTCTGTGATAAGTTTTACTATTAATGTTTTTTTCCGCTGTAGGTAAAAAAAAGAAAGAAAAAAAAATCAAATAAATAACATTTGAAAAAAAAAATCCTTCGATTAATGTTTCGCTTGTTTTATTTAGAATGAATCGCAGAAACACAAGGGGTGTTGTACACTTACACCTGGATACACTCAGAGTTCCTTCAGACTAGTCTAACAGTTCGTGGTGTTTTCAACAGAAAACAATCGATGTATTTTGTTAACTAAAGCCGTCTATCCCAAACTGAATATCTAGTATTATAACCATTGTATACCTGATGTAACCGAAGTATGATGAATATGAAACAATTCTTTATCATAATTTGCATGACTATTTTTAGTCAGTGCGACCTTCCATTCAAACACTTTTTGGAAACATTTCCAAATTGCTGTTGATGCTGAATTGTTTTGACCTCAAATAAGTCGAGCGGCAATGACAAAATTTAGTAACCATCATCTACTTTCTAGGCAAAATGTTAACGAAGCACGTGTGTCGGCTATTGTTTAGGCAATCGTTGGTATTACGATCCACAGTCCGAACGCTGACACACTTCCGGTGCTATTTCCGGGCGAGTGGCGAAGTGTTTTGGTGCCAACGTCCTTTTGATATAATAACTGGGATGGGACCGACCAGGTCAAGCGATCGTGGGCGAGCAAACTCTAGTCATATTACCAAACAGCTTCATAACCAGCTCCCGCCAATAACTACAGGGATCGTGACTGCGTTTGTATCCTAATAGAGGGGTTATACGAGATTATTCCCTGATGAAGAATTGAAGGGAGACCTTACACTTCAACACTGCCTGATTCTACTGACCTGTAACAGATTCATTCATGTCGTCTTAACATGCCGTTCATTAGTAAAACAAGTAGGTGTTGCTATGAATTGCAAAAACTTAGAGTTGGCAGACAATATTTGACCTTCTTAAAGACAAAACCTGAGTGTTGTCAGACAAAGGTTTGACCTTCTTTAAGACAAAACCTGTGTGTTTTCAGACAAAGGTTTGGCCTTTTTTAAGACAAAACCTGAGTGTTGTCAGACAAAGGTTTGGCCTATTTTAAGACAAAACCTGTGTGTTGTCAGACAAAGGTTTGGCCTATTTTAAGACAAAATCTGAGTGTTGTCAGACAAAGGTTTGGCCTATTTAAAGACAAAACCTGAGTGTTGTCAGACAAAGGTTTGGCCTTCTTTAAGACAAAACCTGAGTGTTGTCAGACAAAGGTTTGACCTTCTTTCAAATAAAGACAGAAACTGAGTGTAATCGAACTATCCTTTGACTTTCTTAACGCAGAATGTTTTTGTTTTTTTTTAATTTCATTTTAGGATAAACTTGAATGTATTTTTATGTTATGGAAGTATAACACACACAAAAAACAACAAAAAACAAACACAACAAAACAAAAACACGGAGTGTACTCTTAATAAACCGCGAAGTGGCTAATGATGAGAGTCCACTCCGGATTTTCTGTTATAACTCCATAAGTTAAAAATATGTTTTCAATAAATCCTTATAGTTTAATGTATACCCTTCAAAAAATCACTTTATTGATGGACTCTTTTCTCTTTACAAATCATCACGCTGCTCTATCCGCCAATCAAAAGCGACGTTATAAACAGCAACGTCATTTTTTGCGTTAGGAACTGATAACATAAATTTCTAAGCCAAAGAAAATGCTTGTTACAAACAAGATTGAATTATAAAGTAATAAAACTGCGTGAAAATGGCCTTAACACAGTGATGTTGATATATATTGTCATGACCTTCTATTAGCATAAAAAGTGTGTCCTTCACAAACCAAGATATCATCAGCAATCGTCAGCTTCTCCAGAACATCAGTATCAATATTTGTCGGTGTTTCACATATCCATCTCTCCGTATCCTTATTGAGAGTCCAGAAATTGGCTACAAGTACCGTGTAACACACATTTTGTTCGTCTGAGATATTGCCCTCAAGCATATGATATTGTTGAATATATCTGTATTTGAGTATCTATTGCAAACGATTCTTGAAGCATGATGTGATATGGATATTATAGAAATCAATAAACAGCAATATCGTTTTGATTTAAAACTAAGTTTCTGCTGCAGACATGAACAAATATTTGAAAGTTTGTCTTAAAATAGATAGGAACACGGAATTAATTCCATCGTGGAATAATAGGGATTTGATTTATTAGAAAATGAGCGGTTGAGGATGAGAGACGTGGGGAGGAGAGGTTGTCGGTTTGCTGTGACATTTAGCCTTCTCCACGCTCCACACTAGTGGTCAATACATCGCTCCGTCTTCTAATCACTATCTGCATTGCATGCAAACAAGACAATTTCCGACGGAACATTTGGCGGCCATGGACATAACAACAGTATCATTAACTGGCATCTGTAACGGGTGGCACTACTACCCTGTCTTTTTGTACAGTTTAAAGTGTATTTGTTTTACTAACATACTGTGTGTAGGACAGATCGTATGGAAGTGTTTTGGTCGCGTGTGATGCTGGTAAGGTGACGGATAAGAACTGTGTAAGGACACGTTTAGGAAGAGACCAGATACCGGATTGTTAGTGCTAAGAAGGTGTCACCATGTCCAGTACGTTTTCCTCTTGTATTGTATACAACTCTCCTTCTCACAGGGGTGCGGATTTCACGACCACAGGCTCCAGTGAACACAAACGTGCCTCGGCCATGCCATCGCAGGGATCACTCTTCAACAACTTCGAGGACGTCCAGGTAAGGACTGCACAACGGGTCACAACAGGTAAGGCTTTTCAAGTTGCGGGGGAGGTAAGGAATACAGAGGGGCAGGAGAGATAAAATTACTAAGAAACAGGGGAATGTAAGGATAGCTTAGGGGCGGGAATTGCAAGTATGACTGAGGGGCGGGGCTGATAAGAATAATGACTGAGGCACAAGACAAGTAAGGATAATTGAGGGGAGGGACAAGCAGGAATGACTGAGGGACGGGTCATGTAAGGATAACTTGGGGGCGGGGCTGGTAAGAATAAATAAGGGGTTAAGTTGGCAAAGATAACAACGGGCGGGGCTGGTAAGAATGGCTGAGGGACGAGACAAGAAAGGATAACTTGGGGGCGGGGCTGGTAAGGATAACTTACGGGCGGGGCTGGTAAGAATGACTGAGGGGCGGGGCTAGTAAGGATAACTTAGGGGTGGGGCTGGTAGGAATGACTGAGGGGCGGGGCTTGTAAAAATGACTGAGGGGCGGGACAAGTAAGAATGACTGAGGGACGGGACAAGTAAGAATGACTGAGGGACGGGACCAGTAAGGATAATTTGGGGCGGGGCAGGTAAGAAAAAGTGATGGGCGGAACACGTAAAGATAATTGATGGAAGACTCGGGTAAGGATACCTACTGAAGAAAATTGAAGAGTAGGGCAGGTACCGCCTACTGGGGGACGGGATAAATAAGAATTAATAAGGGATGGGATCGGTAAGATTATACTGAGGGGCGGAGCAGGTAAGATTGGTGGGGCAGGTAAAGTGCAGTGGTGGGGGCAGGCAAAGTCTATCGATGGATAATGATTCAGAGTAGCGGAATGCAAGGGTTACGGAGGCACTGGTAGGTGGGGTAGGGGGTAGGGTGGTAGGGGGGGGTAGGGTGGTAGGGGTGGGGGTAGGGGGTGGGGGTAGCTAAGGCTTACGGAAAACAACGGGACGGACAAGGATAACTGAAAGACAGAGGAGGCGCCTGACTACTTAGGGCGGGACAAACAATGATAACTAAGGGCAGAGTTGAGTTTTGGATTCAGAGGGGCGGAACAGGTAAGGGCTGCTGAAGAGAGAATCATGTAAGCCTAGTGAACGGCAGGACAGAGAGTAGCTATTGAGATGTGAGACAGGAAAGGCCTACAGAGGGGCATAAGGATTCTGAGGATTGGACCGGGAAGGACTTCTGAGATTTGAGGCAGAAAAGGCCTCCAAGGGGCGAGGTTAAAAAGGATTCTGAGGATGGGACAGGGAAGGGTTACTGAAGGGCGGCGCAGGTAAGATTAACTGTGAGACGGGACAGGTAAGAATATCTGAGAGGAGGGGCAGGTAAGGATATCTGAGAGGCGGGGCAGGTAAGGATATCTGAGAGGCGGGGAAGGTAAGGATATATGAGAGGCGGGGCGGGTAAGGAGTTCTGAGAGGCGGGGCAGGTAAGGATATCTGAGAGGCGGGGCAGGTAAGGAGTTCTGAGAGGCGGGGCAGGTAAAGAGCTCTGAGAGGCGGGGCAGGTAAGGAGTTCTGAGAGGCGGGGCAGGTAATGATATCTGAGAGGCGGGGCAGGTAATGATATCTGAAAGGCGGGGCAGGTAATGATATCTGAGAGGCGGGACAGGTAAGGAGTTCTGAGAGGCGGGGCAGGTAAGGAGTTCTGAGAGGCGGGGCAGGTAAGGATATATGAGAGGCGGGGCAGGTAATGATATCTGAGAGGAGGGGCAGGTAAGGAGTTCTGAGGGCGGGATAGTTAGGGTAACTAAGGCGCCGGGCATGTAAGAGTATTTGAGGAAAGGGGAAGGCAAGGTTTACTGACGGGCAGGGTAACAAAGACAAATTTGGGAATTCGGTTAGCATGGAAGGTAATGACTGTAGAGGGCGGAGCAGGCAGATGTAGGATTGACAGGTAAGGACTACCGAACTACACAAGTTAATGTATAAATCCGACACTTACAGACAGGATGATATTTTTCGGTATGTAATTGAAATGACTCAAATTAATCGATTTCAACTACATCGTTGTATTTGTATAAAGAATTATAAGTTAACTTATCGACACTGACTTATTCTCCATGTCTACATAATTTATATTGAATCTCATTACTGCGTGTAACGGTGTGACGCCTACTATGGTGCCATGGTTAAGGGTGTGGTAATGATGTAGTGTTACGGTAACTCTGTATAAGGTTGTGGTAATGATGTAGTGTTACGTAACTCTCTGTATAAGGATGTGGTAATGATGTAGTGTTACGGTAACTCTCTATATAAGGTTGTGGTAATGATGTAGTGTTACGGTAACTCACTGTATAAGGTTGTGGTAATGATGTAGTGTTACGGTAACTCTCTGTATAAGGTTGTGGTAATGATGTAGTGTTACGGTAACTCTCTGTATAAGGTTGTGGTAATGATGTAGTGTTACGGTAACTCTCTGTATAAGGTTGTGGTAATGATGTAGTGTTACGGTAACTCTCTATATAAGGATGTGGTAATGATGTAGTGTTACGGTAACTCTGTATAAGGTTGTGATAATGATGTAGTGTTACGGTAACTCTCTGTATAGGAATGTGGTAATGATGTAGTGTTACGATAACTATCTGTATAAGGATGTGGTAATGATGTAGTGTTACGGTAACTCTCTATATAAGGTTGTGGTAATGATGTAGTGTTACGGTAACCCTCTGTATAAGGATGTGGTAATGATGTAGTGTTGTACCGGTACCTCTCGTATAAGGATTGTGGTAATGATGTAGTGTTACGGTAACTCTCTATATAAGGTTTGTCGGGTAATGATGTAGTGTTACGGTAATCTCTATATAGGATGTAGGTAATGATTCGTGTTACGGTAACTCTCTGTATTAAGGATTGTGTTAATGATGTAGTGTTACGGTAACTCTCTATATAATGGATGTGGTAATGATGTAGTGTTACGGGTAACTCTCTATATAAGTCTGTGGTAATGACGTAGTGTTACAGTAACCTCTATATAAGGATGTGGTAATGATGTAGTGTTACGGTAACTCTCTGTATAAGGATGTGGTAATGATGTAGTGTTACGGTAACTCTCTATATAAGGATGTGGTAATGATGTAGTGTTACGGTAACTCTCTGTATAAGGTTGTGGTAATGATGTAGTGTTACGGTAACTCTCTGTATAAGGATGTGGTAATGATGTAGTGTTACGGTAACTCTCTATATAAGGTTGTGGTAATGATGTAGTGTTACGGTAACTCTCTATATAAGGTTGTGGTAATGATGTAGTGTTACGGTAACTCTCTATATAAGGATGTGGTAATGATGTAGTGTTACGGTAACTCTCTGTATAAGGATGTGGTAATGATGAAGTGTTACGGTAACTCTCTATATAAGGATGTGGTAATGATGTAGTATTACCGTAACTCTCTATGTAAGGTTGTGGTAATGATGTAGTGTTACGGTAACTCTCTATATAAGGATGTGGTAATGATGTAGTGTTACGGTAACTCTCTATGTAAGGTTGTGGTAATGATGTAGTGTTACGGTAACTCTCTGTATAAGGATGTGGTAATGATGAAGTGTTACGGTAACTCTCTATATAAGGATGTGGTAATGATGTAGTATTACCGTAACTCTCTATGTAAGGTTGTGGTAATGATGTAGTGTTACGGTAACTCTGTATAAGGATGTGGTAATGATGTAGTGTTACGGTAACTCTCTGTATAAGAATGTGGTAATGATGTAGTGTTACGGTAACTCTCTATGTAAGGATGTGGTAATGATGTAGTGTTACGGTAACTCTCTATGTAAGGATGTGGTAATGATGTAGTGTTACGGTAACTCTCTATGTAAGGATGTGGTAATGATGTAGTGTTACGGTAACTCTCTATATAAGGTTGTGGTAATGATGTAGTGTTACGGTAACTCTCTGTATAAGGTTGTGGTAATGATGTAGTGTTACGGTAAATCTCTATATAAGGTTGTGGTAATGATGTAGTGTTACGGTAACTCTCTGTATAAGGTTGTGGTAATGATGTAGTGTTACGGTAACTCTTTATATAAGGTTGTGGTAATGATGTAGTGTTACGGTAACTCTCTATATAAGGTTGTGGTAATGATGTAGTGTTACGGTAACTCTCTATATAAGGATGTGGTAATGATGTAGTGTTACGGTAACTCTTTGTATAATGATTTCCTAATTATGTAGTGTTATTGTAACTCCTTGTAGAAGGATATCGTGACGATACTACATATCAACCTATCGAAGATATTATACTCTAAGGCCTCTGATGATTGTGTATTGCCACGGAGATCTAAGTGATTCGGATTTGTGCTGTATTGAGCATTAATTGATTGACAAGGTTATGTTTGTCGAGAGGCTCTGATCAAGTTATCGTCCTATTCTCTATGGACGACTAGTTATTGACTGAAACATAAGCCCATACATCGGTATAGCTGTGACACACACAAGTACGATTAGAGGTGATAGTCCTTCTGTTTCAACTACCACTGTAATAGGTCGAATGTGAAATGCATATTCATCGTGATGTAATTAAACATTGTAATGGTCTATCCGACCAGTTAGCGTCAACATAAGTTGCAATCAACAATTCATCATGGTCTTCTTGATTGGATAATTCAATTTTCACAGAAATTACAATACATTTGTGAATATCTGCACAAAACATTATATGAACACTAACGTAGAACATCTGAGGTTAACCAGTAACGTCCACGCAACTTTCTTCTACACAACACAACTACACACCATTCAACTACACAACATGTGTATTCAGATTTGTTAACGATACCGTTAAAAGCTACATTAAAAGCTGCAACATTAGTGTTGTATCGGTTTGCAGTTAACGGTAATACACGAAGCACGTGTTCTCGTTCAACCTCTGTTTTACTATAACATGTGTCTCTGTAACATTCCACTGTTTAAGAGAATTTCACATTTTTGTATTACCTATTAATTGAATTCATAAAATGAACATCAACATTGCTATTGTATCAAATAAGATTAGGAATAATCATTGCTAATGGATTTCACCTGTTATTCTTCAATTTACGTTAATTTCATAGAGAAAGAGACTCAAGATTAGATAGGTGCTGGTCCTGAGGCTGAGGAGGCCCAAACACGGAGGCAACAGAGTTGATTTCTGTGATTCTCGTCTTGAATAGCAAAAACAAAAGGTTTTGTTGTGTGTAGTGTTCAGGTTCCTAGAGTATAGTCTGTTGGGATCAAACAGGGCCCCCACCTAAGGTCAAACAGGGCCCTCACGTAGGATCAAACAGGGCCCTCACCTATGGGTCAAACAGGGCCCTCACCTAGGGTCAAACAGGGCCCTCACCAAGGGGTCAAACACGGCCCTCACTTAGGGGTCAAACAGGGCCCTCACCTAGGGGTCAAACAGGGCCCTCACCTAGGGTCAAACAGGGCCCTCACCTAGGGATAAAACATGGCTCTCACCTAGGGGTCAAACAGGGCCCTCACCTAGGGGTCAAACAGGGCCCTCACCTAGGGGTCAAACAGGGCCCTCACTTAGGGGTCAAACAGGGCCCTCACCTATGGTCAAACAGGGCCCTCACCTAGGGGTCAAACAGGGCCCTCACCTAGGGGTCAAACAGGGCCCTCACCTAGGGTCAAACAGGGCCCTCACCTAGGGGTCAAACAGGGCCCTCACCTAGGGGTCAAACAGGGCCTTCACCTAGGGTCAAACAGAGCCCATACTTAGGGGTCAAACAGGGCCCTCACCAAGGGGTAAAAAGCTGCTATTACACAAGGGATACAATGCAACTAAAATTAGCGTTTAAAACACTTTTTGTATAAAGGTATGTGTACGGGAAATACATTCTAAAGATAATAATGGCGGCTGATGGGGTTTCCAGCCTTGCCCCCTGTAAGCGGTTTTATTATTTGGAATCAATGCGGCCTTTTAAAACATTGTTATAATTATCTCCTGTGGTTAAACTTTCAGAATTTGCTTTTCTTTTATTTATGGTCATGATTATTTCTGGAATCTCTTATTATCTTGTTAAAATGACAAACGTTTAAGACATTGTTGGTTTTAGCTTTTAAATTCCGCTTTTAAACTAATTTCTCGGAAATAATTTTTCAGACATGTTTTGAATGAATTCCACAGAATTTCCTTATGGTTAGGTGTTTTTTTAAAGAAATATTTTGGTATTGTGTAATACTTGGGTAGTGTATTGAACTCGATTATATGTTTTATAGTAATACTTGGGTAGTGTATTGTTTTATAGTAATACTTGGGTAGTGTGTTGTTTTATAGTAATACTTGGGTAGTGTGTTGTTTTATAGTAATACTTGGGTAGTGTGTTGTTTAATAGTTATACTTGGGTAGTGTGTTGTTTAATAGTAATACTTGGGTAGTGTGTTGTTTTATAGTAATACTTGGGTAGTGTGTTGTTTTATAGTAATACTTGGGTAGTGTGTTGTTTTATAGTAATACTTGGGTAGTGTGTTGTTTTATAGTAATACTTGGGTAGTGTGTTGTTTTATAGTAATACTTGGGTAGTGTGTTGTTTTATAGTAATACTTGGGTAGTGTGTTGTTTAATAGTAATACTTGGGTAGTGTGTTGTTTTATAGTAATACTTGGGTAGTGTGTTGTTTTATAGTAATACTTGGGTAGTGTGTTGTTTTATAGTAATACTTGGGTAGTGTGTTGTTTTATAGTAATACTTGGGTAGTGTGTTGTTTTATAGTAATACTTGGGCAGTGTGTTGTTTTATAGTAATACTTGGGTAGTGTATTGAACTCGATTATATGTTTTATAGTAATACTTGGGTAGTGTATTGAACTCGATTATATGTTTTATAGTAATACTTGGGTAGTGTATTGTTTTATAGTAATACTTGGGTAGTGTGTTGTTTTATAGTAATACTTGGGTAGTGTGTTGTTTTATAGTAATACTTGGGTAGTGTATTGAACTCGATTGTATGTTTTATAGTAATACTTGGGTAGTGTGTTGTTTTATAGTAATACTTGGGTAGTGTGTTGTTTTATAGTAATACTTGGGTAGTGTATTGAACTCGATTGTATGTTTTATAGTAATACTTGGGTAGTGTGTTGTTTTATAGTAATACTTGGGTAGTGTGTTGTTTTATAGTAATACTTGGGTAGTGTGTTGTTTTATAGTAATACTTGGGTAGTGTATTGAACTCGATTGTATGTTTTATAGTAATACTTGGGTAGTGTGTTGTTTTATAGTAATACTTGGGTAGTGTGTTGTTTTATAGTAATACAAAGGTGAGTTAAAGGGTCAGAGTATATAACAATAACAAATGTATCTATAGAGATAGAGGGTCAGAGTATATAACAATAACAAATGTTACTATAGAGATAGAGGGTCAGAGTTTATAACAATAACAAATGTTACTATAGAGATAGAGGGTCAGAGTTTATAACAATAACAAATGTTACTATAGAGATAGAGGGTCAGAGTATATAACAATAACAAATGTTACTATAGAGATAGAGGGCCAGAGTCTATAACAATAACAAATGTTACTATAGAGATAGAGGGTCAGAGTTTATAACAATAACAAATGTTACTATAGAGGGTCAGAGTTTATAACAATAACAAATGTTACTATAGAGAGAAAGGGTCAGAGTATATAACAATAACAAATGTTACTATAGAGATAGAGGGTCAGAGTATATAACAATAACAAATGTTACTATAGAGAGAAAGGGTCAGAGTATATAACAATAACAAATGTTACTATAGAGATAGAGGGTCAGAGTCTATAACAATAACAAATGTATCTATAGAGATAGAGGGTCAGAGTATATAACAATAACAAATGTTACTATTGAGATAGAGGGTCAGAGTATATAACAATAACAAATGTTACTATAGAGATAGAGGGTCAGAGTCTATAACAATAACAAATGTTACTATAGAGATAGAGGGTCAGAGTATATAACAATAACAAATGTTACTATAGAGATAGAGGGTCAGAGTCTATAACAATAACAAATGTTACTATAGAGATAGAGGGTCAGAGTATATAACAATAACAAATGTTACTATAGAGATAGAGGGTCAGAGTATATAACAATAACAAATGTTACTATAGAGATAGAGGGTCAGAGTTTGTAACAATAACAAATGTTACTATAGAGATAGAGGGTCAGAGTCTATAACAATAACAAATGTTACTATAGAGATAGAGGGTCAGAGTCTATAACAATAACAAATGTTACTATAGAGATAGAGGGTCAGAGTCTATAACAATAACAAATGTTACTATTGAGATAGAGGGTCAGAGTATATAACAATAACAAATGTTACTATAGAGATAGAGGGTAAGAGTTTATAACAATAACAAATGTTACTATAGAGATAGAGGGTCAGAGTCTATAACAATAACAAATGTTACTATAGAGATAGAGGGTCAGAGTATATAACAATAACAAATGTTACTATAGAGATAGAGGGTCAGAGTCTATAACAATAACAAATGTTACTATAGAGATAGAGGGTCAGAGTTTGTAACAATAACAAATGTTACTATAGAGATAGAGGGTCAGAGTCTATAACAATAACAAATGTTACTATAGAGATAGAGGGTCAGAGTCTATAACAATAACAAATGTTACTATAGAGATAGAGGGTCAGAGTATATAACAATAACAAATGTTACTATAGAGATAGAGGGTCAGAGTCTATAACAATAACAAATGTTACTATAGAGATAGAGGGTCAGAGTTTATAACACTAACAAATGTTACTATAGAGATAGAGGGTCAGAGTCTATAACAATAACAAATGTTACTATAGAGATAGAGGGTCAGAGTCTATAACAATAACAAATGTTACTATAGAGATAGAGGGTCAGAGTCTATAACAATAACAAATGTTACTATGGAGATAGAGGGTCAGAGTCTATAACAATAACAAATGTTACTATAGAGATAGAGGGTCAGAGTATATAACAATAACAAATGTTACTATGGAGATAGAGGGTCAGAGTCTATAACAATAACAAATGTATCTATAGAGATAGAGGGTCAGAGTCTATAACAATAACAAATGTATCTATAGAGATAGAGGGTCAGAGTATATAACAATAACAAATGTTACTATAGAGATAGAGGGTCAGAGTCTATAACAATAACAAATGTTACTATAGAGATAGAGGGTCAGAGTTAATAACAATAACAAATGTTACTATAGAGATAGAGGGTCAGAGTCTATAACAATAACAAATGTTACTATAGAGATAGAGGGTCAGAGTCTATAACAATAACAAATGTTACTATAGAGATAGAGGGTCAGAGTATATAACAATAACAAATGTTACTATAGAGATAGAGGGTCAGAGTCTATAACAATAACAAATGTTACTATAGAGATAGAGGGTCAGAGTATATAACAATAACAAATGTATCTATAGAGATAGAGGGTCAGAGTATATAACAATAACAAATGTTACTATAGAGATAGAGGGTCAGAGTATATAACAATAACAAATGTTACTATTGAGATAGAGGGTCAGAGTATATAACAATAACAAATGTTACTATAGAGATAGAGGGTCAGAGTATATAACAATAACAAATGTTACTATAGAGATAGAGGGTCAGAGTTTATAACAATAACAAATGTTACTATAGAGATAGAGGGTCAGAGTATATAACAATAACAAATGTTACAATAGAAATAGAGGGTCAGAGTATATAACAATAACAAATGTTACTATAGAGATAGAGGGTCAGAGTATATAACAATAACAAATGTTACTATAGAGATAGAGGGTCAGAGTTTATAACAATAACAAATGTTACTATAGAGATAGAGGGTCAGAGTCTATAACAATAACAAATGTTACTATAGAGATAGAGGGTCAGAGTCTATAACAATAACAAATGTTACTATAGAGATAGAGGGTCAGAGTATATAACAATAAAAATGTTATATAGAGATAGAGGGTCAGAGTTTATAACAATAACAAATGTTACTATAGAGATAGAGGGTCAGAGTATATAACAATAACAAATGTTACTATAGAGATAGAGGGTCAGAGTATATAACAATAACAAATGTTACTATAGAGATAGAGGGTCAGAGTCTATAACAATAACAAATGTTACTATAGAGATAGAGGGTCAGAGTATATAACAATAACAAATGTTACTATAGAGATAGAGGGTCAGAGTATATAACAATAACAAATGTTACTATAGAGATAGAGGGTCAGAGTCTATAACAATAACAAATGT
This sequence comes from Pecten maximus, assembly GCF_902652985.1. Lineage (NCBI taxonomy): Eukaryota > Metazoa > Mollusca > Bivalvia > Pectinida > Pectinidae > Pecten > Pecten maximus. Next base: position 19,349,273 of record NC_047015.1, read on the forward strand.
TACTATAGAGATAGAGGGTCAGAGTATATAACAATAACAAATGTTACTATAGAGATAGAGGGTCAGAGTATATAACAATAACAAATGTTACTATAGAGATAGAGGGTCAGAGTCTATAACAATAACAAATGTTACTATAGAGATAGAGGGTCAGAGTATATAACAATAACAAATGTTACTATAGAGATAGAGGGTCAGAGTATATAACAATAACAAATGTTACTATAGAGAGAAAGAGAGGGCCAAGGCCTATAATCATAACAAATGCTTCATATAAGTGGCAAATATTAAGCATATTTCACGAATCACCGGATGGATCTTGTTACAAAAAATGATTCCAAACGAATGTTAATAACAAAGAGATGGCACTGCAGAAATGTAAAAGGAAACTGATATCAACAAGTGTAATTTATTATCAAAGTACATTATTAATCATGATATTTAATAAGTGTTGTAACCAAATAGACGTTATCAAAGGGATGGTGTATCGTGGGGTATGTCACCAAAGGTATGGTGTATCGTGGGATATGTCACCAAAGGTACGACGTGTCCTGGGATATGTCACCAAAGGTATGGTGTTACCTTGATATGTCACCAAAGGTATGGTGTTTCGGGGGATATGTCACCAAAGGTATGGTGTTTCAGGGGATATGTCACCAAAGGTATGGTGTTACGGGATATGTAACCAAAGGTATGGTGTTACCTGGGATATGTCACCAAAGGTATGGTGTTTCAGGGGATATGTCACCAAAGGTTTGGTGTTACCTGGGATATGTCACCAAAGGTATGGTGTTACCTGGGATATGTCACCAAAGTTATGGTGTTTCAGGGGATATGTCACCAAAGGTATGGTGTTTTAGAGGATATGTCACCAAAGGTATGGTGTTACCTTGGATATGTCACCAAAGGTATGGTGTTACCTGGGATATGTCACCAAAGGTTTGGTGTTACCTGGGATATGTCACCAAAGGTATGGTGTTTCAGGGGATATGTCACCAAAGGTTTGGTGTTACCTGGGATATGTCACCAAAGGTATGGTGTTACCTGGGATATGTCACCAAAGGTATGGTGTTTCAGGGGATATGTCACCAAAGGTATGGTGTTTCAGGGGATATGTCACCAAAGGTATGGTGTTTCAGGGGATATGTCACCAAAGTTATGGTGTTACCTTGGATATGTCACCAAAGGTATGGTGTTACCTTGGATATGTCACCAAAGGTATGGTGTTACCTTGGATATGTCATCAAAGGTATGGTGTTTCAGAGGATATGTCACTAAAGGTATGGTGTTTCAGGGGATATGTCACCAAAGAGATTTTGTTTCAGGGGATGTTACAAAAGAAAGGATGTTTCCTAGAATATGTCACCAAAGATGTATTGTTACCAACGAGATGCCACAAAAGAGGTATTGCTTCCAAGGGATGGTGTTTCCAGAGATATATCACCAAAGGGATTCTATTACTAAGGAAATGTTACCAAAGGGATGTTGATACCAAGGAAATGTCACCAAGCTGATGTTGTTACCAAGGACGTGATACCAAAGGGAAACTGTGACCAAGGAGATATGAATTAAGGTATATTGCAATCAAAGAGATGTGACCAAAGGGATATTTTAACCAAGGAGATGTGACCAAAGGAATATTGTAACCAAGGAGATGTGACGCAAGAGATATTGTAAACAAGGAGATTTGATCAAAGACATATTGCAATCAAAGAGTTGTCACCAAAGGGATATTGTTACCACGAAGATATGACAACAACGTGAAAACGTAACCAAGGAGATTTGATCAAAGATATAATGTAGCCAAGGAGATGTGATCAAAGGAATATTGTAACCAAGGAGATGTGACCAAAAGCATATTGTAACCGAAGAGATGTGGCCAAATGGATATTGTAACCAAGCAGATGTGACGCAAGAGATATTGTAACTAAGGAGATGTGGCCAAAGGGATATTGTTACCAAGGATATGTGACGCAAGAGATATTGTAAGTAAGGAGATGTGGCCAAAGAGATATTGTAACCAAGGAGATGTGACGCAAGGGATATTGTAAGTAAGGAGATGTGACCAAACCAAAGGGATATTGTAACCAAGTTGGTGTGGCCAAAGAGATAGTGTAACCAAGGAGATGTGACGCAAGGGATATTGTAACTAAGGAGATGTGACCAAAGATATATTGTAACCAAGTCGATGTGACCAAAGATATATTGTAACCAAGGCGATGTGACCTAAGGGATATTGTAACCAAGCAGGTGTGACGCAAGATATATTGTAACCAAGGAGATGTGACCAAAGGGATGTGCTAACCAATTAGATATTCAATGATATATGAAACAAGACAAACAATAACAATTATGGTGCGATATATATAATGACAATGGTACATACATGTAAACAGTAAAAAAAGTACAATATAAACATCAACAATGATACAATATAAACAATAACAAAGGCATGAAATAAATAATAACAATGGTACAAACAAACAAAAACAATGGGGAAAAAACGATAACAATGTCACAGGATAACAATGATACAAGATACAATTACAATAACAATATATAAAATAACAATTTATTGTTTTACAATCCAGATTGTAATAGGGATTACAAATTGTTTCACCATTTATGATATTGTCATTCAAATCCCATTTTATTTGGGCAGCAGGTTTAGCTTTAATTTAACCGGAAATATATTGCTATTTTTTTTTTTTTTTTTTTAACTTTTAATGATTACATTATTTTTTTTATGTTTACTAGTTAATTTTCGTTCGGAATCCTGACGAATTTCCATTTCACATTGAAGTCTTGCTATGAAAACGTTTTTTTTTTTAACTTTATGTAAATATCCATCCTTTTATCATTTTTATGTACCTTTTGTGCTTTCTTTTATATCTTCTATCATATTCTATAGTTTAACATAAAACCTTTATACCATTCGTCTAAGAAATAGGTTATTTAATGTTTGATATTGGACAAACCTAGTCTGGTTAGATATATAAAGAAAACCAAGAGGAGGGATTGAGATCCGTGTGCCTTTTCGTTGATGTCTTTGAGGAAATAGAAGTTTGTTCCAGATAAGCTGTTGGTTCCGATTCTGATTAGTTGAGCTAAGATATTAATACTGTCTTTTAAGTCGAGGTCGTTGAGTTACTTTCATTTCCTGCAGACATTCATTAACTTTTATTTCAAATTACAAACACGTGTAATCACCATCTCTCACTAGCCAGCACTACCTTATAGAGGGATGGTCTGATACTAATTTCCGCCTTACTCGAGGATTTTTTAGTGGACACTAAATCCCGCCTTGTTTGTGATGTTCTGGGTCGGCTCCAGATCGTCGGCGTGACTAGGGTGGTGTCATTCAATCTCGGTATGGCGAGAGATCGTGTGGCGATTATAGAACAATCGTGTACTACAGCAGACACAAGCAGGACCAAATTATTACGTAGCAAAGACAACTCAATCATATATATGTATATAAAGTGTGGGCTGCCTTACAAAAAGGGATTGCACTATCAAATGAATAATGTACCTTATTCACTTTGACGTTTGTATTAGCGATAACTATTTGTATGCGTTTAAAGCGTTGTGGTGATAAGCGTCGGTCGATAAAATGACGCCTGTTTCTCTGTGATTGAGACTTGTGAACACTACCATGTACGTGTCACGTAATTGATCAGCGTGGATCCACCCCCGAGTCCACTGACACTTTATGGTTTCTACTTGTAACATAGCATCGCCCTCTATATCGAATCTGTTAATTAATTACTGAATAGTTGTACAACTTATAGAATAACAATGTTGAACTTCGAGTACAATAACGACAGAAATAGGACATGGGAATTGTAATTAGCAAATAAAACGAGGACAAAATATGAACAAGAATATATGGGTCCTTAAAATTCTGTTCCGGAACAGGAACTGTCTGCTACTTGATCCGCGTAGATCTAGATCAAGTGCAGACGATGTTAAGTTCTCAAAACAAGACCAGGGAATTGCTAACGGACCAAGCGAGTAAGAAGCTACGTATATTAAGATATACTTGGATATAAAGGGACAGAACAGAACTGCAGAGGCATTTGCTTACCTGTCTATGCGGCTACAGATATAAATAACAATATAATATACAAACGCCAGTACTCGGGATTCGATGCCGAGTTCTATAATCATCATGGCGATGGATACATTGTACCTAAAATGTTTAATATGCCACATATAGGAACAATAATTTTACCAACATACATACCCGAAGGTAAACGCCACACATGTTTAACACAAATGATGTGACTGTAAAGGTACTATGCCACCAGCACAAGAGGAGAGCCTCGGCCAATCGGAAGGGCTACATACAATTAAGCGTTGGTAACAGGACATCATTACATCAAACAAGTAAAGAACACAGACAAAGTCAGGACTTCAACTCAAAGTCGATCAACCGAAATACAGAAAAAATGACAAAGTACACGACAGGATGTCAAAGATACGACAACTGTAATTGGTTTCCATGGATACCATTTTAGATCCTTTAAAACTATCAGTTTATACTGCTATACACTGTGACTACGTGTGAGAAAAGTCGGACTTCCGTTTAGTTGTGGGTGCTTTTCTAGACGCTGCATGCGTACAACGTAGGAGTTTATCAATGGCGTTACATTGTCTCCCACAGATGTGATATGGCGGGTGTCAAGCACCAAGTGTCACAGCTGTGCTGAAGAAATTCCCAAGAAGTAGTTGCTCCCTTAGGTTTTTATGAGGAAGAATGGTCTTCCCAAGAATGTGATAATTTTCTATGGAAAGCATAGCAAAGCAACTCAAGTGGCTACACTACATCATCCATGCATTACATTAGATTGAAGATACGGCTATGAAACATCTTGAGCAAACTTCTAATATTGTGGTATTTAGTACCATTGCAAATGCTCCACAGGAATGTTATCACTACACAAATCTATAGCTTCATATCTACATTATTGTATGCAGTAGGTTGTGTATATTTTAGATAGCTACTAATAAAACAAACGGGGTCTGTTAAAGTAAGTCATTGTAAAAGATGGCATGTATGGCTCACGTTGTCATTTTCTGTATCTCCTCACATCCTACTGTGCATGTAAAGATTGTTTGTTTAAATTCTACCTTGGAAATGTGGGATGTGGTATCAAATTTGGCTGATATCATGCGGTGTTATTTGTAAGGTGCGGAATGTTTTGTATCGCATTGAGTATGCATTACTCCGTTTGTACTGGAGTTATGTTAACTTTTGTAATGACTCCCTTATGCCATAAGAAGACAAATATTAATCTAGATGTTGTCGTTTTGGTTTAGTATGTTATTTCTGGTTCTCAGTACACCGTTCATTTTCTACTCACGTTGGCTGTGTCCTTGAAATGAACGACTGATTTCATTATTGTTTATTGCAAATAAACCAAAAAGACGAAAATATATCTGATTTATTTGATAAAATTTGACATGGCTTATATTTTGTATTTCACTTGATGCAGTCTGTAATATTACTATACCACATACTCACCTGGCGTCATGCTACTAATCTACCATATTACTACTTAGCCAACTTCGTACAGAGTGATGGTCCTCCAATTTGTAACAGGTAAAAGGTTTAGTCGACTCGATGTCGTCTAGGTGTAAGGTTTTGTCGACTCGATGTTGTCTAGGTGTATGGTTTAGTCGACTCGATGTTGTCTAGGTGTAAGGTTTTGTCGACTCGAAGTTGTCTAGGTGTAAGGTTTAGTCGTCTCGATGTTGTCTAGGTGTAAGGTTTAGTCGTCTCGATGTTGTCTAGGTGTAAGAGTTAGTCGTCTCGATGCTGTCTAGGTGTAAGGTTTAGTCGTCTCGATGTTGTCTAGGTGTAAGGTTTAGTCGTCTCGATGTTGTCTAGGTGTAAGGTTTAGTCGTCTCGATGTTGTCTAGGTGTAAGGTTTAGTCGACTCGATGTTGTCACTGTGTAAGGTTTAGTCGTCTCGATGTTGTCTCGGTGTAAGGTTTAGTCGTCTCGATGTTGTCTAGGTGTAAGAGTTAGTCGACTCGATTTTGTCTCGATGTAAGGTTTAGTCGACTCGATGTTGTCTAGGTGTAAGGTTTAGTCGACTCGATGTTGTCTCGGTGTAAGGTTTAGTCGTCTCGATGTTGTCTAGGTGTAAGAGTTAGTTGTCTCGATGCTGTCAAGGTGTAAGGTTTACTCGACTCGATGTTGTCTCTGTGTCAGGTTTACTCGACTCGATGTTGTCTAGGTGTAAGAGTTAGTTGTCTCGATGTTGCCTATATCAACACAAATTTAACGTCATTACTATTTCATGAATATTGTTCGCCTGAATCTTCGATATTGATTTTCATCATCTGTTTTATATCTTTGCACTGTTCAATATACTGTTCAGAATGTATGCTGCGCATGCAGATGAAATTGGAATGATGAGTATTTAGTTAAATTACAGACAAGGAAAATACATGGCAGTCTTGGTTATGATCAGACATTGATAACCGGTGATTCGATGACATCCATCAGTTTTTTTTCTGTTTTAGAAGACATTGTGTTCAGTTTTATTAAATAAGGAGTTATAGCACATTGTTGTTTTATTGGCGTGCTTTTCATTTGATAATTGAAAAAGTGATGGTAATATTCGGGATACAGTTTTCTATTTCCCGTTCCAGTTGACTGACGAAGAGCGCGTGTATCTGAATGCTGCCTCTTTGGGAGACGTGGGGATTGTCCGCGAAACTTTAGAGGAAGAAAATCAAGACGGAACCCTTAACGCGAACTGTGTTGACTACATGGGGCGTAACGCACTCCACCTAGCGGTGGACAGTGAGAAAATTGACGTGATAGAAATTCTACTGGACAACCTATCATTTAACTGTATAGAAGAGTCTCTACTTCATGCAATCAGTAAAGGTGCGACTAAAATCGTGAAAGTGATATCAGAACATCCTAACTTCATGGCAGGAGAGGATAGGTTTCTTATATCAGGAGTGAACGAGGCTTTCTTCAGGACAGAAGAGAAAAGTCAGTTTCCTCCCGATATAACACCTATTATTCTCGCCAGTCACTATAACAATCATGAAATCGTGCAGATGTTCTTGTCTAGAAACCATAGGATAGAAAGACCACATGCAATTTCTTGCAGATGTTCAGACTGTATTTCAAAACAAAATTATGATTCATTGAAAAGGTCTCGGTCGCGACTAAATGCCTACCGGGCGCTAGCTAGTCCGGCTTACATGGCTTTATCCAGTGCGGACCCCATCATGACCACATTTGAGCTGCGACAGGAAATGATGCACCTTGCGGAAGTCGAGAAAGAGTTCATGGTACGTCGGTAAGCACGTTATGTAATGTCCATACATCTACTTAATGGCCTAGAAGTTAAAACCCTGATATTTTATGGGACGGAATGGCACAACTAAATGTATTGAACGTATCTTATGTTGTGTTGATATTACCCGAACCAGGATTTACCAAACTGATAAGATGATTGGGTTAATGACGTCCCATTTTGAATTTCGTCACAAGATCGATATGGATTTTATGGACGTAGTACTTTGTGCTCCTCACAGAGTATCGAACAACCTAACGGCTGCCTTAACTCTGTTACAACAATCTCTCGAATTGACACTGGTCTAAGGTCGCTTTGATAATCTACCTTTACAATTCATAGCAAGTGTCTTCCACATCTCCCTTCGATATTTTCCCTCGAGATCTTTGACAATGACCATTTTCTTTAATACCCTATATGACATTCCTTTTCAGATTATGATGTTGCTTGTATTTCAGGCTGAATACCTGGGTTTGGTCGAGCAGTGTATGAACTTCGCTTGTGAGTTGATGGACATGTGTCGTGGTACGCAGGAGGTGGAGGCCGTGTTTAGTGAGGGGTCGGGCAGTGGAGAGAATGTCCGCGTGGACCCTCTCGCCAGACTGAAAATGGCCATACGCTACAGGGAAAAAAAGGTACAGCCAAGCCAAGTTTTATCATGGTCGCTACCCTCTTATAAGGTGTTAGATATAGTCTCATTTGGGAGTCAAATGTCAAAAATATACCCATATGTAAGAGAGGATGTATTAGAGTTACATTAATATTATATGGTAAAACATCCAATTAAGATAAGATATCAAATGATAAACAACCACTATACATTTTATGTTACCTATACAATCTTAAAGGCATGTCTGTCAAGACTTGGTTGTCCTGTACAATCCTTTGAAATTGCAGCTTGTAGACACTGCTAGTGCTGCATTCCTATAACACAAAAACACATGCTGTAATCAGATTTCTAGAATAAAAGATTATTAAGTTATTATTAATCTAGGTATCAATATTGTTTATCTGAACTGCAACAACCTAGTTTACTCCATATCATATAATTTTGGATTTATTTAATACTTCATTACTGTATCATGCACGTAATAACTATCAGTCAAATCTTTGTCAGACATGTTCCAATATTTTACTTTGTAAACCGGCGTTTCTTTCAGGCTGTTTCGCGTTTTTGGTTGCCTCCCCCGTAGCCTAGAAGGACGCAACAGCTGTATGGTGCAGTTTCATTCATTTTGGCTCTACTGTATATAACCGTGAATTTGCTTTGAAAGGTGTTATGATCTCGTGGCATTTGTAAACGGCTTTGATATGATGACGTAATACTAATCTGATTGATTTCTATTACCTTAATGATCATTCCTGGGGATAGAAAATGACATAAATACCAAAGACAACTACGTAGTTTTATCCTTACGAATACCAAAGGGATCGCGAGCGCTTATTTTAGTAGTTCTTTGTTATTCAACTGGGAACCACGAACTCTCATTTCTAGTCGTCGTCCTTTGTTTACACTCTAGAGACTACAAACCCTTATTTCTAGTCGTCCTTTGTTTACACTCTAGAGACTACAAACCCTTATTTCTAGTCGTCCTTTTTTACACTCTAGGGACCATTGGCCCTTATTTCTAGTCGTCCTTTGATAATGCTCTAGGGACCAATGACCCTTATTTCTAGTCGTCCTTTAATAATACTCTAGGGATTATTGACCCTTATTTCTAGTCGTCATTTGATAAAGATCTAGGGACCATTGGCCCTTATTCTAGTCGTCCTTTGTTACTACCCATTACATTGATAACTCTGCTTCACAATTTCAGGCAGTGCGGTAACGTTTAAGTAATTCTAAGAGGGTCTGTTATATATTTTGTTTAATCTCTTCCAGTTTGTTGCTCACCCTAACTGTCAGCAGCACATGACGACCTTATGGTACGGGCCCGAGATGGGATTCCTACAGTCCCTTCCCTCCTGGAAGCAGCTGGCGTTTGCCACGTGTTTTATTCCATGTATACCTGTGATGTGTGTAGCGTACGTGATGGCACCTAACACCAAGGTATGTATATAACACCGCCAATGCCAGGATACATACCAAACTATTGTAGCAAGCTACGACCTTGACATTACCTCACTGAAATGGTACCATCGCAGTACCTCACTAAGATTCGTGTCAATACTAAGACGTACCCCAGTCTCACTGATATTCTTTTGTGCCAAGGCTTGGTTCTTCAAATTCCACTGCCCAGTCTCTCATGTACTGATATTCTTTCCCCAATCAAAACAACGCTAATGAGGGGACGAACTACGTGAACTTAATATGTTTACACATCGGGTCACATTTGTTAAAGAGAATATGTTAGGCTAGCTTATGAGAGCATAATGCACAGATGGCAACATCATATGTGGATGTCGCAGTGTGTTTGGGATAAATCGTATAAGCTACTAGCTTTGATTTGAACTATTTTTGTGTGATTTGAAGTGTTTGATGCTTGCTCATAAGTCTAGATCTCATTTTGAGTACGACAGATCACGCTTACTCTCTTACGGAACACACGGTCTTATTCTCTGTGTACTTTTGTGTTCATACATGGAACTTCGATATCATGATACCAATATTCTCTGCTGTTTTTCTGGTAAAGCCATTGTTAACCTTTACCACGCAATACCCCAAGCCATTGCTAACTTTTACCACGCAATACCCTAAGCCATTGTTAATTTTTACCACGCAATATCCCAAGCCATTGTTAACTTTTACAACGCAATATCCCAAGCCATTGTTAACTTTTACAACGCAATATCCAAAGCCATTGTTAACTTTTACCACGCAATATCCTAAGCCATTGTTAACCTTTACCACGCAATATCCCAAGCCATTGTTTACTTTTACCACGCAATACCCTAAGCCATTGTTAATTTTTACCACGCAATATCCCTAAGCCATTGTTAACTTTTACAACGCAATATTCCAAGCCATTGCGCCTTGTAGACAATAATTAAATGTAGCATCAAGCATGCAGATCTCTTGTCCTCGTGTAAAAATCAATTTCGCCAAAATTTTACTTGCGCCTAATTTCGCGATAATAATTCATCTTATTATGAAAGAACAATCTCTGATAGTGAAGACTGATAGTTTTACCTCATTCAGTGTTTCCGTCTTCTTATCTGGTTCTGGCCCATATAGCTACCGATCTATACCCATGTTTTGCTACCGATCTATCGTGCCAGTGTTTTTGGACATGTTGTCGTTTCTATGCACATACTGTCATGGTAACGAAATTGTGCTCTACAAATCACTCGCTGTTTTGACTGATAAGCAGAAGAGGTTGGTCCTGCACTGACTCAATTAACCAATAATGTGCGAGTTAGGCGTCCCAGGATCGATGGTCCTGGGGCTGGGACTTGCCAGTCAAACTCCAATCATCGAGTATGCTCCACAGGTCACACTTGCCAATTAGTTCGTTGGGTAAGCAACGCATAGGCACTGGACACAGATATACATGTAATCGATCCTATAACCGAGGTCGAAGTTCAAGGTCATTACAATGAGTTTGAGGAACTGACAAACGAGGGGTTCACTCGTTTAGAGAATATATCCTTCCTTAGATCAATGCCACCACTTCGATATAGAAACCACAAAACATTTCCACATATAACCCAGTATTATCATCAAGTCACGAGTTTATTTCTGAAAATGTTTTGATAAACCTGCTGTACTTCCGGCCGTATATAAATAAAACCGTTTGTATTTCATTGGGAATCTCTATTTGAATTGACTCATTAAAGCACATTAACATCATTAACACAGCAATAGAACAAATCGGTATGTCGTGGTAACCATGTATTCTGAAATGGCAGATTTGGATATATCTAAATATATCTAAATCTATTTCGCGCGCGTTTAAAAGAAATCGATAAAGAAACGTTGTGAAAAAAATGATACGTTATTTAATTAAAAATGGCCAAATAGTCTGATCATATGCAGCTGAATTGTTTAAAGCGTTATTACATAATGTTCACAGGATGTAAGTGGTGAATGATGATAATTGTGATTTAAAATCATAAACTGTTTTTAAAATATGGAATGCAAATGTAACAGTTCTAACATAAACTCTTTTTTCTTTTTTAATTTCAATTTTGTTATTGAATTAGAAAATGATATTATGTATTTGATAACAATGAACAACATTAACACATGAAAGTGCAGTAGTCAGTAAGTGAGAGTTTTACACATTACAAAATTTAATGTTATGGGGTGTTTTGACTAATGTACCTCACTCAATATTAATATAGACACCAATATATTACATCTCATTAGTATGAAAACAACAAGAAATCTCATATAGTAGAATGGCCTGCCTGTTTCACAGCCTGAGATCAGGTATCAAACCCCAGTATTTGCTGATGCTGTAGGATAATTGTACTCAGTGTGAATCTAGTCTAGTATAGTCTAATTTAGACCATTAACAACACTGACGAGTGTTCGAAGGACTAAACAGCTGTAAAATACAGTCTGCTTTATTTTGACTGTTTCTCGCTCTCAATTTGTTTTGAATGGTGTTAATACCTTGTGTGTTTTGTACAATTCTTCGGCAGTATGGTATTTACGTAAATAAAATTGTCTATCAACAACACTACTATGTGTCACCCTTAGATTGAATTAAGATCGATGCTTTCACTAAACGTCGTATGTTTTCTATTCTAAAATATATGAATCAAATAAATTATTGGTATGCGCACGACTTGAACAGAAATATGTTAATTGATTACCACTGATTACGATAGGCTGGATCTGTGATGCGTTGTCCTGTCACCAAGTTCATCACCCATACTACGTCACACATGTGTTTCCTTGTGCTATTGGCGGCCGCGACATTCCGGCTGACGGAGAGCGGTGTGTCAATCACCTCTACCCGGGAAATGAACAGCCCGGCGTTCGTACACCTGTCGCACGAGGAGAAGATACAGAGCCTGATGAAGGAAACTCTTCGACCATCCAGTACACTTCTAACACACGTCCAGATCTGTATAGTGTTCTGGATATTAGGTAGTTACAAATTAAATGTTCCAATACTATGATGGATGTAGTTCCATCCTCAAAACTACTTTATTAGTGATTTTGATATATATTGGTTAGACTCTGATAATATATAAGCACTTTCTGGAATTCATATGTAGCTGCATCCTTACAAGTTCCAGTCTTGTTTTCTTTATTAATGATAAACATAAACAATATTTGATTATTCCGTATTTTGAATAGTGTTTTTATATAAGATATTTATGTTGTTGTAGAGATATGATATTTTGCGAAAACATATGTCAACATCATTGTTGTATTCCAATTTGAAACCTGAAGAAAATAAACTTTCACAATTGGTTACATGCAACGTAACAATTGTTGGCAATATCGAATTGAGAACGCACCGATATGTAACATCATTAACCATGTTACTTAATTAAACAAAATATGAAAGTCTTTTGATCACTCACGACAAAGAAACATTCTGATTTGAGTAAGTAAATTCTAAATTAAATATCCGGTACAAATTTCATAGACCTGCCTTAAACATTTTTTATCTCCAGGTTTACTGTGGATAGAGTGTAAACAGATTTACCATACTGGTGCACGCTCCTACCTAACCGACTACATTAACTTTATGGACTTCAGTGTGCTATCAATGTATCTCGCGTCCTACGTAATGCGATTCTTCACAGAATACAAGGTGTCAAATGCCGACAGGTAGGGACTACTTACAAGATATAGCATGTGAAATATTAAATAATATACATCTCCTCACAGCATATAGCAGAGTTTAATCATATTACCAATACAGATAATGCACTAGAAATGCCATTAGAAAACAGTTAACATTACCTTCACAATGTACATGTACATAACAATTAACCCGGATAAACAAATATAACACAATAATACGAATATCTAAGTACAAATAGCTTTAATCGTAGTTTGTGGTATGTACACAACGTCGTAAAAAGTGACATGAATAAACAATTAATAAACTTGATTAACTTATATTATCTACACAACTCAAAGGTATAAAGTATAACGCACAAAACACAATATTATCGCTCCTAGAACATATTGTTGTTATACATGTGACTGCATTTTGCTGATGGGAGAAACCGAGTTGAAGACTACCAACATTATTGAACACTAAAAATATGTACCTATCGCACTAGGTATTGGGTTGTTGGTACAGTGTACACAGTAGCACTGTTGTTCTATAGCAGTTGCTACCTCTGTGATAACTATCACAGACTGCCTCGTCATATCATTTATCAATTCATATTATATAGAGGTTTGTGGGAGTTAGACAAGGTTATATACGATTGGAGGGTCATCTGTTTTTCAACAAACCCCTTGTCTATATCCCAGTCCTAATGATAAAACCCGGCCGCTGACTAGGATAGTTGTTCCTGCCTGGGGTAGTATATAGAGAGAACTTATCGAAGATCACGTGTACGCACTAACAACGGCAAGAATAATACTTTTTACTTGGGTCTGAGGCAGTAGTATTTTTTATCTTTTGTCATAGAAAAGCCCGTCACGATTTGCAGTGATTAAACTGATAACAGTTAAAGCTAAGTAGACACACGGGCAAAGTGATCGTTATTGCTAAAACCATATTACATTTTGTCTACGTCCCAACTGAAATGTTCAATAAAGCGCCATAGCCGTATCAGGCATATTGCCATTTAAGTGGTGTCTGCATATATAATGTTTGTATAAATTAAACCAATATATATTGCATTACTGACAATGGTCATTTGCTGCAGCCACAAAACAGGAAGCAGATCACAACTCCACAACACATACATAACACTGTACATCATTTATCATAGCTGTGGCAATATGGTCTGTGAAAATGCGAAACAATTTTATAGTCCTGCATCACATGACGAAGAGATGAGGTTCTGTATCTATTGAAGGGATACAAGTTCTGTATCAATGGGTTGGAAGCAATTCGTGTAATACTTCACACTAAACTGTTATATAATACAACTTATCAATACAGATCGTATTCAAATAAACATGAAATAACAATATATTTAATATTATTATCATAAATGTGTTATTGTTATTAAAGACTTCAGCAGAGCAACACGTCAACACTCACGATTACATTATAACCTACTTTATCGTCACTATACTTCTACTAAAACTTCCATGTTCCACTTAACCCTCATAATACTTCTACTAAAACTTCCATGTTCTACTTAACCCTCATTATACTTCCATTAAACATGCGGCTCTACGTTAGCGTCACTATTTACTATAAACATGCATGCTAGCGTTTAGTTGCATACAACAGGTATGGTATTTGACGGTATTGTTAATGTAGGTCAGCCAGCCAGCTGCTTTAATGAAAATTTCAATCTTTTCCCACTGCAGTTCTCTTGCAGTCACGGTTATTTTACTGGTAATGAAATAAGAAAATATCTTCGTCACTCATCATATATTGAAACATTTTATAATCAAGCTTCTCGTATATTTACAGATATTTTAACGGAACAATGCGCGCCACCCAGCTGCTGAAAAACTCAAATTATACATATTTCAACCTTCTGCTGGATGAAATCAAAGATTCTTCGAACTCGCCGACAAATTATTTTATGGAGGCGTGTAAGTAGAATGGGTTTGAAGTGGACTCTGTCTTGCCAATCAGCAAGAGGACTAGTTGATTCTGTAAAGAAATTTGGATTGGATTGTAAGCGAAATAGATATGCGTTATTGAGAAAAGAAATATTGGCAGTTGATAAAATATACTCGGCACGTCATGTTTGATCTACGTCATTTTGCGTGTATAACTAATAACACTTGCTACCTAATGCCACAATACAGTGCGACGTCCCTGATCAATACAGTCTCCTCTAAGGTTGACTGAGATTACATCGATTCTCTGCGATGCATCTGTTAATCAAGCGTTGTATATTGTTGAGTCTCTTCTTAAGATTTATTATAGCTGATAACTATATATCCAGTTTCAATGTTAATCCAATTTTCACCCTCCTTTATTAGCCTGGTCGTTGTAAACAGTAGGCAATCTACGTCAGCCCTCAATGCACTTCGTCTTATCAAACTCTGCATCAAGTCACGGGCTTAATACGAATATAACGGACGAAACGCTATACTGGGTGTCATCATTTATTTGTCGCCCTAATCTGAAGAAGAATTATGCACCTACCATAATACTAGATATATCTCCCAATGGGTAATACATCGGTAGATTATGTTTAAAGTAATGATAAGTTATAATGTTTAAATACGAATCGTTGTTATAGCAAATGTACAGGTTTGCGCTTTGGGAAACGAAGGTTCTATTGTTCAAAGTAAGGTTTGACGCTGTTTTTACTCATATTTTGGTTGTTCAATATTTTGTATTTATTTACTTTGTACATTAACATGGAATTTATTATTTAGTGTGCCAATTTATCATTGAACTTTATCTGTTCAGCACGATTCCATTGGAAGCCGGACGATCCCGAAATAGTGTCTGATGTCCTATTTGCTATTGCGAATGTGATCAGTTTTGCCAGAACCACCTACCTCATGCCAGCCTTCGAAGTGTTAGGACCTTTACAGATCTCCCTCGGACGTATGATAGGCGACATCACGCGCTTCATGGTGCTCTTTATGTTGGTATGTTAAACTTCCGGATGTTGCAGATTTTAATGTACATAAGGCATGATGCGGCGTCCATTCGTTCATTTGGATGCATTGGCATAGGGATAGATCTAATAAACATCAACAAATCAATCACACGAAAGATCGAAACTTAGATTTTAATCGCGATGTAATAAATTATTCATTTCTACTTTCAACCTAAAAGATAAATGAAGAAGCTCGAACTTTTGGTGTATTAGTTTTGTTTGGTTTAGTAATGATTGACGTCCTATCAGCAGCTAAGGTCATTTAAGGAAGGCATTCCCTGTTTGTGAGAAACACGCGTGTAGTGTGTGTGTGTTTTGGGAGGCTGTAGAATGGTCATTTCCTTGTGTTCTGGAAATCTGCGGTATGCTTCCGTCTGGCTTCTTGTGAAAGCGCAGAACTGATACTGATTTATAGTGCTACCTTAATGAAGCATACTGCCGATTACACTCAGCAGGACACCCAACCCGGTCACATTATACTGACAATGGGTGAACCAGTTGTTCCTCTCCCAAAAATGCTGAGCGCTAAGCAGGAGTAGTTACTACCATTTTTATAGGCTCGTATATGTCGCGGCTACGGGGACAAGACTCGAAGCCATCACCACAGGGACGAACGCTCCAACTATAGGCCAAATACAAAGAAGAGAAAATATAAGATCCCAAACATTAAGTCGCCTCTTACGATCATGCAATGGAGGTAGCCGGTACAATCCCTACGTCGTACCTGTAGGACAGCTTTTGGAACATGACAATAGCGTAAAATATGCAACTTTTCGTATTATATAAAATATACAACAGCCTGTTCATATTTCCATCAATCATAATCACTTTTGTCGGAGACGAAGTACGGTATCAATATTAATTGTAATTAAACAAAAGCAAAACTAGTGGAACATATTACCTCTTCGACTTTTCAGTGATTTCTTTAATACTAAGGTACTGATGTTTAAGATCATATTATCATTGCGGTAAGACCTTTACATCATAATAGAAACTAGTGTATGGATATTACATCAAGTCATTATCAGTTTAGATATTGTCGTTTAAACGTCCTGTTACATCACAATCTTTTGCAGGTCCTGTTCGCATTCATGGTCGGTCTCCATAATCTGTACTGGTACTACGGAGCCCAAAGGATAAAGATGACTATGAACGGACAGATAGTCTACGTACACGCTGCGGAGGCTTTTCAGGGGTAGTTAACATTTTATATCAGATTTATTACGTGTTTTCTATGGAAGTACAGCGTTATTGGAATAAAGACCCCTATAGAACAATACACGATACACGATACCTACTAGATTTGTGATATTTATTGTAGCAACTCTTTATAAAAAGCTGAAAACGATGACATATGTTCTTATATATATAAGCACTACATATAACGATTGTTATTGAACCATGGTTAACTTTGCAGGCAAAATTGATGAAAGAGGTTACATTCGACGTACAATTCAACCAAATAGAGCGTATTAGTGTTATAACAGGTGATATATTAATCGTAACTTGGTGACGAATTCTTACTCAACTTTGATGTCTAGGACATATATTGTATACAACAATACAGTGTTCAACTAAATAACAAATCTGGTAGAACATCTTTCGGCAGCCCGATGATATGAAAACGTGACGTTAAAACGCAGACAGACGACACGACGCGCAGCAAGACGATGACAGGGAGCAGGATCTCGCTCCCTCACTGTCAATCGTGGGCATTACGTGTTTGTCCTTTACCATGGTATTTTTGCTCTATTAAATGGCCAACATTTATAAGCTAGCCAGAAATGGCCATCCTAGAAGACAATACACAATCCGTCTACTGTATGTTGTGTATGTAACGAGATATATGTGTTATGTTACAGGTTACGACAGACGTTCTACAGTCTGTTCTGGTCGATGTTTGGGCAGGTCAGCATCAACGATATCAACGTTAAACACCCAGGGCCTGAGGGAAGTATGTATCTCAAACCTGGTGTAAGGGAAATAACTCTTGTACCCCATGTACATTAACAAAGTTTCCTAACCCAGCATTGTTGGCATGTTTTCCTATTCTAACATGTTAAAGATATATATCTTATAACTGAACAGCTGTCTTTCCTAAACTGTGAACGTACACGCATGGAAATAATTACTATATTAATTTTAACGACAAGAATATCTAAAATAATTTATATATAACATGTCAAACTAATATAACAACTGTTGTACCATTGTATCCTTCTGTGGGCCAGTTATATTGATCAACACCCTCGAACAACTGCTGTGGTCATAATAGGTCATGTGTAGGTGTGACATATTATCACCAACCGTAGGACTAGAGTTTGGGAGCTTGTAAACTGTGCTATATTAAATCAGGCAGTTTAGTCAGAGGCAGTGAGGCTGCTTATCATTTGTATATCATCAAACACAGTGAATGTGTATTGGAGGGCAACCTGTACCTTGTGAAGTGTTATTAAACGATTTTAATTTAGTCCCTATTATGAAAATGTAAATTAAACTATATTTCTCTCACGGATATTTGGGTATAGATATCAAATATTGGTGATATGAGGTTAATCACTGCTTTAAATTTACATTTTGTTATTTCGGTAAGATACGTAAAGTAATATACATTGCATTGGATGTTTATGATAATGAAATATAAATGAACATTCCTCATTAAAGCGACACACTAATAAATCGCTCGACTTCCCGAATGAAAAACTATTCAATCTTAAATATAAGAAATCATGTATCTAAATATCACTGCGTAAATTTCAATATCTAATTACAGTTCTTGCCTGGTTGCCTACAAATGTCACACCGTTCTAAAATAAAAGAGGTGTATCCGGATAATTAGCAAAACTTCATGATAGTGATAATAATTAATTGTCACTGCGGCATATTTACTCTATGTTAATGTATGACGGGGACTTTGTGGTCTGTAATAATTCAAATTACGTATTTTGTTGTGTGATGACATCATTTGTCAGTTTCACGTATTAGATTCATATTCAACACTTACACTTTATATTAAAGAGTGCCAGATGAAGGTCTTGTTGATTGATAACAAATGTTATATAGCAGAGGACCATGCAGGATTTTTATATTTCTAATAATGGAATAACTATCCTACATTGTACATAATCCCAAACTCTTGTTCCGAAACGTTGGGCAGTTGATCGACTCTGACAGTAATAGTAATGTTAACACCTGATGAAGGGGAGGTAACTGACCCATACTGTCCTTTCTTTCTGTCCGAATGTAGATCGTCACTGTATGGTTATAGACTGTGCTCGCAACAAAATCATGTGCAGCCATAGTCTACACAACCGCTCTGCTGGTACTAGTGCATGTATGTATACATTCTTATTACTTCCTTTCTCCATCTTAGATAATGCTTGACTTACCAATTTCCCAATACCCATAAATGTGTGTAAATTCCAAAGCTCTTCTCGAGTACACTGTACATGAAACATGTTTTAGTTTCCATATCGCCCTTAGTCTGTGGTCCGTCGGTTGTCCGGCCTTCATATTTATCTATTTACTGATTGATTTTTTTATGTAATCGCTATTTCGTAAAAGGTACTGGAAAGTACATGGTCGATTTTGAGACTGATGAAAAAATGCCAACAGATGGCCATCTTGAATTTTGACAGTTACATATATTGATATATCTCACATCGAATCTTTATTAAATCATATTCTGTATCAACAGCATTAAAACATGGATTTGAAAGTTGATTTTTTCAACATATTTGGTGAAGTACTAAATCATTTGATCTCAAATTTACAAAATGTATTATGTAGGTTCATGCTAGATGTGGAGGTTTGGGCCCATAAACATTTCAGACAAACAACTATCTTTATTTGATTTAACCTCCTGAAGATTCTTATCACTACCTCTCAAGAACTGATTGCATATTCAATATATAAATTCCTTAGTTCAGAGACTGATTTAATCATCTGACATATATTATCACTACGACAAAGTGACTGTTACGGTAGTTGGTTTTTATGTCGCCTGCATATTTTGTAGGTGACATATAGGTATCGTTATGTCGGCGCCCTTGTTAGCGGCGCCGTCCGCACTACGATGGCCGATATCAGCCGTCACGTTACGCGCATTTATGTGATGCGAGTAAACTGACATAGTAAAAATTACATGACGGGTTACTCTCGTGCGATGCGAGTAACCTGTTATAGGCTAAAATCACTTGACATGTTACTCTCATGTGATGCGGGTAACCTGACATAGACTAAAAACTCACTTGACATGTTACTAGTATGTGGTGCGAGTGACTGTGGCAGTGACTGTACACAGACACGAAGGAAATGACTGTACACTTACAAAACCCATTACTTTTCCAGAGTATAGTTTTAACGTAGTAGACCTTTCAAAAGAGGATATCATGGCGACCCTCGAATATGTACGCAATTTAGTTTTTTGCTGATTAAACCGGTTATACAATGGAGCTCGTGTAATCTAGTCAATTCATGATTTGACAACAGACTAATTGCAACATAATTTCTTTTTGATTTTCCTGTAGATTGGTATATTTATGTGGTAAAAAAGAGTCCCCGAAAATCTAAATTGGGTGAAATAGTTTTATTCACCACACAGAATTGAGGAAATAAGAGAAATTGCTTAATTGACCAAATTTAAAGCCAAATAGTATACTCTTTAGTGACACTGGACATGAGAGTAGCCCGTCATGTGATTTTTACTATGTCAGGTTAGTCGCATCACACGAGAGTAACCCGTCATGTGATTTTTACTATATCAGGTTAGTCGTATCACACGAGAGTAACCCGTCATGTGATTTTTACTATATCAGGTTAGTCGTATCACACGAGAGTAACCGTCATGTGATTTTTACTATGTCAGGGTTAGTCGTATCACATAAATGCGAGTAACTTGACGGCTGATATCCGCCATCGTACCGCACAAAGATTTCCGTGCGGGAACTCAAGTTCCCTTGGGCCGTTCAAACTCAAACTTCATGCGGTAATCATTTACCGAAAGAGCTTGCCCTGTATTGCAGAATTCCAGGCATACTTTCTTAAAGTAAAAAACGTATATATATCTTCGTAGTCACCCAAGTTGCTGTGCAGGCTACACATCCACTTTCGTGGAATTATTTTCATATTGGAACTCAATTTTGAAACTACAAGAAAAAAATGACATTCATTACCCCATTGTCATCGTAGTCAATAGATTGAATGTCGCTCTCATTTTAAAGGGTAATTAAAACAACGCACCTCTGGAAAATGTTAGTACATGAGCAAATCCTAAACGACATTACCCCAAATACATCAAATATTTGTAGGAGAACTGTAGAGGAGGAACGAATAATATTACACAGAACTACTGAATACACATCACATAATGGTGGGCGCCAGAATCCCGCTGGGATCTCGTTATATAAGCGTGTATTTTGTCATTAATATTAGCACGATACACACATTGTAGCGTGACATATGGTCGTGTTTGTATCTAAACTATTGTAAACGATAAATCTATAACAGGAAGTTAAGAACACATTCTCCTGTGTTTACGTTTGGTTTGGTGATGCAGTTATCAAAATATATAGACAATACAAGTACCTAGTTCTGTCGGTGTCGAAACGCATCAACTTGAAAGTCCCACAATAGGGCGTACGCATATAATACCTGCCAAATATGTTGTCATAACGGAAGGTGTTTATCACAAGGACATGTATGTCACTTTACGATACAT
Organism: Pecten maximus; assembly: GCF_902652985.1. NCBI lineage: Eukaryota > Metazoa > Mollusca > Bivalvia > Pectinida > Pectinidae > Pecten > Pecten maximus. The sequence continues at coordinate 19,370,981 of NC_047015.1, forward strand.
TGCTTATATTTTCATGCTATTGTAATTATATATTGCTATGTTGTATAACATAGATATCGATTAAGATACGCTGCTATATTTAGTGATATTACCAATTGCACTCTGTGATGTTGTGGAGATGTAATAACCTACGAACTGTTATACTGTAATTAATTGATAAATGTACGTCATGTCGCTGTTTATCTTACGAGTTTGTTAATTGTCTATCGATATTCTTTTGTTAGAAAGATACTTGTCTAATTATCATATAAAACAATGCTATACACACTATGTTAATGTATTAATTGTGTAGTTGTATTTTAGTACCAATGTGTTACTAATGGCAGATGAATTTTATGGACGATAAATAACTATATGCTATTGGAGTGCATTTATGATGGTATATTCCGATAAGTTTGTGCCATGTAAAATGTCAGCAAGGGTATGCGTATTATGGTAAATTGCCAAATAACATTACAGGGCTACCTCCGTCTGTGTGCGGAACAAGTCAGGGCAAATCCACGGGTAAATTCTATCTCCAGCTCTACTTTCTTTCTCGATTCTTCGTTATCTTCACTGATACACGTGTTGTTAGTCGCACATAAAACACACGGGCTCCTTACAGATTAACGAGGAATGTTTCAATTATTTCTTCTAAGATATCTAAATTTAATCGTAGAAGAAAACTTATTTCAAAAGGTACAGAAATCCATTGTTGTTTCCTTTTATCTGCATGCGCACCTGTGTCGAATAGGGACTGTTAACTGACTAGTTTAGGCAATGTTTGTGTGGATCAAACAAATTCTCTGATGCCGTTCTCAATGGTATTATGTCCACTTTAATAGACATCGCAACATATTGTTTGTATTTACCGATGATAAAAGTATCAGAATTTCTCCATCCTCACACGGATAGAACTTCCTGGTGTGTGTAGAACAACCAGTCAAGTATATGTTTACATTGGTACATTGTCGTCAGGTTGGTAAGGATACGTGTAAAGAGACTCTCGTATATCACAACTAGTATTTGGGATTTTGTCTGTTGAAGGTTTCAGTTTAGTCACTGAAAAGTCACGAATCAAATACTAGTTGTGATATATAAAAAGTGTACTCACATGCACAATTACCAAACTGAGGATTTTCTTCGTAACAACTAGTCCTGGTATTGTGTACTATATTAACTCGAATACTCCAGAACACCTCACTAGCATTGCACCTATTGTATTAGTATGACAATGTTTGTTATTCCTACTCTTCCTACTCATTTTTAGATTTTTGCATGATGTACACTGAAATTGTCCTTTCTACATTCAACCACTTAAATATAGATTATGGTCCATAACCTTTTAGTCATCAAAAAACATTTGAAAGACGGTGGACACTGCTGTTTGGTTCTAGATAGATCGACCTTAACTATTTATGCTGTTGTTTCTCGATGGACCGACGTTATCTATTTATACTGTTGTTTCTAGAAAGATCGACCTTTCCTATTTTGACTGTTGTTTATAAATAAACCAACCTTACCTATTTATGCTGATGTTTGTAGAAAAATCGACCTTACCACTGTATACTGTTCTTTCTATATATACCAACCTACCTACTTAAACTGTTGTTTATAAACATACCTTCCTTTTCTATTTATACTGTTGGTTATAAATATACCGATCTTGCCTTTTTCTAAACATGTGACAAAAGGACTGTTGTTTCTAGATAGACCGACCTCACCTATTTTTCATGTTGTTTCTAGATAAACCGACCTTACCTATTTAACCTGTTATTTCAAGATAGAATTACCATACCTATTGATACTGTTGTTTCAAGAAAGATTTACCATACCTATTTATACTGTTGTTTGTAGATAAACCGACCTTACCTATCTATACTGTCGTTTTAAAGAAAGATTTACCATTACTATTTATACTGTTGTTTCAAGAAAGATTTACCATACTTATTTATACTGTTGTTTCTAGATAGATCGACCTTATCTATTTATACTGTTGTTTCTAGATAGATCGACCTTTCCCTATTTTTTGCTGTTGTTTATAAATAGATCGACCTTACCTATTTATACTCTTTTGTCTAGATAGATCGACCTTGTCTATTTATACTGTTGTTCTAGGTAGACCGACCCTACCTATTTATACTGTTTTGTCTAGATATACCGACCCTACCTATTTATACTGTTGTTTCTAGATAGATCGATGTTACCTATTGATACTGTGTTTTTCCAGATAGACCTACCTCACCTTTGTATACTGCGTTTTCCAGATAGATCGAATTTCAAGGTTGATTTGCAGTCATTTTTCGAAGTCAATGCATCTTTTCCCACCCTTCTATAGTCATCCATATACATTATGTGGTGCTGACTTCAGTATACGTAGTTAACGTAGGACTTTTTCAAGTTTGTTTTATTAACTTTGAGTCTTCCGATTTATAAGTATCATAGACATACATAATATACACATTTACTTAACATCGACAATATAAAAGAATAATAAATACGTGTAAAAGACAATATACTCGGAGAGCATAACTTATTCTTATGACATTAGCCACTTTAATGTAGCTCTCAATTTTTATAATTATTTTATATTTTGTCCGTTAAATGACTTATCAATATAAACATGCTTGGCTTTTCAAATAGTAGCTTTTCAAACATTTATTATGTATATCAGAGTAACATGGACATTTTAGAATAAAATGAAATTCATCTTCGATTTTAGATTACAAACAGTACAAATTCTCAAGTGTTCCTGAAATATTTGATAAAGATTTATTTCTACATTTAAATCGTGAGCTGACAGCCGAATTTTAGAAATGTCTTCTAAGTACCATTTCCCTAATGGTATTCTCATATAACGCTGCACAATAAATTCATTGTTACTATCTACATCCAATGCACATGTACTTAAAGAGTCTTAATTCCCATAGCAATGCAAATGGATATCTACTACGCTCTTTGTTACGTACACTGAGTAATTGTTGACAGAATACAGTATGTAATTTTTCAACTTCAAGCGCTTTATGAAAGTCCTGTATTTCTGAATCATAACTTAAAATACATTTAATATATGTATCAAAAACCGATAGCTGGGTTTCAAGGTTAAGATAATTTTTATGATATACATACAAAACTGAAAAAAAAATTATCTTTAATCTGCTACTTTTTGCTGTGTTTTTCAAAAAGTTCCATTGTAATTTAGCAAAATACCTAGATAATTGAATTCATTTACTATTTCCAAATGACATCCGTTATAAGTGTATGTCCAATTTTTATTCCTCAAAATACCAAAATACCACCATTCATAAATACAAACATTTTTTTTCATTTGTATTAACTCTTAAATCCCACTTTTTTGTATATATTTCTACAGAATTTAACATGTTTTACACTAACAACTTTCCATCAATTCCTTCTCTAATTAATTTGAACGACATGTTTTTATTGATGAAGTCAAATGCCTTTTTGATGACCAAAACTGCCCTGCAGGTAGAGCGTAAGAATTGTACCAATTTATATATCTTATCAAATGACATTAGTCTCATGTCAATAATTAACGTAAAAATATTTCCCAAACAGCTAACTTAAGTCATACCTCTGTGATTATTGATATTATATATACCATTGTGCGTTAGTTTGGGAATCTATATTTAGTGGAAAAAAATGACAAAGGCTAAGATGAAATATATTGAGGACGATAAATTGGGGAAAACTTAATTGGCAATGTTAAGTTCGATGGAAACAGATATTCTAGGAAACAGTTTATCCATAGGCGATAAAGGTCTGCTCATGTCTAATCCAGATTGGTGACAACGAAACGTCAATGTACATGTGCGATAATTGAATACGTTTTGCTCCGTATCTCACCTAATAAAATCCTCTATAACGTCAAAATAATGTTACCGTACGAGCTGGGTGGGGTATTAGTTCTCCTAGTTAGTAATCATCTTTACAAATGACCTGTGTTAGATAATACATTGTTTTATATACGAACTGCCATACACTCTATCATAGTGTTACACGGTATAGCCATACTGTATGATTACTATAAGTATTGTCGATGGTATTACTTTATTCAGATTGGTTCCTTTTCAGATAATGTTATTCCCATGATTTCCTATATCTAATTAGCATTGAATTCACAATACATTAATATCCAACTAACTTCTAAAATGCCACGAACACGCCCAAGATTATACGCCTTGTAGTGAAAGCTTTGTAGTGAAACCGCGTCATAATTCCCACAAAGAATGGTGTGGTTATTGAAGTCAGGACCACCCACATACCCTGTGTTTCTGTTTATCACACAAGATAAAATTTTATACTTATCTCTTTGCCGACAAGAACACTTTTGTTATAGATTTTTATTCCGTAACTGTTGGGAAGTCTTACAAAGATTTGTTTTCCAGTTTAATAAAGGTAGATGATTCAGGGGAAATCATATGGGATACTTTAATGTGTCCATAAAACATAACACACATTGGTCTCCTCTTTATAGTTACCAAAACTACCTATACATTAATAGTAACAATATGACCTATATCACATATAAGCATGAACTATTTATCTCCGATATTTGTTGATATTGGAATTATCTATTTTTGGAAATCATCATTTACTAAATCGTGCATGATGCACGTATATATTTTAGGAGATTTGTTATTTTATATTCCTTGAAAGAGTGCGAGAGTAAACGTGAATGATTGCATACGGCTCTGTAGTCTTATGATGATAAATTGGGAATGTCTTAGACATATAGGAAACCGAAGTTGAAACAAGCGTGGCATCAATGCTCTCTAAATTACAAGCAGTGTATATCAGAATGTAACTACTGCGCACATTAGACGGTACAGCATTAACACCGACCTTTTCATCTTTAACGTAATAAGTACGACATTATGAGCAGCAGAAGTGTTGCGCTTTGATCAGTCAGTGAAATTGAGCTTTATTATTATCATGTGGTTTATAAACCGTGTACTAAGTCAGCGGTGTTGTAGTTTACAGCCCAAATGATCCGGAGTCGTTGATGAAGAGTAGCACCTCGATAGTTGAGGGAGTCGGGCTCACGCTTTTCGGAATCTATCACGTCGTCATAATTATCGTCCTCATCAACATGCTGATCGCCATGATGAGCCATTCGTTCGAGGATATACAAGTAAGTATTTATGTCACTAACCGTATCAAATTTGTGGTGATTTATTTATAAGAACCCCTGATGCATGTTAGTGTAGGTACATGGGAATCGTTAAATGTAGCCTTGTTCTGTTATATAGCTGTATATGCAACATCAGATAGCGTTCTGTTATATAGTTGTGTATGAACCATCAGATAGCGTTCTGCTATATAGTTGTGTATGTACCATCAGATACTGTTCTGTTATATAGTTGTGTATGTACCGATAGATAGCGTTCTCTGTTATATAGTTGTGTATGTACCATCAGACAGCGTTCTCTGTTATATAGTTGTGTATGTACCATCAGATAGTGTTCTGTTATATAGTTGTGTATGTACCATCAGATAGTGTTCTGTTATATAGTTGTGTATGTACCATCAGATAGTGTTCTGTTATATAGTTGTGTATGTACCATCAGATAGCGTTCTCTGTTATATAGTTGTGTATGTACCATCAGATAGTGTTCTCTGTTATATAGTTGTGTATGTACCATCAGATAGTGTTCTGTTATATAGTTGTGTATGTACATTCAGATAGCGTTCTGTTATATAGTTGTGTATGTACCATCAGATAGCGTTCTCTGTTATATAGTTGTGTATGTACCATCAGATAGTGTTCAATGTTATATAGTTGTGTATGTACCATCAGACAGCGTTCTGTTATATAGTTGTGTATGTACCATCAGACAGCGTTCTGTTATATAGTTGTGTATGTACCATCAGATAGTGTTCTGTTATATAGTTGTGTATGTACCATCAGATAGTGTTCTGTTATATAGTTGTGTATGTACCATCATATAGCGTTCTCTGTTTTATAGTTGTGTATGTACCATCAGATAGTGTTCACTGTTATATAGTTGTGTATGTACCATCAGATAGTGTTCTGTTATATAGTCGTGTGTGTACCATCAGATAGCGTTCTGTTATATAGTTGTGTATGTACCATCAGATAGTGTTCTGTTATATAGTTGTGTATGTACTATCAGACAGCGTTCTGTGTTATATAGTTGTGTATGTACCATCAGATAGTGTTCTCTGTTATATAGTTGTGTATGTACCATCAGATAGCGTTCTGTTATATAGTTGTGTATGTACCATCAGATAGCGTTGTCTGTTATATAGTTGTGTATGTACCATCAGATAGCGTTCTGTTATATAGTTGTGTATGTACCATCAGATAGCGATCTGTTATATAGTTGTGTATGTACCATCAGATAGTGTTCTGTTATATAGTTGTGTATGTACCATCAGATAGTGTTCTGTTATATAGTTGTGTATGGGCCATCAGATAGTGTTCTCTGTTATATAGTTGTGTATGTACCATCAGATAGTGTTCTCTGTTATATAGTTGTGTATGTACCATCAGATAGTGTTCTGTTATATAGTTGTGTATGTACCGTCAGATAGCGTTCTGTTATATAGTAGTGTATGTACCATCAGATAGTGTTCTGTTATATAGTTGTGTATGTACCGTCAGATAGCGTTCTGTTCTATTGTTGTGTATGTACCATCAGACAGCGTTCTGTTATATAGTTGTGTATGTACCATCAGATAGTGTTCTGTTATATAGTTGTGTATGTACCATCAGACAGCGTTCTGTTCTATTGTTGTGTATGGACCATCAGATAGTGTTCTGTTATATAGTTGTGTATGTACCATCAGATAGTGTTCTCTGTTATATAGTTGTGTATGTACCATCAGATAGTGTTCTGTTATATAGTTGTGTATGTACCATCAGATAGTGTTCTCTGTGATATAGTTGTGTATGTACCATCAGATAGTGTTCTGTTATATAGTTGTGTATGTACCATCAGATAGTGTTCTGTTCTATTGTTGTGTATGGACCATCAGATAGCGTTCTCTGTGATATAGTTGTGTATGTACCATCAGACAGCGTTCTCTGTGATATAGTTGTGTATGTACCATCAGATAGTGTTCTGTTATATAGTTGTGTATGTACCATCAGACAGCGTTCTGTTCTATTGTTGTGTATGGACCATCAGATAGCGTTCTCTGTTATATAGTTGTGTATGTACCATCAGACAGCGTTCTCTGTGATATAGTTGTGTATGTACCATCCGATAGCGTTCTGTTATTGTAGTTGTATATGGTATGCACAAAGTGCGGTATGTTTTGTCTAATTTGTACACAGTGATGCGATTTTTGTCGATTTTACATGCGTCCATTGATGCCATTCCAGCACTCAGCCTCCGGTAAATCGCCGTAACGTGTTCTTTGGGCAATTTCATACCCACCATTAGATGTCAGAGGTGCTCGTGTCAGGTTTGAAAATACCGACGATAGAGAGCGAAGTTCAATGGCAATGATAGCGTGTATAATATCATTACACTTATGATACTGTTCTGGACTGCCATTCATATACTAGATCACATGTAATGTCGCTCTAACAGTAGTTATCTGTCCTGATGACTGAAACCTAAATGTATTCTCTATTATGTATGTAATATATATCAGTACATCTTATATATCTAGCTTGTTTTGTCGTTTACGTGTATTAGTGTTGATAAAAATCATAAAAAGCTTGCTACTTTGTTTGAAGTCGTCTTGCCGTGATTGCAAACTGTTGTAAAACATATTATAGTCGGCTGTCAGTAACGTAGCCAACTAAATTGTACACAGCAAGCCTTGCACCCTTCCCGGAGGGCGCCATCCTCATACAAACTACGGCAGCTTGCACAATGGAAATATCTTTGACTACTTGAGCATGGGGTTCCAATTATAAATAGTTAGGGCAATCGACTGAAGCGTTGCGTGAGAAACTTTTGTTTTTCCACTTCTAAGCACTATATCATTACTTTTCCGCTTATTACTCCAGTGTTTATCATTATATGTGTTATAGCTCTTTACCGCCCAATGTAAACCAGTCGAGCGACTTGTTTTGATTTACTCACAAGACTTACTGATGATAGATTAGGGATACGAATAATAACTTCAACATCCATAGATACACCGTTGTGAGTCTCTTCGCTTTACTCTTCGGGTGTAAATAATGTCTAGGTGTTATTCAGTTGTATCGCCTCCCTACTTACGTGTAAAATAGTAAGACATGTTCTGTTGCTATATTTCGTTAGTGTAAAATAATAAGACTTGTTCTGCTTTCCTCTTTTAGTATAAAACAATAAGGCACGCTCTGTCGCATTACTCTTTAGTGTAAACCGTAAGTGAGTCTCATTCTGTCGCTTTACTCCATTGGTGTAAATATAGAGTCTCATTCTGTCACTTTACTCCATTGGTGTAAAACATTGGGTCTCATTCTGTCACTTTACTCCATTGGTGTAAAACATTGGGTCTCATTCCGTCGCTTTAAAACATGGAAACAGACTCGCTCTATCACTTTACATTGTAAGCGTAGATCAGTCAGATGGATTGAGATGCCTTACCCCCCTTGTGTATACCAGTATAACATTAGATGGGGAATGATGTAACTATTTTTATTATCTGTGTTTGTGACATGTTTCAGACTGACTGTGATGTAGAATGGAAGTTTGCCCGAACTAAGTTATGGCTGAACTACATGGATGAGGGCAGTACTTTACCTGTGCCATTTAACATGATCCCTTCCATTAAGTCTTTCTGCTATTTGTGGAAGTTCTGCAGAGACCTGTTTGCTATGGCTGATAGTAATTGGTCGGTTTACCAGAAAGCTCGAAAACAGACGTTTATCAAGGTAACCTGTGATATGGTTATAACCACTGTGTTGTTTTGTGTGTATTTTCCAATGTTAAAGAATGTGCAGCTGTTATTCCAGACATAACTCCGCCACCTTTATATACGTTCGGATTACGTTTAATGCTGTCTAGTAAGTGTTCCAATGCATGATTTGTCAGGTTATTTTGGTACCTCTAAGGGTCACAGTATTACTAAATATACGCTTTGATTGCAAAAACTTTCAACATCTTACAATTGCGAAACAAGGTATATCATCTATGAATCACTCGTGTTGGCCCGGTTGAGAGTGTGTTATGCTATGACATGTTGGGGTACGATTTGTTTTGTCGCCATGAATTTCGGAACCCTGGATCATGTCGATGTTTGTAGGATCCACTACGACATTAAGAAAATACCTCAAAATATAATCTATGTCAATGTACCTTACAAATGTTCGCACTCAGTCTAACATGCTTGTTATGTCTTCGTTTGTTCATTAGTGTGGCTTGTTGTGTAAAGTCCGTATAGAGTCAAAGTTGTGGCATTGTTTCGTTGTGTCACCGAATTATGCACTATTTCCGTAAATGATGCCAGCTACCGGCGGTACATACACTGTACTCTACTAGAAAGGTGTTTCACAGGCGCTACATTGAACGGTACGTGGCGCCGTGTAAACATCTATCTTGTGGTGTCCAAATATCAGCCGTGACGTCGTATTATCAGCCAAGTGGTGAAGTTAGGGTGTCGTTATATAATAAACTTGTATGTCTGCTTGTGGTGTCGGATGTGGTTTGTCATACCGGGCTATTTATATACTGGGTAATGTATATTTAGCGATGTCATTGTGGGAAAATCCTGATTCTGCATTGTACTTGTAGTTTGATCATTACATGTAGCATCGCTGACGAATTGAAGAATTGCGTAACAGAGGAATGAGATGTAGTTTAGTTCATTGATCAGTAATATGACTTGATAATGTATTCATTACTAAATTAAATTGTGCTGTTCATGTGTGTTTTGAACAATATATTTTACCAACTAATGATGACACTTTAGACACTTCAATATGTATTGTTTTGTTGTGCAGAAGAGACGCGAAAATATATGCAAGTCATTGGAACTGAAAACTGACAATACCTCATACTCTGAAATGATACAACGGCTGGTCAAGAGATATCTGTTTAAACTTGAGAGAGCAAAAGATGAGAAGGAAAACTGTAAGTATGATATAAAGTATTTATGTTTTACATTTCCGGGGTTCCTTAACATGTGTGCGAACAGTTAACACACCGATTTTTTTACAGTATGTTGGCCTATGCTATATTAAGCACTAAAACAAATATGGTTCAACCAGACTTAATAACGATTTATGCTTAGAAGTATAGTGTTATATCCATTTCATTTTGTTATATTATGTATTCAATCATTTGTCATAATTATACTTGTCGAAATAACCTTGGTTGAGTAGAGTCTTATCCGCGGTTTATTTGGCGAATACAGTATCAATACGGTACGATAACGTGTTTTCTTTGGTATAGGGATTGCAGCACAATACAGCGATTTTCCCACTACGTGCATAACACATATTTGCGCCCAAAGATATTGTTTTTCATTGAATTGAACAATGTATGGTAGCAATCAGTCTGTTCCATGGATACAACGGGATGCACACATATATAAATAGAAACTTTATTGTGTGAGTGTTGTTTCCATCTCATATTAAATACTTCAGGCAAACAAACACAAATGCATGCAGTCAAACAGCCCATTGCGTAGGTCCGTGCTTAGTAAAGCTTGATGATAATCTAACCTCTTCTAAACTGGTTGGGATATTTTGTTGTTATAAAAGTATAACTCAAGTTAGATAAAACGAGAGAAAATGGGAAACAAAAAATACATTTACAAGGAAACCTTTGAAAAATAAAGTGAAATAAGACCATGTGTTCCAAACGGCTAAGCGACTTCTGTTCATCGGTGACACCTGTCTTACAAATACTGTATAGGCCTAATTAGGTGTAGATCACATTTTCAAAATGAGAACAAGAGATATGACAATCGAACAACCAGGCACATCGTGGCACCTCAACAACGACAAGCTAGACACCTATAGATGGGACTCTTCTCAGTTAGTAATCTCCGAACATGTGTGTTCTCTCTTCCAGCCAAAATAGTAATCTTAGTGACAGTTTGGTCTCGTCGAGATGCCTGTTCACACAAGGATGATATATTGTCGCATTAAATTCACATTCACCCAGATTTTCCCCAAACCGCTATATCAACTATATGGTATATACATGTATGTAGACGCATTTGGCACTGTAAAATCGGCAACATGACGATAGTACGTGCTTATTTATAGTAAAAGATGGCGGACCAAACATACGGTCAGAGGAAGTGGAGATTGCCGATATGAATGATACACCACCTCCAGTACCGAACGCCCCAAACCGAATCCAGTATGCCACTCCGCCAACCATACACGAAGACGAGGAGGAGGGGGTCCATATGAACAGCAAAAGTACGTATTTCAATCGTAAGTACACAAAATACTTTTACTATTCTTTCCTTGGTTCAGTTTGCTTCTAGATATTGATTACATGTTAACAAAGTACATAGACGTTTTAATTTTACAAGTACTTATTATTATCACGTATATGTGACTTCGTTTAATGCCGAATAATGAACAGGGAATTCTTAAAACATGTTCAACAGGCAGATGAAGGTACTATTATGAAAAATGAAATACATTGTATATCAAAAGAAAGACAACATATAGTAAATATGTATACATTATCAAAGATAAGTTCTCTGATTATGTATTTGAAGTTAAGATATATCGATATGTTTTTATCAAGTTATTATTGTTTTCAATAACGGATATCGAAAGGTGAAAAGTGACTGACGTGTTCTAAGAATCTACCTATATAAAATAAAATCATACCTATGCCTATAAGATATGCAGACTGCAATGAATAGTATAAGTATGACACTACAATAATTATAATTCATAAGAAGCGTATACATGTATTTGTACTGCTACTATTTCCCATTTTACAATCAAATGTATGTTTGACATGTATGACATATCTGCAATGTGTCAAATCATCAACTAATGACGACCTATGTATTCTTTCTGCCACTCAGACATGGTATATTATGGTATTTAGGTTTGCTGAACATTGTCTGTATTGTAGCCTCCAGAGGACCACCTCCGCGGCGGAAAGGCGTTAACCGGCGGGTATCAAATCCCGCAGCACCTGCCCCAACAACCTTGGTCATCCCACAACTGGATGCTATCCAACGCTCGCAGAAACTGCTTGATGTACGCTTACAACACCTTCAAACGAACAGCAAGATGAATACTAAAATCATTGACGATATAGAGTTTTTGAGGAGAGTAATGAATGAAAACCAGAAAGCGTTGTGCAATATTATTCAAGCTTTAGGAAGTATGCAATGTGAAATTGTGAACCTTGTAAAATGTTTTGCGCCAGTTCCAACACAGACTCAAAACAACGTACCTAACACTCATTCTCAGCAGAACTCCATCCATAGATTTGGCAGTGGAAAGAAACGTCCAAGTCACGTGACTGATGATGACGAGAGTGAAGTGTGACTGGTGTGACGGGTTTAGTATCTATTCAGGTTTAATACAGGGAGACAGCGAGACCAGGGTGTCGACTGTCGTTTTCCTTCTATTGTATGTGATAAGTTGTTCATGCACATTACTTTCCAAAGTATCTCACTTTATTATTGCCTCCCCTTTTTAGATATATAATAGAACCTGCCTCGATATTTAAGGGAAAAAACAGATGAAATATACAGCTACTACGCGTAATACGTAAATCATGGAACATGTACATGTATACACTAAGAACGGGGAATAACTACGTGTAATACGTTAATCATGGAACATGTATACACTTAGGACGGGGAATAACTACGTGTAATATATAAATCATTATATACACCCAGGACGTGGGATAACTACGTGTAATATATAAATCATTATATAGACACCTAGGACAGGGAATAACTACGTGTAATATATAAATAATTATATACACCTAGGACGTGGGATAACTACGTGTAATATATAAATCATTATATAGACACCTAGGACAGGGAATAACTACGTGTAATATATAAATCATTATATACACCAAGGACGGGGAATAACTACGTGTAATATATAAATCATTATATACACCAAGGACGGGGAATAACTACGTGTAATATGTAAATCATTATATACACTTAGGACGGGGAATAACTACGTGTAATATGTAAATCATTATATACACTTAGGACGGGGAATAACTACGTGTAATACGTAAATCATTATATACACTTAGGACGGGGAATAACTACGTGTAATATGTAAATCAATATATACACATAGGACGGGGAATAACTACGTGTAATATATAAATCATTGTATACACCTAGGACGAGGAATAACTACGTGTAATACGTTAATTATGGAACATGTATACACTTAGGACGGGGAATAACTACGTGTAATATATAAATCATTATATAGACACCAAGGACGGGGAATAACTACGTGTAATATATAAATCATTATATACACCAAGGACGGGGAATAACTACGTGTAATATATAAATCATTATATAGACACCTAGGACGGGGAATAACTACGTGTAATATATAAATCATTATATAGACACCAAGGACGGGGAATAACTACGTGTAATATATAAATCATTATATACACCAAGGACGGGGAATAACTACGTGTAATATATAAATCATTATATACACCAAGGACGGGGAATAACTACGTGTAATATGTAAATCATTATATACACCTAGGACGGGGAATAACTACGTGTAATATATAAATCATTATATACACCAAGGACGGGGAATAACTACGTGTAATATATAAATCATTATATACACCAAGGACGGGGAATAACTACGTGTAATATATAAATCATTATATACACCCAGGACGGGGAATAACTACGTGTAATATATAAAAATCATTATATACACCTAGGACGGGGAATAACTACGTGTAATATATAAATCATTATATACACCTAGGACGGGGAATAACTACGTGTAATATGTAAATCATTATATACACCTAGGACGGGGAATAACTACGTGTAATATATAAATCATTATATAGACACCAAGGACGGGGAATAACTACGTGTAATACGTTAATCATTATATACACCTAGGACGGGGAATAACTACGTGTAATATGTAAATCATTATATAGACACCAAGGACGGGGAATAACTACGTGTAATATGTAAATCATTATATACACCTAGGACGGGGAATAACTACGTGTAATATGTAAATAATTATATACACCTAGGACGTGGGATAACTACGTGTAATACGTAAATCATCATATACACCTCGGACAGGGAATAACTACGTGTAATATATAAATCATTATATACACCTAGGACGGGGAATAACTACGTGTAATATATAAATCATTATATACACATAGGAAGGCGAATAACTACGTGTAATATGTAAATCATTATATACACCTAGGACGGGGAATAACTACGTATAATATATAAATCATTATATACACATAGGAAGGCGAATAACTACGTGTAATATGTAAATCATTATATAGACACCTAGGACGGGGAATAACTACGTGTAATGCGTTAATCATTATATAGACACCAAGGACGGGGAATAACTACGTGTAATATGTAAATCATTATATACACTTAGGACGGGGAATAACTACGTGTAATATATAAATCATTATATACACCTAGGACGGGGAATAACTACGTGTAATATGTAAATCATTATATACACATAGGACGGGAATAATTACGTGTAATATGTAAATCATTATATACACCTAGGACGGGGAATAACTACGTGTAATACGTAAATCATTATATACACCCAGGACGGGGAATAACTACGTGTAATACGTAAATCATTATATACACCTAGGACGGGGAATAACTACGTGTAATATGTAAATCATTATATAGACACCTAGGACGGGGAATAACTACGTGTAATATGTAAATCATTATATACACATAGGACGGGAATAACTACGTGTAATATGTAAATCATTATATACACCTAGAACGGGGAGTAACTACGTGTAATATTTAAATCATTATATACACTAAGGACGGGGAATAACTACGTGTAATACGTTAATCATTATATACACCTAGGACGGGGAATAACTACGTGTAATACGTTAATCATTATATAGACACCTAGGACAGGGAATAACTACGTGTAATATGTAAATCATTATATACACTAAGGACGGGGAATAACTACGTGTAATACGTTAATCATTATATAGACACCTAGGACAGGGAATAACTACGTGTAATATATAAATCATTATATACACTTAGGACGGGGAATAACTACGTGTAATATATAAATCATTATATAGACACCTAGGACGGGGAATAACTACGTGTAATATGTAAATCATTATATACACTTAGGACGGGGAATAACTACGTGTAATATGTAAATCATTATATACACTTAGGACGGGGAATAACTACGTGTAATATGTAAATCATTATATACACTTAGGACGGGGAATAACTACGTGTAATACGTTAATCATTATATACACCTAGGACAGGGAATAACTACGTGTAATATATAAATCATTATATACACTTAGGACGGGGAATAACTACGTGTAATATATAAATCATTATATACACTTAGGACGGGGAATAACTACGTGTAATATATAAATCATTATATAGACACCTAGGACGGGGAATAACTACGTGTAATATGTAAATCATTATATACACTTAGGACGGGGAATAACTACGTGTAATATGTAAATCATTATATACACTTAGGACGGGGAATAACTACGTGTAATATGTAAATCATTATATACACTTAGGACGGGGAATAACTACGTGTAATACGTTAATCATTATATACACCTAGGACAGGGAATAACTACGTGTAATATATAAATCATTATATACACTTAGGACGGGGAATAACTACGTGTAATATATAAATCATTATATACACTTAGGACGGGGAATAACTACGTGTAATACGTAAATCATTATATACACTTAGGACGGGGAATAACTACGTGTAATACGTAAATCATTATATACACCTAGGACAGGGAATAACTACGTGTAATACGTAAATCATTATATACACCTAGGACAGGGAATAACTACGTGTAATACGTAAATCATTATATACACTTAGGACGGGGAATAACTACGTGTAATATGTAAATCATTATATACACCTAGGACGGGGAATAACTACGTGTAATACGTAAATCATTATATACACATAGGACGGGGAATAACTACGTGTAATATATAAATCATTATATAGACACCTAGGACAGGGAATAACTACGTGTAATATATCAATCATTTTATACACTTAGGACGGGGAATAACTACGTGTAATATATCAATCATTATATACACTTAGGACGGGGAATAAATACGTGTAATATGTAAATCATGGAACATGTATACACTTAGGACGGAGAATAACTACGTGTAATACGTAAATCATTGTATACACCTAGGACGGGGAATACATGTAACTACGTGTTATATGAAATGTGAAGGACCTTCCAGGTCAGCTAACTTTTCTGATATTTTTTGCGTAAATAAGTGATACAGCGGCAACCAAATAATCAATATACAATGTAGATATCAGCAACCAAACAAAAGATATCAGGATTTTAGTTGTTCCTTACATGATTAAGTATATCTAGTCACGTGATCACGGATATATCTATAGCCACACAAGTTCCGATACATTCACATTGTGGCCGAGCGCAGGTCGTTCATGGTCAGCATTTTTTTGATAGTTGTGCCCCATTTGGGATTATTTAAAATTGTTTGAGGTTATGTATTATTGTTGAGAATGACGTACTTTTGTTGTGATATATTGTACACAGGTTTAGCAGGGGTGACAATGATATGTACAATATAATCGTGTTTTGAACTATAATGATTTCATGATATAGATATTATGTAATGGAGATATAGATATTATGTAATGGAGATATAGATATTATGAAATGGAGATATAGATATTATGTAATAGTGTTACTGCTATCTTGTATCTAACAGGCGAGTTGATGTTAGCTTATTTATAGTTTTCTACAACACGAATCGTTTGTGTGTTTAGTGCATGTAAACTTTAGTTATTGACGTACACTAGATACTTAGTATTTGATTACTGAATTACATTTGTTGTGAGGTTATAATGTAGTTATTGTTCAATGCACCACTATGTCACTTTTTGTCACCACTTCTACTTATATCTATGATGATAATGTAAATGATTATAGTTATATACTGGGGGTATGTGATCCAGATTCCCAGTAAAAGCGTTTTGAAGGTTTTTTTTCTCAATTTCCCATTACACGCCACTGTGTTTAACTTTTTACTGATGGCTCGGCAAGAGATTAAGTGACACATATGAACCTGTTTAATGATGTCCCACCGAATCACATTAACAGTTACTTAATGCTCCCCATGCGCTCCTGCAAAATAATTCGTTCTTCCTCATCTTCGTATAGGTAACCAATTTATCGTTACCATTTGCTTCCGCAAATATCTTTTCTTTGTTTCTCATTTTTATATACGTAACCAATGTATCGCTGCTAGTACATTTTTCACATTAACATGTATTTTATTGTTTGTGTTCCTGGCGTTTGTGAAACTTGGCCGCCTACAGACCGTAAAAAATCAATTGCCTGCTCCTTACTTATGTAGCTGTTATTTTAATTAACGACTTTTTCTAACTTTATTGCGAAACTACTACGACAAAATTCCCACAATGACTATAACTGTTGACGTAAGACAACACTAAACCAAACCTTCAAAATTACTGATTTATCTACATACAATATATCTATATAACCAACGTTTGCCATCCATTTGACATGAGAAGGATCTGTCATGTTTTCCTTACCCTTTTACTCAGTGACTGCAGTGTTTTCTTTACTTTTATATATGATGTGTGTCTGATCATAGTGCCCATGTACTATCGTTTTACTGATATAAAGTCATTTATTTCTAGCAATAGACGCCAACGAAACATTCTTAGATTACCTTTAATTTTATCTGTGATTATTTATTGTAGTTATTATGTGCCAATAAATTGATTTTAGTGTTTACGTTGTTTTTCTCCTCATGTTCTGTAGGACAGCTAGGAATCAAGTTCTATCAGCTGATGTTATTTGATAATTTTCAAATTTGCCACACGGTATTTTATTTACTTCATGCACTGCTTTGCATACCTGTCTATTGCAACGTCCCGTTGCAACACAAGAAAAATGACACAACATTCGCTTCCAATCCACTTTCGATACACGCTCTTTTTAAACGCATCAAATCAACATTCGCTATTTTACGTATTAATCCATCAAACCAACATTCACTATTTACCGTAAGAACCAATCAAATCAACATTCACTGTTTACATTAACATTCACTATTTAACGCTTTAAATCCATAAAATATTCACTATTTAACGTATTAATTCCATTCAAATAAGCATTGTTCTGATGGAATAGCACACCTTTAGTGAGCTTTCCGCGGCGCTTAATATTTTCCCGTAACTGCCTCAGAAGTGAAGCATATTATGTGCTATTAATCGTTTGTCCCCCTTTGGAGATAATCAATCAGCAGAATACCATCTGCATCCCAGAAAACCGAGGCCTTAACTTTCCTAGCTGATGGAACAGTCGTTGCCTTCTTTAGCGGGGGAGAGCCAGGGTGCTTCCATCGTTCCCATTGTTGTTTTGCCTCTGGGGTAAAATGATGGACCCATGTTTCATCCATAGTGATTTCTGAAGAAAGTTTGCTGGATCTTCCTAAAAAAGATTAAGATTAGCACGCGATAGTGTGCGCCTGGTGTGCTTCTGATCAACTGTCAGAAGACTTGATACCCATCGAGCCGAACGCTTTCTCATTGCAAGATCCTCGGTCAGAATGGAATGTACTCTTTCCTGTGAAATACCAACTCTGCTGGCTATATATCTTTCTGTGACTCGTCTGACAGTCATAACAATATTATGAACTTTATTGACCACATATGGGGTTGCAGCATTGACAGGCCTTCCAGGCGGTGGTCATCCTCAAGGCTCTGTCGGCCGCGCTTAATTTCCGCCACTCACCTTTGCACTGTAGCATATTTCCCTAGTATTCCTACCATATCATTATGGGTATCATTATTTTGTCCATTTTGCAAAAGCCGCTTGTCTTGTTTACTTTAGAGTGCTACCTCGTCGATATAAACTTACCAAATCAGACCAGTTATTGGGTACACGGCCCTATATAGCCAGAGACTTAAAAAGAACATCCTTGAGTACCTCCTTCCATATGAGGCTCACAACATATCAATCATCCCTCGTAAATGTCACAGATTACAGTTACATATCTTACTTTATAATCAGCAACAGTTGAGCACGGCAAACAAAGGTTGAGCTAGTAGATGCAGTCTCTTTCTACGACAGTTTAAATAGCATCGCTTGCGGTGATCAGCTTGATATATTCACAGGTCAGTGCACATATTTTATCTTACAATGCTTTCAATCATGATATCTTGCCACTGTCAGGGATTTATCTGGCGTTTAAAACTAACTACCACTGCAGAAGGAGAGAGTAAAATGACTGACGTATTATGTATCTACATGTCTAGGGGCGTACACTTGACAAAATGCTTTGTTTTTATGTCAATGATATTGAAATGAGAAGAGTTACGTTTAGTTTGGTATCCTTGTATGTAGAGTATGTGTTCTGTTGCCTTTCTCAAAATGTAATTGCATAAAGTTGTGGTATGTATAAAAATGTTTCTAAAGCGAAATGAATGAGTAGGAAAGGGGAAGCAAATATAAACATTTTACTGTGCAAGGGAATAATATGACCCAGACATTGGAGTGATAATTTTGTCCTTTCCTACAATATCGTTTTCTACGACTTTCAAAAAAAGACAGTTGTTTAACTTTGCTATACCTGTTCAATTTTTAACTGCTATGTGTATAGTTTCTCTGACTCTCGACGCTAGAGTCTTTCCTGTCCAACTGTATGTACTAGATAATGTATGTTATATTCTCCGATACTAAAGGCTGGAGAGATACTTCGCCTTTAACAAGATATCCCCAATATTAATATGAATGTATCTCGTCATTTAGGATTTTATATGGGAAATATATAAAGTGTGTCTATCTAGTTATTTTTTCTTAATTCGGTCTCCTTAACGATAACAAGAACAACTACAGCATACCTCGGTCTCCTTAACGATAACAAGAACAACTACAGCATACCTCGGTCTCATTAACAAGAACAACTACAGTATATGTCGGTCTCCTTAACGATAACAAGAACAACTACAGCATACCTCGGTCTTCTTAACGATAACAAGAACAACTACAGCATACCTCGGTCTCATTAACAAGAACAACTACAGCATACCTCGGTCTCATTAACAAGAACAACTACAGCATACCTCGGTCTCCTTAACGATAACAAGAACAACTACAGCATATACCTCGGTATCTTTAACGATAACAAGAACAACTACAGCATACCTCGGTCTCCTTAACGATAACAAGAACAACTACAGCATACCTCGGTCTCCTTAACGATAACAAGAACAACTACAGCATACCTCGGTCTCCTTAACGATAACAAGAACAACTACAGCATACCTCGGTCTCCTTAACGATAACACGAACAACTACAGCATACCTCGGTCTCATTAATGATAACAAAAACAACTACAGCATACCTCGGTCTCATTAACGATAACAAGAACAACTACAGCATACCTCGGTCTCATTAATGATAACACGAACAACTACAGCATACCTCGGTCTCTTAACGATAACACGAAAAACTACAGCATACCTCGGTCTCATTAGCGATAACATGAACAACAGCATACCTCGGTCTCCTTAACAATAACAAGAACAACTACAGTATATGTCGGTCTCCTTAACGATAACAGAACAAATATAGCATATACCTCGGTTTCCTTGACGATAATAAGAGCAACTACAGCATATACCTCGGTATCTTTAACGATAACAGGAGCAACTACAGCATATACCTCGGTACCTTAACGATAACAAGAACAACCACAGTATACATTTGTCTCCTTAACGATAACACGAACAACTACAGTATATGTCGGTCTCCGTAACGATAACACGAACAAATATAGCATATACCTCGGTCTCCTTGACGATAACACGAACAACTTCAGCATACCTCGGTCTCCTTAACGATAACAAGAACAACTACAGCATATCTCGGTCTCATTAGCGATAACATGAACTTCAGCATACCTCGGTCTCCTTAACGATAACAAGAACAACTACAGCATACCTCGGTCTCCTTAACGATAACAAGAACAACTACAGCAAACCTCGGTCTCATTAACAAGAACAACTACAGTATATGTCGGTCTCCTTAACGATAACAAGAACAACCACAGTATACATTGGTCTCCTTAACGATAACAAGAACAACTACAGCATACCTCGGTCTCCTTTAACGATAACAAGAACAACTACAGCATATACCTCGGTATCTTTAACGATAACAAAAACAACTACAGCATATCTCGGTCTCCTTAACGATAACAAGAACAACTACAGCATACCTCGGTCTCATTAACAAGAACAACTACAGCATACCTCGGTCTCCTTAACGATAACAAGAACAACTACAGCATATACATCGGTATCTTTAACGATAACAAGAACAACTACAGCATACCTCGGTCTCCTTAACGATAACAAGAACAACTACAGCATACCTCGGTCTCCTTAAAGATAACAAGAACAACTATAGCATACCTCGGTCTCCTTAACGATAACAAGAACAACTACAGCATACCTCGGTCTCCTTAACGATAACACGAACAACTACAGCATACCTCGGTCTCATTAACGATAACAAGAACAACTACAGCATACCTCGGTCTCATTAACGATAACAAGAACAACTACAGCATACCTCGGTCTCATTAATGATAACACGAACAACTACAGCATACCTCGGTCTCCTTAACGATAACAAGAACAACTACAGCATACCTCGGTCTCCTTAACGATAACACGAACAACTACAGCATACCTCGGTCTCATTAATGATAACACGAACAAGTACAGCATACCTCGGTCTCTTAACGATAACACGAAAAACTACAGCATACCTCGGTCTCATTAGCGATAACATGAACAACAGTATATGTCGGTCTCCTTAACAATAACAAGAACAACTACAGTATATGTCGGTCTCCTTAACGATAACAGAACAAATATAGCATATACCTCGGTTTCCTTGACGATAATAAGAGCAACTACAGCATATACCTCGGTATCTTTAACGATAACAGGAGCAACTACAGCATATACCTCGGTACCTTAACGATAACAAGAACAACTACAGTATATGTCGGTCTCCTTAACGATAACACGAACAACTACAGTATATGTCGGTCTCCTTAACGATAACACGAACAAATATAGCATATACCTCGGTCTCCTTGACGATAACACGAACAACTTCAGCATACCTCGGTCTCCTTAACGATAACAAGAACAACTACAGCATACCTCGGTCTCATTAGCGATAACATGAACTTCAGCATACCTCGGTCTCCTTAACGATAACAAGAACAACTACAGCATACCTCGGTCTCCTTAACGATAACAAGAACAACTACAGCATACCTCGGTCTCATTAACAAGAACAACTACAGTATATGTCGGTCTCCTTAACGATAACAAAACAACCACAGTATACATTGGTCTCCTTAACGATAACAAGAACAACTACAGCATACCTCGGTCTCCTTAACGATAACAAGAACAACTACAGCATACCTCGGTCTCATTAATGATAACAAGAACAACTACAGCATACCTCGGTCTCCTTAGCGATAACAAGAACAACTACAGCATACCTCGGTCTCATTAACGATAACAAGAACACCTACAGCATACCTCGGTCTCATTAATGATAACACGAACAACTACAGCATACCTCGGTCTCTTAACGATAACACGAAAAACTACAGCATACCTCGGTCTCATTAGCGATAACATGAACAACAGCATACCTCGGTCTCCTTAACAATAACAAGAACAACTACAGTATATGTCGGTCTCCTTAACGATAACAGAACAAATATAGCATATACCTCGGTTTCCTTGACGATAATAAGAGCAACTACAGCATATACCTCGGTATCTTTAACGATAACAGGAGGAACTACAGCATATACCTCGGTACCTTAACGATAACAAGAACAACCACAGTATACATTGGTCTCCTTAACGATAACACGAACAACTTCAGCATACCTCGGTCTCATTAACAATAACAAGAACAACTACAGTATATGTCGGTCTCCTTAACGATAACACGAACAAATATAGCATATACCTCGGTCTCCTTGATGATAACACGAACAACTTCAGCATATACCTCGGTCTCCTTAACGATAACAAGAACAACTACAGCATACCTCGGTCTCATTAGCGATAACATGAACTTCAGCATACCTCGGTCTCCTTAACGATAACAAGAACAACTACAGCATACCTCGGTCTCCTTAACGATAACAAGAACAACTACAGCATACCTCGGTCTCATTAACAAGAACAACTACAGTATATGTCGGTCTCCTTAACGATAACAAGAACAACTACAGCATACCTCGGTCTCCTTAACGATAACAAGAACAACTAGAGCATACCTCGGTCTCATTAACGATAACAAGAACAACTACAGCATACCTCGGTCTCCTTAACGATAACAAGAACAACTACAGCATATACCTCGGTATCTTTAACGATAACAAGAACAACTACAGCATACCTCGGTCTCATTAATGATAACACGAACAACTACAGCATACCTCGGTCTCATTAACGATAACACGAACAACTACAGCATACCTCGGTCTCATTAGCGATAACATGAACAACAGCATACCTCGGTCTCCTTAACAATAACAAGAACAACTACAGTATATGTCGGTCTCCTTAACGATAACAGAACAAATATAGCATATACCTTGGCTTCCTTGACGATAATAAGAGCAACTACAGCATATACCTCGGTATCTTTAACGATAACAGGAGCAACTACAGCATATACCTCGGTATCTTAACGATAACAAGAACAACCACAGTATACATTGGTCTCCTTAACGATAACACGAACAACTACAGTATATGTCGGTCTCCTTAACGATAACACGAACAACTACAGTATATGTCGGTTTCCTTAACGATAACACGAACAAATATAGCATATACCTCGGTCTCCTTGACGATAACACGAACAACTTCAGCATACCTCGGTCTAATTAACAATAACAAGAACAACTACAGTATATGTCGGTCTCCTTAACGATAACACGAACAAATATAGCATATACCTCGGTCTCCTTGACGATAATAAGAGAAACTACAGCATACCTCGGTCTCATTAATGATAACACGAACAACTACAGCATACCTCGGTCTCTTAATGATAACACGAAAAACTACAGCATACCTCGGTCTCATTAGCGATAACATGAACAACAGCATACCTCGGTCTAATTAACAATAACAAGAACAACTACAGTATATGTCGGTCTCCTTAACGATAACACGAACAAATATAGCATATACCTCGGTCTCCTTGACGATAATAAGAGAAACTACAGCATATACCTCGGTATCTTTAACGATAACAGGAGCAACTACAGCATATACCTCGGTATCCTTAGCGATAACAAGAACAATTACAGCATACCTCGGTCTCCTCAACAATAACAAGTACAATCATAGTATATATTGGTCTCCTTAACGATAACACGAACTACAGCATATATCTCTGTCTTCTTAACGATTACAAGCCTACAGCATACCTCGGCCTCTAAACAATAACAAGTACAACTACAGCATATACATCGGTAGCCTTGATGATAACAAGAACAACACCAGTATAATCGGTCTCTTTAACGAAAACAAGAACTACAGCATATATCTCGGTCTCCTTAACGACAACATGAATAACAGCATACCTTGGTATCCATACCAATAACAGGAACTACAGCATACCTCAGTCTCCATAACATTAACAAGTACAAATATAGTATATCTTGGTTTCTTTAACGATAACAAGAACAACTGCGGTATATATCGGTCGCCTTTACGATAACCAGAACAATTACAGCATACCTCAGTCGCCTTAACGATAACATGAACAACTTCAGCATACATCGGTCTCCTTTAAAACAAGAACCACTTCAGCCTACCTCAGTCTCCTTAATGAAACCATGAACAATGTCAGCAAACCTCAGCCTTCTTACCGATAACATGAATAACAGCATACCTTGGTCTCCTTAACGATAACAAGTACAAATATAGTATACCTCAGTATCCTTAACGATAACACAAACTACAGCATACCTCAGTCTCCTTAACGATAACAGGAACAACTACAGTATACTTCCGTCTCCTCAATAATAACAAGTACAACTACAACATATCTCGGTCTCCTAAACGATAACACTTACCACAGCATACCTCGGTTACCATAACGATAATAAGAACACGAGTAGCATACTTCGGTCTCCTAAATGATAACACGAACTACAGCATACCTCGGTCTCCTTAATGATAACAAGAACTACAGCATACCTCGGTCTCCTTAATGATAACAAGAACTACAGCATACCTCGGTCTCCTTAATGATAACAAGAACTACAGCATACCTCGGTGTCCTTACAATAAGACGAACTACAGCAGATCACCTTAATGATAACACCAGAACCACTTGCAATTCGTTTGTTAAAAATATGATACAAACAAACATTCGTATTCGCTAATCGAAACTGATTAAAAGACTTAAAAAGGCCCGTCACAATCTTTCCCATTCCGCCCTTCCGAAAGTTTCGGAAACGGCATTAAGACAAATTAAAATATGCTTGACCTAATGATTCCAAACAGAAATAACACAATCTTACGATTCCTTAGTAAGATGATTATACTTGTTCTGGTTTCGAAATTAGATAAAGATTATAAAATAGACGGTGTAAGCATCCAACGTTTAAGGCTGATTTATGTCCCGTATGTTATCACAAATGTTAAAGGTTACAGCTTGTCCTGTATACGGTCCACAGATGATATCACAAATGTTAAAGGTTACAGCTTGTCCTGTATACGGTCCACAGATGATATCACAAATGTTAAAGGTTACAGCTTGTCCTGTATACGGTCCACAGATGATATCACAAATGTTAAAGGTTACAGCTTGTCCTGTATACGGTCCACAGATGATATCACAAATGTTAAAGGTTACAGCTTGTCCTGTATACGGTCTACAGATGATATCACAAATGTTAAAGACTACAGCTTGTCCTGTATACGGTCAACAGATGACATCACAAATGTTAAAGACTACAGCTTGTCCTGTATACGGTCTACAGATGATATCACAAATGTTACAGCTTGTCCTGTATACGGTCTACAGATGATATCACAAATGTTAAAGACTACAGCTTGTCCTGTATACGGTCAACAGATGACATCACAAATGTTAAAGACTACAGCTTGTCCTGTATACGGTCTACAGATGATATCACAAATGTTACAGCTTGTCCTGTATACGGTCTACAGATGATATCACAAATGTTAAAGGTTACGGCTTGTCCTGTATACGGTCTACAGATGATATCACAAATGTTAAAGACAACGGCTTGTCCTGTATACGGTCTACAGATGATATCTCAAATGTTAAAGGTTACAGCTTGTCCTGTATACGGTCTACAGATGATATCAAAAATGTTACAGCTTGTCCTGTATACGGTCTACAGATGATATCACAAATGTTAAAGACTACAGCTTGTCCTGTATATGGTCCACAGATGATATCTCAAATGTTCAAGGTTACAGCTTGTCCTGTATATGGTCTACAGATGATATCATAAATGTTAAAGACTACAGCTTGTCCTGTATACGGTCTACAGATGACATCACAAATGTTAAAGGCTACAGCTTGTCCTGTATACGGTCCACAGATGATATCACAAATGTTAAAGACTACAGCTTGTCCTGTATACGGTCTACAGATGATATCACAAATGTTACAGCTTGTCCAGTATACGGTCCACAGATGATATCACAAATGTTAAAGGTTACGGCTTGTCATGTATACGGTCTACAGATGATATCACAAATGTTACAGCTTGTCCTGTATACGGTCTACAGATGATATCACAAATGTTAAAGGCTACAGCTTGTCCTGTATACGGTCCACAGATGATATCACAAATGTTAAAGGCTACAGCTTGTCCTGTATACGGTCCACAGATGATATCACAAATGTTAAAGACTACAGCTTGTCCTGTATACGGTCTACAGATGATATCACAAATGTTACAGCTTGTCCTGTATACGGTCCACAGATGATATCACAAATGTTAAAGGTTACGGCTTGTCATGTATACGGTCTACAGATGATATCACAAATGTTACAGCTTGTCCTGTATACGGTCTACAGATGATACACAAATGTTACAGCTTGTCCTGTATACGGTCTACAGATGATATCACAAATGTTACAGCTTGTCCTGTATACGGTCTACAGATGATATCACAAATGTTACAGCTTGTCCTGTATACGGTCTACAGATGATATCACAAATGTTAAAGGCTACAGCTTGTCCTGTATACGGTCCACAGATGATATCACAAATGTTACAGCTTGTCCTGTATACGGTCCACAGATGATATCACAAATGTTAAAGACTACGGCTTGTCCTGTATACGGTCTACAGATGATATCACAAATGTTACAGCTTGTCCTGTATACGGTCTACAGATGATATCACAAATGTTAAAGGCTACAGCTTGTCCTGTATACGGTCCACAGATGATATCACAAATGTTAAAGACTACAGCTTGTCCTGTATACGGTCTACAGATGATATCACAAATGTTACAGCTTGTCCAGTATACGGTCCACAGATGATATCACAAATGTTAAAGGTTACGGCTTGTCATGTATACGGTCTACAGATGATATCACAAATGTTACAGCTTGTCCTGTATACGGTCTACAGATGATATCACAAATGTTAAAGGCTACAGCTTGTCCTGTATACGGTCCACAGATGATATCACAAATGTTAAAGGCTACAGCTTGTCCTGTATACGGTCCACAGATGATATCACAAATGTTAAAGACTACAGCTTGTCCTGTATACGGTCTACAGATGATATCACAAATGTTACAGCTTGTCCTGTATACGGTCCACAGATGATATCACAAATGTTAAAGGTTACGGCTTGTCATGTATACGGTCTACAGATGATATCACAAATGTTACAGCTTGTCCTGTATACGGTCTACAGATGATACACAAATGTTACAGCTTGTCCTGTATACGGTCTACAGATGATATCACAAATGTTACAGCTTGTCCTGTATACGGTCTACAGATGATATCACAAATGTTACAGCTTGTCCTGTATACGGTCTACAGATGATATCACAAATGTTAAAGGCTACAGCTTGTCCTGTATACGGTCCACAGATGATATCACAAATGTTACAGCTTGTCCTGTATACGGTCCACAGATGATATCACAAATGTTAAAGACTACGGCTTGTCCTGTATACGGTCTACAGATGATATCACAAATGTTACAGCTTGTCCTGTATACGGTCTACAGATGATATCACAAATGTTAAAGGCTACAGCTTGTCCTGTATACGGTCCACAGATGATATCACAAATGTTACAGCTTGTCCTGTATACGGTCCACAGATGATATCACAAATGTTAAAGACTACGGCTTGTCATGTATACGGTCTACAGATGATATCACAAATGTTAAATGTTACAGCTTGTCCTGTATACGGTCCACAGATGATACACAAATGTTAAAGACTACGGCTTATCCTGTATACGGTCTACAGATGATATCACAAATGTTACAGCTTGTCCTGTATACGGTCTACAGATGATACACAAATGTTACAGCTTGTCCTGTATACGGTCTACAGATGATACACAAATGTTACAGCTTGTCCTGTATACGGTCTACAGATGATATCACAAATGTTAAAGGTTACGGCTTGTCATGTATACGGTCCACAGATGATATCACAAATGTTAAAGACTACAGCTTGTCCTGTATACGGTGCACAGATGATATCACAAATGTTAAAGGTTACAGCTTGTCCTGTATACGGTCTACAGATGATATCACAAATGTTACAGGTTGTCCTGTATACGGTGCATAGATGATATCACAAATGTTAAAGACTACAGCTTGTCCTGTATACGGTCTACAGATGATATCACAAATGTTAAAGACTACAGCTTGTCCTGTATACGGTCCACAGATGATATCACAAATGTTACAGCTTGTCCTGTATACGGTCTACAGATGATATCACAAATGTTAAAGACTACAGCTTGTCCTGTATACGGTCTACAGATGACATCACAAATGTTAAAGGTTACAGCTTGTCCTATATACGGTCTACAGATGATATCACAAATGTTACAGCTTGTCCTGTATACGGTCTACATATGATATCACAAATGTTAAAGACTACAGCTTGTCCTGTATACGGTCTACAGATGACATCACAAATGTTAAACGTTACAGCTTGTCCTGTATACGGTCTACATATGATATCACAAATGTGAAAGGCTACAGCTTGTCCTGTATACGGTCTACAGATGACATCACAAATGTTAAAGACTACAGCTTGTCCTGTATGCGGTCTACAGATGATATCACAAATGTTACAGCTTGTCCTGTATACGGTCCACAGATGACATCACAAATGTTAGAGCTTGTCCTGTATACGGTCTACAGATGATATCACAAATGTTAGAGCTTGTCCTGTATACGGTCTACAGATGATATCACAAATGTTACAGCTTGTCCTGTATACGGTCCACAGATGATATCACAAATGTTACAGCTTGTCCTGTATACGGTCTACAGATGATATCACAAATGTTACAGCTTGTCCTGTATACGGTCTACAGATGATATCACAAATGTTACAACTTGTCATGTATACGGTCTACAGATGATATCACAAATGTTAAAGACTACAGCTTGTCCTGTATACGGTCTACAGATGACATCACAAATGTTAAAGACTACAGCTTGTCCTGTATACGGTCTACAGATGATATCACAAATGTTACAACTTGTCATGTATACGGTCTACAGATGATATCACAAATGTTAAAGACTACAGCTTGTCCTGTATGCGGTCTACAGATGATATCACAAATGTTACAGCTTGTCCTGTATACGGTCCACAGATGATATCACAAATGTTAGAGCTTGTCCTGTATACGGTCTACATATGATATCACAAATGTTAAAGACTACAGCTTGTCCTGTATACGGTCTACAGATGATATCACAAATGTTAAAGGTTACGGCTTGTCATGTATACGGTCCACAGATGATATCACAAATGTTAAAGACTACAGCTTGTCCTGTATACGGTGCACAGATGATATCACAAATGTTAAAGGTTACAGCTTGTCCTGTATACGGTCTACAGATGATATCACAAATGTTACAGGTTACAGCTTGTCCTGTATACGGTCCACAGATGATATCACAAATGTTACAGCTTGTCCTGTATACGGTCTACATATGATATCACAAATGTTACAGCTTGTCCTGTATACGGTCTACATATGATATCACAAATGTTAAAGACTACAGCTTGTCCTGTATACGGTCTACAGATGACATCACAAATGTTAAACGTTACAGCTTGTCCTGTATACGGTCTACATATGATATCACAAATGTGAAAGGCTACAGCTTGTCCTGTATACGGTCTACAGATGACATCACAAATGTTAAAGACTACAGCTTGTCCTGTATGCGGTCTACAGATGATATCACAAATGTTAAAGGTTACAGCCTGTCCTGTATACGGTCCACAAATGATATCACAAATGTTAAAGACTACAGCTTGTCCTGTATACGGTCTACAGATGATATCACAAATGTTAAAGACTAGAGCTTGACCAGTATACGGTCTACAGATGATATCACAAATGTTAAAGGATACAGCTTGTCCTGTATACGGTCTACAGATGATATCACAAATGTTACAGCTTGTCCTGTATACGGTCCACAGATGATATCACAAATGTTAGAGCTTGTCCTGTATACGGTCTACAGATGATATCACAAATGTTAAAGACTACAGCTTGTCCTGTATACGGTCTACAGATGATATCACAAATGTTAGAGCTTGTCATGTATACGGTCTACAGATGATATCACAAATGTTAAAGACTACAGCTTGTCCTGTATACGGTCTACAGATGATATCACAAATGTTAAAGACTACGGCTTGTCCTGTATACGGTCTACAGATGATATCACAAATGTTAAAGACTACGGCTTGTCCTGTATACGGTCTACAGATGATATCACAAATGTTAAAGACTACGGCTTGTCCTGTATACGGTCTACAGATGATATCACAAATGTTAAAGACTACGGCTTGTCCTGTATACGGTCTACAGATGATATCACAAATGTTACAACTTGTCCTGTATACGGTCTACAGATGATATCACAAATGTTAAAGACTACGGCTTGTCCTGTATACGGTCTACAGATGATATCACAAATGTTAAAGGTTACAGCTTGTCCTGTATACGGTCTACAGATGATATCACAAATGTTAAAGACTACGGCTTGTCCTGTATACGGTCTACAGATGATATCACAAATGTTATAGGTTATAGCTTGTCCTGTATACGGTCTACAGATGATATCACAAATGTTACAACTTGTCCTGTATACGGTCTACAGATGATATCACAAATGTTAAAGACTACGGCTTGTCCTGTATACGGTCTACAGATGATATCACAAATGTTAAAGGTTACAGCTTGTCCTGTATACGGTCTACAGATGATATCACAAATGTTAAAGACTACGGCTTGTCCTGTATACGGTCTACAGATGATATCACAAATGTTAAAGACTACAGCTTGTCCTGTATACGGTCTACAGATGATATCACAAATGTTAAAGACTACAGCTTGTCCTGTATACGGTCTACAGATGATATCACAAATGTAACAGGTTACAGCTTGTCCTGTATACGGTCTACAGATGATATCACAAATGTTACAGCTTGTCCTGTATACGGTCTACAGATGATATCACAAATGTTAAAGACTACAGCTTGTCCTGTATACGGTCTACAGATGATATCACAAATGTTAAAGACAACGGCTTGTCCTGTATACGGTCCACAGATGATATCACAAATGTAACAGGTTACAGCTTGTCCTGTATACGGTCTACAGATGATATCACAAATGTTAAAGACTACAGCTTGTCCTGTATACGGTCTACAGATGATATCACAAATGTTATAGGTTATAGCTTGTCCTGTATACGGTCTACAGATGATACACAAATGTTACAGCTTGTCCTGTATACGGTCTACATATGATATCACAAATGTAACAGGTTACAGCTTGTCCTGTATACGGTCTACAGATGATATCACAAATGTTAAAGACTACAGCTTGTCCTGTATACGGTCTACGGATGATATCACAAATGTTAAAGGCTACAGCCTGTCCTGTATACGGTCTACAGATGACATCACAAATGTTAAATGTTACAGCTTGTCCTGTATACGGTCTACAGATGATATCACAAATGCTATAGGTTACAGCTTGTCCTGTATACGGTCTACAGATGATATCACAAATGTTAAATGTTACAGCTTGTCCTGTATACGGTCTACAGATGACATCACAAATGTTAAATGTTACAGCTTGTCCTGTATACGGTCTACAGATGATATCATAAATGCTATAGGTTACAGCTTGTCCTGTATACGGTCTACAGATGATATCACAAATGTTAATTGTTACAGCTTGTCCTGTATATGGTCTAAATTAGGTTTTTATCCATTTTGGTTTAAAGGATCAGCATCTTAAAGCAAACATTCTACCAAGTTCCCAATCTTGGACCATTCCCCTCTGTCCCCATGGGTCAGACTAGCCTCATATAAATTAGGATTGCCCTTCCCCAATGATGTTTCATACTAAATATGTTTGTAATCAATTAAGGCATTAAGGAGGAGTAGCGTCTTGAAGCAATATTTAACCTAAGTGCTCCTTTTGGGGTCCCAATCTTTTTTCCCCAGGGGTCAGACCCGTCTCATATGATCATATGATTGAACTCCCCCACTGATGTTTCACACCGAATTTGGCTGTAATCCACCCAAGGGTTCAGAAAGAGTAGGGTTTTAAAGCAGTAATTCATCAAAGTTCCCCTTTTGGGGCCTCGCCACTCGGGCACCTTGGGTCACACCAGCCTCATTTATATACAAGAGATCCCATTTGGATCTTGGTGCCCACCATTGAATGCTCTTTATAGGTTCCATATCAGATTGATCTCTGTATTTTCCCCTTCCTCTTAATAATCTGTGTAAATTGAGAAACATCCCTCCAGTACTTTTCAAACAAGGGGAACCTATATATATGAAATTTGAGATTTAGCGATAATTGCTGTCTGTCGGCTATGTTGTTTTCAGATTGGTCCTAAAATGCATACAAGGAACCAAGGGGAACCTACATATGAAATTTTAGAAAGATCCCTTTATTACTATCTGAAAAATAGAGATAACAAACTTAAAATGTCAAAATCCAAGATGGCTGCCTGTCGGCCGTGTTGTTTTCTGATCAATCTGAAATTACTATATGCACAACTTGGGATCAAGGGCAGCCTACATATTAAATTTTCGATCCCTTCAGTACTTTCTGAGAAATAGCGATAACAAACTTCAATTGTCAAAATCCAAGACTGCTGCCTGTCGGCAATACAGTTTTCCGACTGGTCCGAAATGCATATGCATTATTAGGGAACAAGGGGAACCTACATATGAAATTTCAGAAAGCTCCCTTCAGTGCTTTTTTTTTTAGAAATAGCGATAACAAACTTCAATTGTCAAAATCCAAGATGGCTGCCTGTCAGCCATCCTACTGGTTCCAAAATGCAATATGCATAACTAGGGACCAAGAGCAACAACATATGAAATTTCAGAAAGATCCCTTCAGTACTTTCTAAGAAATAGCGATAACAAACTTCAATTGTCAAAATCCAAGATGGCCACCTGTCTGCCATGTTGTTTTCCAATCGGTCCCAAAATGGGAAATGCACAACTAGGGATCAAGGGAAACCAGCATGTGCAATTTGAGAAAGATCCCTTCAGTCCTTTCCGAGATCTAGCGATGACAAGATTTTTTTTACGGGCGGACAGAACACGGACACAAGGCGATATACTTCATAGAAAAAACACAAGGGTGAGGATTGCTTTGTCGGTGTAAAAGTCTACAGGTGAGAATTCTTTTGTCAGTGTACAAGTCTGTCTATAGGTGAGGATTCCTTTATTGATGTACAAGTCTGTCTACAGGTGATAATTCCTTTGTTGGTGTACATATCTGTCTACATGTGAGGATTCCTTTGTTGGTGTACAAGTCTGTCTACAGGTGAGGATTCCTTTAATTTGTTGGTGTACAATTCTGTCTACAGGTGAGGATTCCTTTGTTGATGTACAATGTTTACAAGTGAAGATTAGTGTCATCAGCATTAGGTATACATTAAAAAAGATGAAATAACAAGGGCCCAACGGGTCTGTGTTGCTCACTTGGCTCTACAACAACTTTTCTTGGTCATTTCTGCAGATACTATATGCTGATTACCACTTTATTCAAATATCAGATTAGTCTAGGTTTATTTTCTAGTCCTTCATTCCAGCATACTATTGGCCTAATATCAGGTTTCCTGGCTATCGAGAAATCATTGTGTCAAGATTTAAACCTATTTGTCCCCTGTGACCTTTAACGTAGGTCAAGGTCATTCATTTGAACAGACTAGGTAGCCCTTCAGCCAAGCATGCTACAGGCCCAATATCAAGTCCCTGGGCCTCTTGGTTATTGAGAAGGTAATTTCAAGATTTTAGCCTATTCGAACCCTGTGACCTTAAATGTAGGTCAAGGTCATTTATTTTAACAAACTTGGTAGCCCGTCACACTATCATGCTACAGACCCAATACCAAGTGGAAAAGTTGACTCCGGATAGATGGCTGGACCACGGACGGCGCACCATGACATAAGCTCAGTTGCCCGTTTGGCAGGTATGCTAAAAAGCATAATGTGTGAAGTTTCAGGTGCTGTACTTTAAGGGCACTTGGTAATACATCAATCACAATGTCAGCTAAACATAACACGTAATCAAATATAAATAAATTTATTTCTTGTTGAAATTACAAACTGCAATTAAATCATAAGGAATAGCATTTACTAGTATTGATTAAAACACATGCCATTTCATTTGCAATGTGGTTTCACTTTACGAAATGTCAGCTATCAGCAGGCCTTAGCTTTTACAAAAGTGAAATTCACATATATAACAGACCATAGCATTTGCATGAGTGAAATTCACATATATATAAGTTTAATAAATATGTATATATACTGAAATATCCACTCACCATATCAACGGACTAGTAATTTACAAACACTTAAATGTAAAAATTATTCTTATTTATTTGTCTGCAGAATTTCATCTTGTGTGAAATTCTGATCACATAATTAAGGTTAACAATTTATTGCAGTTTATTTAATCTTGCAATTCGTTTGAGTGAAAAAAAGAATTCCATTTATATAATGAAAAAAAAACCCAACTGTTATTACAATATTTCCTCTTTAGCTTGTGATAAGTTTTATTAAATGATAAAACTTTCTGGCATACAAACTACTGTATCTAATTAACATCAATGATAATTGTATCCACTAAGAATATGTTAAGAAAACTGGTATATACATGTATCCTGGCTAGGAAAACTTCACCCTGTGGGACACTTGTCATTCCATTTTTTTTTTTTTATAAATCAGTCCGATATTATCATATATATGCAATATTAAGGAAATTATTATTTCATTTAATACCGATAACTTTAAAGGAAAACTGTGATGTTTTAGTATCTTAAATCAAACTCAACTCAAACAGGAAACTGCTTAATAAATTAGTACAATGTAATGATAGGAGTTTCACTGAATGAAAATATCCACAAATTATCATAAGTTACCATTTTCATATGTTTGACCTGAATATATATATATTTATCAATCACCAGTTATTGGCATACCGTGATCTGCATTCTTGATTATTGAGTCAAATCACTTATCTGTTTACAATAAAATATTAGTGTAGCATTGTAGGATTAATAAAGTTAAAAATAGAAACATTTAAATCAACTTAGCTACGCGTATACGACCAGAAATAAAAATCAACATGCACTTAACAGCTACAGCCTATAGCCATACCTCTACAATTAGTTCTGTATTTCAGTTCTTGACCGATAAAAACATCTTGTCTTGAAACAACGGATTATAACAGTGTCAATACTGGTATTTCACAATTAAGATTATAAAATGAACTTATAAAAGAATATATTGTTAGGATTTGTTTCTACCAAATTAAATATACATGTATTCAGTATTACCTGTCAGAATTGAATGTCTGCCTGCATGATTTATAATTGTACATACCTGTACTTAAGTCTGTATACTTAAAATTAAACCTAGCACTGATGTTCAAACTGAGAAATGTTCCATTTCAATGCTTACCGGTAATTACTTGCAACAGTTAACAGGATAAGAGTTTATGGTTGACATGAGCAAGAAGAGGAAATAAAATCTCATTTCAGAGTAGACAGGGCTTAGATCCAACAAGACTCACATACCATTGAGGTAATGCTATCCGCCATACCCAAGCTGGTCTATGAAGTAGATATGGATTACGAGCTATGGATTAAAGACAGGTTAAACTATTAACAAAATCAGAAAACACTTCTTCAAGGTTAGGTGATGTACCTACACATATGTAAAGCAAGTTGTTTCATTTAAACCTCCGTTTCTTAATTCTGCACGTCATTCATATAAAATAGAAAGGATTTGTGAAGTTAAACTCTTATTAACCCTGAACATTTCATTTAAATATTAGCAATAGCATACATTTTGTGACAGTGCAAGGTGCAAAAACTTTACTTCACCTGGATACAATATCGAACCAAAACATAGACATTTCCTGGACACAAATTGAACCATAAGATAGATATTTTTAGGTCGTTGATTTATAAAATCATCCTGATTAACCAACATCAAACCATTTAAAATTAAGAGTCTAAAACAATATGTGTATAACGTTAATACAAAACTCATCATAGACAAAAAATAGAGACATTCCTTCACCATTCCAACTCAATCAAAGGAGTCAATATGTTTTACAGAGGTCAAATGGAGGATAGCAAGCCTGATATAGATGACCTATAGACAAAATAGTCTTTAAAAGATCTCTATATGCATATGATAAAAACACAACGGTAATTAACAAACAGAACAACCAAAAGTTATACTCATAAAGCTTTTAAAAAACGGAAATACAGATAAACTATTTTCTAGAATACTTTTGTAGCTCCTAATGACTACAGGATTCAACATCAACCCTGTTTCAAATGACCACATCTACTTGGCCCGAACCCATTCTTTGAGGCCAGGGCCTACTGGCCTTGAGGAAACATCAGAGTGCAATGAGGGAAAGTCTGAGCCTGTGTCGTGCATAGAAATGTGATGACTGTAGTCCTTCTGGAGCAGGACCTGTCTACATGTTGGACACACAGAGAAGGAGGGTACCTCCCATCCACCTTTTCTGCCATGTCCTCCTTTTTGTGACATGCCACTTGGTTTTCCAGACTCCATGCTATTGAAGGTTGACAGAAGTTCCTGCTGTTTACTGATGTCAGGAAGAAGAGCAAGAAGTTCTGGAAATACTGAAGTAAAATTTTCCTTGCCAAGTAGGCTTTCACACTTGTCATAATAATCAGCAGCTAACATCTTTCCATTGCGAAACTCTCCAGCCCAGGTCTTGAACTTGTCAAATTCTCCCTGTGCATGATTACGAATATCTGAAATCAACTTATGATTGCGTGATTGGGAATCTTCAAGTGGTGCATACAGGTAGTTTCCCATGTTGACCGACACTGGCACCATTGTCTTTAGGGTCAAACTTTCCTGTATAGCATGAAGGTCCAATACTTCACGTTGGACGGGGTTAGATTTTGTTGATGATCCAAAACCAGGAGGGGGCTTTTTAGGTGCTGGTTTGCTATCAAACCCTGGAGGAGATGTAGGCACTGGGGTCTTAGAAAATCCGGGTGGAGCTTTAGATTTCTTGTAACCACCAAGTCTTGGATACTCTTCTTCATCCAATAGTACATTGGTTTTCCCTTTACGGGGCTTTTCAGAAGCATTTGCCTTAGACACACTGTCCGTCAGCTGAGGGAAGTTCTCTGATCCCAATAAATCAAATTTGTTGAAGGTAGAATGATTCTGGACCACTGCTGCACAAGCACTTTCCGTAGGTCCATTTTTGTCACTAATACTGACCACTGGGTATCCTTCGAATTCCTCATCACTAAAATGTTTACTGTCCTTTGAACCCTTTTCAGGGTTTTTGTTCTCCTTTAACTTTTGCTGTTCAGTTGAGTCTGGTTTGCTTTTTACTGAGAATAAGGAGCTTGCTATGTTATCTAGTGTAGTTTGTCCTCCTAATGACGATGAATTTGTGTTACCTGATGTTGATTCAGCTACTCCCTTCAGTTTCTTTTTCTTTTTCTTACTTTTACTTGCAGTGTCACTATGTGAAATGTCACTCTTAAAATTATTAATACTGTATTCGTTGTCTTCAACATCAAACCAATCAATTTTCTTACTTGGTTGTGTTTTTTTACTCTCCGAGCTAGATTTCCCCCACTCCATGTTCAGTGGAGGGGTATTTCCTAGTGAAGGAAATTCTTTATCATCTACAAGAACTCTTTTAGAAGGAATAACATTATAATGTTTAGATTTATTAACTTTAGAGCCTAATGTCACATTCACACTTTGTGTAATGTCTTTCTTTGGTTGGACAGGTGAGTGAGGTTTAGGGGGAGCTGTAACACCCCATGACCCAACTTTGGAAGTGTTTTTTGATAATACATTTTTGGCAGTGGGTAGTTCTGGGAAATCATCTTTTTTCAATGACCGCACAGAATTAGAGTGGTTCTTATTTGACACAGTAGTAACACTTTTACTTGCTTCAATATGTGGTTCATTGTAGACTTTCCTTGGCACAGAAGGTTTTGATGGCTCAGGAACACCTCCGCTAGACTGTCCCAGACTGGGGAAGTCTGCCATTCCTAGACGACCATGTTGAACTGACATGTGATTGGCCTTGGCTAATTTGTGAGCGATAGACTGGTCCTTGATTACTTCTTCTGTTGGTGTGTGGGACCTTGCAGCTGGAATAATGTTTCCTAGAGTAGGGAAGTTGGATTCATCATGTACAATCTTTGGGCTTTCCTGTTCCATCTCCTCAACTGGGCTCTTTGATGGTTTTGTTCTTTCTTCCTTCATTGTTTCAAGAGACACCTTAATAGCCTTTTCAACATCTTCATCCCTAAAATCAAAATCAAACAATGTTAATGTCAGTGAATCATCTCATTGCAAAGTTTGTCCCCATCCTGTTTGGTAGTTTATGCGCCAAAGGCAATAACATAAACCTGCCTGTTCCTCCCAACCAGGCCTTAAGAAGTCCCTTCATGTGAAAGTAAGGTTTATTAGGGTCCTCCCAACCTCCCTGTGGCATCGAGCATGAATATATTCCATATCTTTTCTGTTGATGTGACTAAATATGCATCTGTAAGAGGATTCCCTTCCAATCACTTTCGATATTTGCTTCAAAACTCTATAACTGTAAGTCTGTAAGCCCTCTCATCCTCGACATAAGGCCAAGTCTGAATATATATACCCTCCCCCTCATCTACATGGCAATATGTCTTTATATGTCCCTCCTATACTCCTTGTGACAGTAAACCTAACTATTGCCCTTCAGTCTATACCCTCCCTACACTGTAATCAGGCTGTGATTATACTAACCTAAAGCGGTCCCTGTAAGAGGTCTGTCTGCCAGATCCACCACCTCGCCCTCTGTTCCTTGGTCCTTTCTCTTCATAGTCATCTCCAGATACAACACCTAGTTATAGGAAACAAATTTGTATGATACAACTCTATTGAGCCAAAACATGTAATCACTGAATTTAGAACTCGATATGAGCCTACTAATTATATAACAATAATGTAACTACTATCACAAACTAATTAATGTAAGCTAAGATGACTTATTAGCAAATTATTACTGCCTTTAAAATTGTTCAAATCATAAATAACTGTTTATAACTATTCTTTAATATCGAACTGTATTGTGTGCTATGAGTTTTGCAGTTATTGTTAACCTAATAGTGAGTTACTCTGGAGCCTGCTGTAAAGGTATGTATATTGTAGTGTTATTTTGTAATGAATTTTAGTGTGAACCCATCGGTAAGATCCTCTGTATTGTATGTTGTATATTTTTGCTGCTGACTGTTGTAAATCTATTTAGTTTTATTAGTTGCAGAATATATATGCTTATTTATGTTACACAATGTATACATATAGTCATATATACATGTATGTATTGCTAGCGACAGGTCAGCTGTTAAACAGTTACAAGTCTTTTCTGTTTAAGTTTTGTAAAAAATGTACATAATAGTTTACCTCTCTGTGGTTTTTTCCTGGGAGCCAGATGTATGTCTACATCTACAACACGCGACTGTCTAACCTGAGCCTTGGTGAGACCACGATTATGTTCACTTGTTTTGTGTGCCTTAAGGTCTATTTCTGAGCGGAAAGCATGTGTAAACTGTGCATTCACACAGTCCTCTTCTTGACATAGGTAATGCTGATCCCTGAAGTGTCGCTTGAGGTCTTCATAGTCACTGCAAACACACAAATAATTATTGAACAATTTACTGTAAAAAATCAGTTCTTGACTGTATAATATTGCACAGCAAAATTTATTGATAACTTTACTAGTGTTGAGAATCAGAAGACAGATTTACTATTGATTATTTGACATATTACAGTAACTGTGAACGATTAATTGATTAATCAGAATTATACAGTTTATTATTTATGTTTATAATGTCATATAATAACATATATATACAACACTTATTATTCCTATATTGTGATGGTATATTTGTATTTTGTTCTTTGATTTAGACCTATAAATGCCTGTCTTGTTCTGTTTTATTTTGCTGATGTTTAATCATTTTGTTGAAATATTGTGTTGATCAATATAACCATTTGGCATTAGATATCTTGTGAATGATAGCTGATTCATGTAGATGGTAAACCAGTAAAGATCAGGCAGTAACTATCTAACAAATAAGTTAATCAAACTTTATTTTCTAATCAACCAGAGAAACATAAACAACAAACATTGTCCTTCAATCCCTTCCTTTTTCCTGGATACAGATACAGGCCCTCGTTAGTCATTTCCGCCATTTTGAATGCATACATTCTTATGGCAACATTTTCGTACTTATTTTACGATTGTAACCTAAATGTGTATTCGTTGGAAACCACCATTTCCTTTCACAATACAAACAAAGTCTATATTTCGGTTTATTTGTCTGGATTATCAAAATTAATTCAGTGTAAGGGTTACTGAAAAGTACAAAATTACGTCTGATTAATCAAGCTTACACAATATGAGTTGAGCACTCAATCATCGTCCGTAGGCAATCGATTTTTGACTAAGGCAAAAGATAGAGTGCTGGACTATCGGAACACCATTAAAATTTATGTAGTATTTTTACTGTCAAGAAGTTTGGTATTACCTGTGTTTTACACATGCATCACAGTGTTTACATACAGGGGTAGAATTTAACTTTTTTAGTAACTCGCACGTTGTTGCGAGTGGATAAAATTTTAACTCGCAAAATTACAAACTTACTCGCAATTTTGAAATTATGTGTTAATATTAAATATAACAGATGTTTTATGATAAATAATCTTTACTTTTCAGAACCACAAACAAAAGAACAGTTGCTTCAAATAAAGTTTTTATTTGAGCCAAAATACAAATTTTTGTTTTGTTTTTTGTTTTTGTTTTATTTAACTCACTGTTCATATAAGCCAGGGTATACTCCCTTCAAATATCATCAACTTCAAGATCAATGAATATTGAAGGATTTTGATTCTATATATTACTTACATGTTATAATTTATTTTCAAGAGAACAAAAAATCAAAAAAAATCAGTCATTTCATTTGATTTAATCACGTATGATTTCTCATAAAATCTTTGACTAATAATGAAATAAGTATTAATTCTATCATATTAAAATGCTATTCCCTGTCCATCATGATTTTACAACATATTCGTGATTTGGAAAAAAACCCCGAATTTTTTCGTTTAAAAATTTCATTTTG
Source organism: Pecten maximus (assembly GCF_902652985.1). Taxonomy (NCBI): domain Eukaryota; kingdom Metazoa; phylum Mollusca; class Bivalvia; order Pectinida; family Pectinidae; genus Pecten; species Pecten maximus. Next base: position 19,413,279 of record NC_047015.1, read on the forward strand.
TTTTTGTCATATCTGAAGTTGACTTGTTAAATTAGAAAATGGACAATACAGTAAGTGCTGATAGAATTTCAAGTAAGAACAAAATATTTACTGATGATGACTTGTCGGGACTATATTCTTTGCAAGTTTTGCAATAAATTTCAATAACGTGCACATGATCATCGTCACGGTTTTTTTCCAGGTCAATATGCAGTTCCCATTTCTCGACAGTTTGTTTTGTTGGCCTTGGGATGCATGTCACTTTTTTCTTAGGAGTTGGGCTACTTTCTCTACATGTGTCCTTGCTCTCATTATTTTCGCCGATCTTTTCATTTGATGTTCCGGCAGCGGCGGACTTAAAAAAATTGATTATGTCAGCCATGCTAGCGAGACGTCACGCTTTGTTTCTCGGAAACTCTCGTTTCTTTTCCATTACAATATATTCATGTATATCGTAGTCTTTGAGACGCTTGAAACTAACGAGTGCTGTGTACAAGCATCACCAAGATAATGCATTGTCTGTGTGTCGGTTTTTGTTTAAAGGTTTCGTCGATGTTTTACTAGATTCTATGTGTGTATGTCTTACCAGGATTTATATGCACTCGCAGAAAAATGCGAGTACCACAATTTTCTACTCGCAAAATGAAAAATCAGCTCGCATTTAGCGAGTGTGCGAGCGTTAAATTCGAACGCTGTTACATAGCTATTCACTATGTTTTGTTTATACTCTATTTCTTTATACAAAAAGACTAGTATCTTGAGGTCTGATTAATCACAAAGAGAACAAAGAGAGATGTCTGAGGTCTGGTCATCTAAGGTCTGACTGATCACAAAGAGAACATAAGGGAGATGTCTAAGGTCTGGCTGATCGTAACCACAGGGAGAGGTATGAAAGTCAAATTTTGTTTTTTTATTTTTATAACCCAAGAGATGAATTTACCTGTAGTAATCATTACAACCATCCTTCTCACAAAAGTGACAGTAGTAATGATCCTTCCTCAGGTGGCGATACAGCTCATCGTTGTCCATATAGCGTTCATCACAAAAGTGACACAAAGGGTGGCCTTTGTAGGATTTGTCATCCTTATCTCCCACACGGCGATGGGTAGCTAGGTCTTGACGGCTGTAGTATTTCCTCTCAAATGGAAAAATCTAAAAAAAATATAGAATGTGATGTGTTCAAATATTGGAAGCTTGTCTACCAAACATTAACTTGTAAGAGACCACAAACATAAATCTAGAAAGCTTTACTACCTGGCCAATATGATATGGCATGAACTTAAAACTGATAGATGGATATAGATTGCATGCATAATTAAGAAATAATTGTTATTTTTTGTTGTTCACTGGTGTATGAACGGTATTTTTTGACAGATATTTTAAATGACGCGCGTGTTGAAATATCTGTCAAAAAATGCCGTTCATACACCAGTGAACAACAAAAAATAATTATTTCTTATATTTACATTTCAAAACTATTTTTCAACTTAATCTTTGAAAAAAATCATAAGAAACAGTATTCTACGTTCGTTATACGTAGTGACGAAACAGCTGAATGATCGATGTAACAGCGTAACAGATAGTTCCAATTTGGCGGGAAAGGTGATCAAGTACACAAGTACACAAAATATAGTTCCACACAAATTCATTATTTTAATCATCATGAAAGAAAAATATTGAAATACTGTCTTCAATTTTACAATTATTAACAAGTTTTAAAGTTGATAAAACATTATTTCATGTGTAAAATCTTAGGTAGATTATCAATGTTGACGTTGGCACCGTCAACAATGCACTGTATGTATTCATCTAGGAATGAACGCTTATTTTGTTGTCTTCATATAGAGAACACACAGTGGAAATGTAAATATTACACTGTAAACTAAAACTATCAAAGAATCAATGGATCAAAACATCAGTATTTACATGAATATACAATTATTGATGTAATTTTAATTAGAAACATACCTTTAAATGATCAATGCAGAGATCACAGTAGAAAAGTGTGTGTTCCTTCCTCATGTGAGTCTGAAGTTCTCTAAATAATCTGAATGACTGTTTACACTTCGGGCAATTATATTCTAGCAATTTATCAACTTTTTTCTTAATAGAATCGTCTTCGAAGAAAATTTTCAGTCTCCTGTTTGGAATGTAACCATGACGGGGTATCTCAGACTCCTTTACTAATTTATGAACCATGTAAAGCTGAAACATAAAAAAAACACACAATTAAATATATATACACATATACACAATATAGCAATTTTAACTTCAGACTTAACAATTTTTCAAATAACGGGTACATAAATGTCATATATAGAGTAATAGTATGTTAGTAATTAGGTTTTGTCTATTTATGCCTAAAACTTAAATCATATTGCTGTATTTATGTTTTAAGATTTTGTGTTTTCATATTGGGTATAGTCATAGCCCCAAACTAGACACCAAAACATCTGTCTACCAAAATACCCAATACCTGATGGTGCCAGATGTTTTTTCTGAGGGCTTTTTGGGACTGTTAATGTCAATTTTTGTCAATTTTCAAATTCCCAAAATTTGCAGTTTACTCCTGAAAAAACAAACCTTTCCCAATTCAAATTTTGCCCACGAAAATGTGACAAAAAGGACCCATCCCAAACCAGTGAGAAAAAGTCTGGTAGATCAATGCAGCCATTAGAAATTTGGGTTTCATCTTATTGGTTTGAAGGTAATGAATATGTATAGTGTTGTATTGGGGATGTATTGGAACTTGTACAACTTAACTTGCTTGTCTAATGAAAGCCTGTGAGAGTGGATGTAAACAAACTATATCTTTTAGTTATTCTCTTAGGGATGTCCCATTTTTAGCAATTTTTACCATATGCATATGGTAGTGATGGCTTAAGTACTGTGTACTTATGTAGTTGTGAACATAAAAAATAGTGTACAATTCACGAGTTAAGAAAACCAAACACTGAAATATACTCTACTTCTGATTATATTGTACTTGTTGACCATTTACAATTTGTATATTGATGTTTAACTGTAGTGTATATACATATATACTGTACCATGTTTGTTATCGTCATGAATAAATGAAAGTATATCCACCTTAATGTTGTATTTTGTATGGTGTTAGATACATACATATTTTTATACACTCTTCTACAGGCACTTGCTTTGGTCAAAACCTCTACTCTTTACAGACAGATACAGACAACAAATGACTCTTACAATTACTCATTTTCCCACATACAATGTCAATGGAATGTCATACCAATTTGAATTGTTTGTTAGCTCTGCCATTCCTGAACACATATTTCAAACTATGTAATTTCATCAAATTCTGTATAAAGTCTTGTGTAAAAAAGAGAAACAGTGCACGACATTTACTCTTTCAATTTTGATTTTCGGTTACACTATAGAAGAAATCAACATAAGATATATACATATATATATACTAGTAGTACTACCCTATATTTTTAACTGGGTTACTATTTTTTACAAATCAATGTACATGTGATCATGACTTTATATGCCAGCTACTCTAGCTAGACTACAGTATTTAAAATTTGTTGGTCAAACTTTTCACAGATAAATCTAATTGACTAATTATAATATGTTTTCACTTGTATCACTATATATAACTTCATAATGCAGGTTAAATTATATTCAGTGATCTATTGTAATAGGAACGGGTAATGTTTGTAATGGGAGCTCGAGGGGTGTTCTATATATATATATTATATTGTTAATATTGACCAACTGGGTGCAATTAATATTAAGTTATATAGGATTGTATTAAGAGGCCTTGGGAATTATGGGATTCACTGATTTAATCTCCATCGGAAACATTTGTTTTCTTGTTAGAAACTTTTATCTTTGGTTTAATCAACTATTCTTAAAGATACATAACTTAATTTGTACAAAGTGGAATGACCTTTTAAAAATTATGAAAAATGCCATATAAAAATGCTGACATCGTTCATTTCTGTAAAGAAGGACCTCGTTAACAATAGCCTTGTATGCCCCTCAAACAAGGTTAAATTAGGGACACTGGCCATGGACTAACAGTACTTTGGTGTATATAACATGAACATAGTGTACTAGATAGTACTTTATAGAAGTACTCTACCAATATAGAACGGCTGCAGCAGCTCGTTAGATAATTTCGGCAAAAAAGACGGATAGATCAATACAATTTTAACTCAATGTACCTTGATCAGGTCAGTCCTACATATGGGACAGTAGCCCTGTTCACACAACGCCCTCATCCTTAGGGCACACCGGTAACAAACGGGGTGATCACAACTTCCGATCGCGTAAATTTCTACTGCCTCGTGGCAGACTGGGCAAGATTCATTGGCACTTTCTCTCCTCTGGCGCTTCTCCATAGTTCTTCTAAATTGTTTAACTCACAAAACGAAAGTTGTGTAGAGATGACGTGTTTGGACTTCTTAGTAATGGAATGGCGTATACGGTATATATAACCGTTCTGTGTTCTTAATATAGATTCTCATGGCTACTCTTTCCGCCGGGTTGTGCAATGTTTGCGGTAAACGTCATCAAAACATGAGATGAACTGTACCAGATAAAACAAATCTGGACAATCAACAAATTGGATGATCTGAAATGCATTTGTTTTTATCTATATTATTCATAATAGACTTTCAATATAAAGATACACATTTTAAATATTTGAATAAAAAATACAAATTAATTATAAAGTCATGACGTCATTTCCTCGTGATCATGATAATTTTTCCAAGATGTCCGGGACGGAAGGTGGTGCTTTCGGTGCTGGGAAAGCTGGAACCCCATTTGATCCAGTGGCGTTCATTAAAAAGCCACAAGTGATTTTGCGACTTGCAAGCACGGTATGTTAACGTTATCCAGTGGTGAAGATGTTTATAGAAATCTCCTTGACTGAATAGTTTACAATGAAAACATACCGGTGTTGTGTGAAGTCAAGTTGACATGTAGCAGCAAGATCTATTTACTTTCAGGCCAAGAACCTGTGGTATGGCACGGTGCGACTCCGAATCAATTTACAGCTTTCTTCAAATCTGTCAACTTAAATCTAGAAATGACACATAACACAGTACTAGAATTCTAGATGGCCGATGCCAATAAGGCACGAGACTGTCAATACACACATGTGTTTATAAATAAATCAAGGTTACTAACTCGATTGTTGTGATTCTAGTTGGTCTGCAAATACATCCACCATGATAAATTCAGTAGCATAATAATCTTCGTAAAGCAATTATTTGATTATCCAAGGAAATCTGCCATTGTGACAATGTAAAATATAACCAATGCAATTAATGGAGGCAGTTATAATTTATATTGATTTTCTTTAATTGGTACTGTAGTGTTAATTATTGTATGTAATGTTAACGAATTTCCAGTAGACGATCATGAAAACAACAGAGTGAAGTTTTAGTTGGTCAAAGCATTTTCTTGAAGGTACTAACCTGCGTGCACAGTATATCCATGTCACAAACGTTTGTTTACATGTATTCACCTAATTTCTCCAACAACCATAGATTCTAAGCACAATTTATCCCCTGTTAATCAAATACTGCAAGTCCATGATCAACTCTTGCACAGCTAGAATTGGATTATCTTCAGATTTGATACACTGTGTGTCTACATGTACATCATCAGTACTATATACAGAGAATACATGGTCAGTGTCTTAGAATGTAAGCTGTATTTTGGCGAGGGTAAAGAAAGACAAAAGTGACTAGCCTTGGCAAGTCACTTTTGTCTTTCTGTCCTAAGCCAAAAATACAGCTTATATTCTAAGACACTGACCATGTATTCTCTATATATAGTACTGATGATGCACATGTAGACAAAATTTGAACAGATGGGTCAGAACGGCAGGTCAAAGTTAACATTAATTGTTACCTTAAATGTTAGCATATTCCAAATAATTGTGAGCATTATTTCAAGAATTTGGACCACATTTTCATCAATTTCACAATCTGATCACAAGAGTTCTGACCTTCTAAGGTCATATTAGCATGCTAGGATGAAGGACTGCCAGGTGATATTAATTCAAATGATTTATAATGATCTTGACCTACTTTCAAGGTCACAGGGGTCAAATATGTTATTTTAAAAGGAAAAAAATCATCTATCATTATACAATTTACAAATCAAAACTCCGCTGGTGACATGGGCCTATTGTTAATTAGAAGAATTGCTTTTTGAGTTAAACAGTTAACTGTTTTCTGGCTAAACAGTGAAGTTGATGACAACGGTTGAGATTTGTTAATTGTAGTACTGTTTGTTTATTAGATAATTTTCTGAATTTTTATGTGTCTGGAAACATACTCATATATTTACATTTTCGCTTCGTTCCGCCTCAATGAACATAGTAAACTCAGATCACTTCATTTCCCGTTGGAGATTTTGGGTCGCGTGCTTCTGTTCTGAGAGATGAATCACTTTCTTGCCGGCGTGTGAATACATTCACTGAGTTTACAATGGCGATCGAGTTCTGTACCGCCTCAGACTTGAATGCACTTTCACTTAGTGAATTGTGTAACATTGTTATAAACGTATATGAACACAAGTGAAATAGCCGTTTATGTGCTAATAAAATGCCAATATAATGCAGACAGTTTAGAAAACAGGATCTGACAGAACACTGACACTCTCGATAGCACCGAGCTCATGACCTACGTAGCGCAGTAGGTCTAACGTTAGCTGTATCTCGAATGCCATGCTTAATACCATTTCAGTGGTCACAGAAAATAAACCTCAATTTAAACACTATTTAACAACACAAAACAGACTGGTAGCAGAAGTATGCTATATCGAGAACAGGGACACATTATTGTCGTAATTTGACTCAATCTAAACATATGGAGGACACACATTTCCGGCTGTCGAATACCGCCAATTTTTAAATCAATGTTTCTTTACTTACTATTAGTGTTGGGAATCGGATGTGATTTCCTAATCGATTAATCGGCATAATCGGAGAGCCCCTTCCGATCGATTATAATCGGATAGTATGTAAATCAGAGTTATTTATTAAATGTATTATGAATATTTGAAAAAATGTATTGTGAATTCATGATTAAAAGTTTAAAACAATATTAACAAGTTTCCAATGAACATACCAGATTAATAGAAATAGAAGAAGTCATACGAGACGTTGTTGTTATTATTTCCCATCCACAATCTGTATAATACTCATATTAATTGGTACAGAAATCCAGTATTTGAAGCATGTCAACGTAATCCAAAACTAAAGCCATTGTTCAAAGTTGTAACGTAACAGACCAGTCAGTATGTAACTTTTGGTTTCGTTTACTTTAGCATGAATATCACCGGCAAACGTTGAAATTCAAATTGAAACTGAAACAAGTCACTTGATACGCCATCATACGGGAGAAAAAAAATACGTCAACTTATCTTTATTAACATATCAGCGAAGGCGACAAACTGCCGCCTTCATATCGAGGTTTTCTTTATTTGGAGGCCCTTTTTTAGGTCACCTGAGACAAAGTCTCAGTTGACCTATTGCAATCGCCTTTTGTCCGGCGTCGTCCGTCGTGCGTCGTAAACAATTTACATTTTCAACTTCTTCTTAAAAACTGCTGAACTAAATTCAATGAAATTTTACAGGAAGCTTCCATGGCTGAGGGTGAACCAAAATTGTGAATTATATGGTCCCCACCCCCCAGGGGCCTGAGGGGCGGGGCCAAAAAGGGTCAAATTGACTAAAACTTCAAAAATCTTCTTCTCTACTCTCAGATAAGATGGAATCAAACACTCTTCATAGATGAAAGGGTCTTAAGGTGCTTTACCAAAATTGTGAATTTCATGACCCTGGGGTCTCATGTTTGCCCCTGGGGAGGGGGTAAACTTTACTATAGTTTATATAGGGAAATCACATTTTTGACTATTATTTGTTGGATTTGTATTGGAATTCATTCTAACTTGTATCAAATTATCAGCATGGGATGACAGTTTGATGGTATGTACATGTTGCCCTAGTTTACCCCCAGGGGCTGGTGGGCGGGGCCAAAAAGGGTCAAATTGACAAAAATTTCAAAAATCTTCTTCTCTACTCTCAGATATGGTAGAATCAAATACTCTTCATAGATGGAAGGGTCTTAAGGTGCTTTACCAAAATTGTGAATTTCATGACCCTGGGGTCTCATGTTTGCCCCTGGGGAGGGAGTAAACTTTACTATAGTTTATATAGGGAAATCACATTTTTGACTATTATTTGTTGGATTTGTATTGGAATTCATTCTAACTTGTATCAAATTATCAGCATGGGATGACACTTTGATGGTATGTACATGTTGGCCCTAGTTGACCCCCAGGGGTTGGTGGGTGGGCCAAAAAGGGTAAAATTTACAAAAATTTCAAAAATCTTCTTCTCTACTCTTAGATATGGTAGAATCAAATACTCTTCATAGATGGAAGGATCTTAAGGTGCTTTACCAAAATTGTGAATTTCATGACCCTGGGGTCTCACGTTTGCCCCTGGAGAGGGGGTAAACTTTACTATAGTTTATATAGGGAAATCACATTTTTGACTATTATTTGTTGGATTTGTATTGGAATTCATTCTAACTTGTATCGAATTATCAGCATGGGATGACACTTTGATGGTATGTACATGTTGGCCCTAGTTGACCCCCAGGGGCTGATGGGCGGGGCCAAAAAGGGTCAAATTGACTAAAATTTCAAAAATCTTCTTCTCTACTCTCAGATATGGTAGAATCAAATACTCTACATAGATGGAAGGATCTTAAGGTGCTTTACCAAAATTGTGAATTTCATGACCCTAGGGTCTCATGTTTGCCCCTGGGGAGGGGGTAAACTTTACTATAGTTTATATAGGGAAATCACATTTTTGACTATTATTTGTTGGATTTGTATTGGAATTCATTCTAACTTGTATCGAATTATCAGCATGGGATGACACTTTGATGGTATGTACATGTTGGCCCTAGTTGACCCCCAGGGGCTGATGGGCGGGGCCAAAAAGGGTCAAATTGACTAAAATTTCAAAAATCTTCTTCTCTACTCTCAGATATGGTAGAATCAAATACTCTACATAGATGGAAGGATCTTAAGGTGCTTTACCAAAATTGTAAATTTCATGACCCTAGGGTCTCATGTTTGCCCCTGGGGAGGGGGTAAACTTTACTATAGTTTATATAGGGAAATCACATTTTTGACTATTATTTGTTGAATTTTTATTGGAATTCATTCTAACTTCGTTAACATTATCAGCTTGGGATGACAGTTTGATGGTATGTACATGTTGGCCCTGACTGACCCCCAGGGGCTGATGGGCGGGGCCAAAAAGGGTCAAATTAACAGAAATTTTAAAAATCTTCTTCTTACAGCCAAAATAAGGTAGAATTAAATACTCTTCACAGATCGAAGGGTCTTAAGGTGCTTTACCATAATTGTGAATTTCCTAGCCCTGGGGTCTTGCGTTTGCCCCATGGGAGGGGATAAACTTTACTTTTCAAAAATCAGGTGACCGTTAAGGCCCATGGGCCTCTTGTTACTTTTCCAAATCCAAAATATTTCCATACTAAAGGTACTCGCGCCTGGGTGGTGGAATAATTCCGCCTCATGTGTCACCGTCTCAAGTGCCTCCATTTTGTTCAAGCGTATGAGTTAAACAGACGCTTTATAACTGTATATAATTTGAGTGCGTGAAGCGTTTTTGTGACCGGAACAGTGACTAACAAAGAAACCAACACAGGGCACTTATTCCGGAAACGCCGCATTTTTTACCGGAGATATTTTCAATGGAAATTTCACTAATAGATTATTGAATTTAACAATCGATTATCGCTGTATTTTGGTAATTTCGATTAATTTTCGATTATAATCGATAATCGGCCCACCACTACTTACTATTATCAGAATTTACATCCCAAAACGCCAGTGCGACAATGAAATCCAATATGCTAAGAACACTATGTACATCACCAGCTAACCTGCGACTAAAATCCACATTGTTACACTTTTTCTCGAGCTCTGAACATCCCGGCTATTAGACTGCATCACATCATTTTTTTTAACCGAGTCCCTGTGTCTCGAGTGACCAAATCACACACATACTATACTGTCAACACTGCACTTTAAATTCGTATTGATATGGGTATTGCTAAGTTTTTATTATACAATATCATAAATATTTGTTATAAATGAATATTTTACCTTGAAAATATCGTATCTATGTGTATCAACATCGTAATAATCAAAACGTGTATGGCACTATATTTTGTGTTGCCTTGGCGACGAGAATAGTTGACTGTCTGCTGTTCCACTACTGTGCACACATGTACGATAAGTATAACAATGTTACAAAGTAACGCACTTACGTCACACTGTTGCGACCGAATTTTGCAATCTGGTGGCGAAGTTTTAGATTTGGTTAACGTAAATATAAGGATTGATTGTCAATTTTGTTGCTTGTATGGACTGATGAAGGGAAGTGAACCTCGTGCAAATGGTACATGAACTGCTTCGCAGTTCACTTCATTTGCACGAGGTTCACTTCCCTTCATCAGTCCATGCAAGCAACAAAATTGACAATCAATCCTTAATTGAAAGAGTTGAATCAGAGATGGCTAGAAAAATGATTACAATATGCTCTTGTTTCCTTTGCATGCAAGTCAGTTTTCAGATACTTCACATGCAGTATATCATGTGTTTGTGTTGCAGGTATGGGCTATGGTTGTGTTTGGATGCATATCGGCTGAGGGCTGGTATGATGGTCATTGTCAGATGAAGGATGACTCCAATGCCTGTAACTATGGTGTAGGAATTGGAGTTTTAGCATTCCTTATTTGTATCGGATTTCTTGTGGTTGATGGCCTGTTTGAAAACATCAGCAGTGTGCAATACAGAAAATATGTTGTTATTGCTGACATGTGTGTATCAGGTAAGTGTCCTCACAGTTTTAGGATCTGAATTAAAAATGTGTGTATTAATGTACTAAAGTCATCTTCTAACAACTTTATTTTTCTTATGAATAAATTATAACCTAAACCTATCATATAGAATACAAAATATAATGGATGTATGTCTGTCCATCAGTTTGTCAAGTTACTTTCCATTTAATGCTCCAAGTACAGTTTGGTATGCATGCTTTGGTATGATTGCCAATGTGAGGCATGAATATATGAGAATAAATATTTTAACATGCATATGGTTACCATGGATTTTATTTAAACCTATTAATAGCAAACAAATGAATTTATGATTTTTTTTTCCAAACAGGACTCAAAAAGGGTATTTTAATAAAGATCAGTGTGAGTTGACATTGAGTATAAAAAGGCTGATCCTATCTCCATTAAATATTTGAAGTGAAGAACATTTCTAACTGTGTTAAAAGGGTTCTGACCTAAAATGATCTAGGGTATTGATTTGTTTAAAATGGCATTCTATGAAAAATTCTCATCCACCCTTCTGCATTATTTTAATACCAAATATTTAATGCAGGTCATTGCATAAAAAAGAATCAGAAAAGAAAAATATGTTTGTAGTATACTATTAATGCTATTGCCACAGATTATTACAGTAAGACATCTGATACAGCAGGTATATTGAGCTGTGATGTATGAGGGTGAGTGTGTATGTGTGTTTTGCTAGCTCCAAGGCAGCAAGACTGAAGTATTGACTAAGTATTGATTGCCATCTTGCCAGCCTAAAAGCTTATCAGTGTCTTGCCCTGAGCTAACAGCCTCATCAGTAGCTACCTAATGTCTTACACTCCATCCCTATAGTAATACAGCCTCTGACCACTTGTACATTAGAATTTAATTTTATACTATATTAAATAAGGAAATTTGAGGTACCTAAGGAAATTTGATTTTGAGGTCTGTTTCTAAATAATATTTCCTGATGTAACTGTTGCAAATATATATATTATGTAGTGTATAACACATTATATTATATGAACCTTTACAGTACAATTTCTGTCCCATTGATATAGATTTAACATGTTTTCATATACACTTTGCTTCAAGGAAATTGTGATGTTATCATATTTTGTAATTTTCTGGATTTTTCTATTACATTGAACTTTTAATTATTTTAAATGTGGGACATCATCATGAGGTGCTTTCCAGCTCACAGCTTGAATAGTTATACATCATTAGATGATCATAACTAGCAGGCTTGGTGGAATGTTCAGAATATCTTTCAATTGTTACTTTCCTTTGGTAGAACAGAGGAAAATAAATGGTGGGTCTAGAGGCAACATGTAGTACTCACCGATGACCTTGATAAACCTATAAACTATCCTCCACCATACCCTTACTGCAAAGTATTATATTGACCCTGTAGACATTATCTACCTCCCCCATTCACCAACACAGCACTGTGACGTTGCATCCCATTACATTTGTACCTTCATTACATACACTATTAGTACTGACTTTGTTAAAAGCTGAAATGATGATTGATGATAAAGTTAAGTGATCAAAAGCACCCCTCACCCAAAGGCCATATGCTTCAGTGTTGTCTTTGTAAAATCTTTATCAAATTCTGTTAAATATGATTAATAATTCGTATGTAGCAAGTATTTATTACAGTAAATATTTCTCCCATTTGAATGGAAACAAATAGTATTAGTACTGGTTCTTCTGCATGGCTCTTCTTGTTCTTCTAATAACTTCTTGTCCAGGCCATTACATCTAAACTGTTGAAGATGACAAAACTTGCAGGAGTTTGTACCACATAAAATGATGTGAAATGCACTGCCGTTAGGTCATTGTGACTTTGACCTCGGCTGCAAAATTTCCCAATAAATTCTCCTGTTTTCTTGTAAAAAAACAGTTAAAGATATCATTAAGCATGAAAGTTGCGGGATACTTTTAATTAATCATCTACTGTCAGTGTGCATACTCTGTCACTGGATTATTTTTAAGACCTCACTTGACAGACTCGAAGATAACTTTGTGGGTGTAATAAATTGGGCTCCATCTGTCCAACTACTGTTTCTGATGCATAACTCTTAAACTGTTATTAAGGATAACTTCACGAAACCTGGCACACACATTGTTCTTTTGGTCTTTTGGTATGGATTGACTTTTTACTGTATTTTTCATGATTTTCCTGTAACAATGGAGACATGGCCCAAACCTATAATATTATATTATCATCAACAAAGTGTAACTCCAAAACTGTTGCAGAAACTTTGATTCATTAACATCACTTCAAGTAATTACATTAATTGGTATATAGCTATATATATATAGTGGTCTAGTGGATATGGTGCCCTTTGCTATTTTGAGGTTTTCATTTTAAATAATTTTTCTTTAACCATGCAAATAAATAGCCAAAATCTTGAATATTGCATTTTTCCTCATAATTGGGGTAGTGATTTAATAATGCTTTTTTTTTTTTTTTGCTATCAAGAGGATTTAAGATGATGTTTCTGTAACCATGCATATTTGTATCTAAAAATACTCTGTATAGATCCATATTAACAATAAATATCTTGAATAGTCCCTGTATTGTGGACCATAATTTTAAAGATTACTGCAGTATCATACGTTCTGAACATTATATATTGTAGCTCTGTGGACATTCCTGTGGTTTGTTGGTTTCTGCTATATGACGGATGCCTGGAACCACTCTCCTGATGCTAGCCCGTACCGTGCTCCTCATGGTCATGGACGTGATCATGTCCAAGCAGCCATAGCATTTTCCTTCTTCTCCATTGCTTCTTGGGTAAGTAAAAACAACGATCCTTCGTCTCCACTCGCGTCATTAATGTGCCTTAGCTTGAGCAAATTGCGAACTCCTCGCTGAAACCAACACGACACACCAATAGATTAGTTATTGCTGAACATGCAAAAATTAATCAAAATTAGATTAGCTATTGATATCTCTCTCCAAGATCGGAGATCGTCGCCGCGCCACCTATTGCAAGGGGACGTAAGTCCTGCGCCCTCCAAGTATGTTAACCTTCTCCACGGTGAATGTTAAACAAATTTAATGAAACTTTGCATGCAGTCAATATCGTCAAGATCTCAGACAAGTTCAAAAATAGAAATTATTTCACTGTAACTGTTAGAGTTATTGCCCTTTGTATAACATCATTATTAGATCTTGTGAACACCAATACTCGAGTCAATGATGAAACTTTGTATATAAGCATATATTGTCAAGATCTTGGACAAGTTTAAAAATGGGAATTATTTTATTGTAACTTACATAGTGCCCTTTGTAATAATATTAGTAATGTCAATATTGGACCTTGTGAACATGATAACGAGTAAATATGAACATAGTTTGATGAATCCATGTATGTAGCCATATATAGTCAAGATATCAGACAAGTTGGAAGACGGAAATTATTTGAGTGTAACTTACAGAGTTATTGGCCTTTGTAATGATATTATTTACAATTTTTTGGTTCACCTAGGCCGAAAGGTTTTTCTTTTCAAAACATTACTAATCCCGAACATCTGAATGGATTTTGATGAAATTTGGTCTTGTGTTTTATTGAAAGTGTTGAATGTTGTATAAATGAAGGATGTGGCACTCCTGTGTGTCGGAGAAGGGGAGCCCAATAGGGGAAATATAACAAAAAAAGAAAAGAATATATATATATATATATATATGTTTACTACAATAGTAGAAGGGTCTTTAGAGTCAGATGACAGTAAAGGCCCATGGGCCTCTTATTCACATAAGTTTAAACCTAGCTTGTTAGCTCAAATTGTAATTTGTTACATAATAGCGGGTGTTATTGTGGGAGGGTAGACAGAAATTCATGTTAATAATTATCCCATACTTGTTCATCTCTGAATGGAAATCTGAGTTCCACTTTCTCATCAAGTTGCACTTTCTCATCTACAATTTCCAAATTATGCTTGCGAGCATTTGCGGGCATATGTTGACATGCTTGACGGGGTGTTGTTTTGATATTAGAATTGGTGTTTTTACTTGTAAAATACAGAATAATATCCCTTTTCTTAATCACGTTTTGGCCATATGTATGTAAGTGGAGAAATTCAGAAGGCTTGAAATTCTCTGCTATGGTTTTGTAATGTTAATTATGACCTGATTGTTTGTGTTTTCAGGGTGGTCTCACCTTCTTTGCTGTAAGGCGCTACCGGGAAGGTTCCCAGGAAACATTCACTCAAGGATATGAAACCGAACAAAATGCATCCTCTCCATACTCATCATTCCCTGGCAGTGATACCGGTGACCCATATCAACAACCACCATTCAGTGGCCAGAAGGAGGCTCCTGATTTCCAGCCACCAACCTATTAGGAAAGGAGTATTTAAATACCCATAGTCAATGGTGGGGAAACAAGAAAGAATCAAAAGGATCAGCCACACTAGTGTTACCATGGTCACTGTTAGGAAGTTGTATTAGACTGTTGTCAAGTGTAGGATAAGGATTGGATATTTATATATGTAGATGTCAGATCATGGTATATCTGGGATGCTTGAAGGTCATTTTGGCTTCATGATTTTTAAATACAAATGCATAGTTAAAGCCTATTTATTTATTGTCTGATAAGTATTAAAGAAAGAAGATTCCAATTTGTTGGGTTAAAAATGTAAAAAGTGAAATTGATGGTGTGATCACTGCAGTGCTGCTAACTTTTTAAAAGAAGTTCTAGAGATCTTAGCTATGCTTTTTGATTCTCTCATATGTGGCTGACGTTAAACAATTAGTCCAGGGACTTAGGAAAGTTTGGTGGAGTAAACAAATGGCAGACAGTATATGAATCAATTTTGCAGTCTTTCTGATACTTGAGGATTTCTACTAAAAAAGATAACTCAAGGATATATTTTTTGGCAAGCAAATATTGATCTGTTACTGTAGAAGGCAGTGTATATGATGGTCTACCATATACTTAATGGGGTTATGGTTTGGGAAAGGGTGACTATCAGCAGGAATTTATATTTATTGAAGTGATATGTGGAAAGTGTATTGTATTGAGGGACATGGTATGATTTTTTTTATATATAAAAAACAGAAAAGAAGACAACTGAGCTAACCAACCTCAGTGTGTTCAGCACCAAGGACAACTGATCTCATAGTTTCCCTGGTAGGAATAAGGCACAAAGGTAGGAAATCCATATTGTATAAGTATGATCTTTGATTCTCTTCTGTGTTGTGATTAGCTAAGACTATGTATTTATCAGTTTGATGGATCTCTTTGGAGTGTGTAGCTTTACTTGAAATGGACTTTCTATGCTATTACTTAACATCTCAAAATGTTATTTACTCTAAACCAGGGGAAATTAATCCGGTGGAATTCCCTTACCTATAAATATTTAATAAAAGTGATATGATAAAAAAAGATAGCCACAGTCAGAATGAAGTATACATTACCCACCTGTAGATGTAGGCATATTCACTAGTTAGGATGCTCACATTGGCATGTTGTGTAGATGTTGAGCCAGCATTGGTGATGTGACTGACTTTAAGAGCTATACTTGTTAGCCTCAGTGATGTGACTGGCCTCTAAGAACTAGCTTCCATTATTTGACTGGACACTATATATTATAACTAGCCTCTGTCATTTGACTGGACACTATTATAACTAGCCTCCATCATTTGACTGGACACTATTATAGCTAGCCTCCATCATTTGACTGGACACTATTATAACTAGCCTCCATTATTTGACTGGACACTATATATTATAACTAGCCTCCATCATTTGACTGGACACTATTATAACTAGCCTCCATCATTTGACTGGACACTATATATTATAACTAGCCTCCATTATTTGACTGGACACTATATATTATAACTAGCCTCCATCATTTGACTGGACACTATTATAGCTAGCCTCCATCATTTGACTGGACACTATTATAGCTAGCTTCCATCATTTGACTGGACACTATTATAGCTAGCTTCCATCATTTGACTGGACACTATATATTATAACTAGCCTCAGTCATTTGACTGGACACTATTATAACTAGCCTCCATTATTTGACTGGACACTATATATTATAACTAGCCTCCATTATTTGACTGGACACTATATATTATAACTAGCTTCCATCATTTGACTGGACACTATATATTATATCTAGCCTCCATCATTTGACTGGACACTATATATTATAACTAGCCTCCATCATTTGACTGGACACTATATATTATAACTAGCCTCCATCATTTGACTGGACACTATATATTATAACTAGCTTCCATCATTTGACTGGACACTATATTTTATAACTAGCCTCCATCATTTGACTGGACACTATATATTATAACTAGCCTCTGTCATTTGACTGGACACTATATATTATAACTAGCTTCCATCATTTGACTGGACACTATATTTTATAACTAGCCTCAGTCATTTGACTGGACACTATTATAACTAGCCTCCATTATTTGACTGGACACTATATATTATAACTAGCCTCCATCATTTGACTGGACACTATTATAGCTAGCCTCCATCATTTGACTGGACACTATTATAACTAGCCTCCATTATTTGACTGGACACTATATATTATAACTAGCCTCCATCATTTGACTGGACACTATTATAGCTAGCCTCCATCATTTGACTGGACACTATTATAACTAGCCTCCATTATTTGACTGGACACTATATATTATAACTAGCCTCCATCATTTGACTGGACACTATTATAGCTAGCCTCCATCATTTGACTGGACACTATATATTATAACTAGCCTCCATCATTTGACTGGACACTATATATTATAACTAGCCTCCATCATTTGACTGGACACTATATATTATAACTAGCCTCAGTCATTTGACTGGACACTATTATAACTAGCCTCCATTATTTGACTGGACACTATATATTATAACTAGCCTCCATCATTTGACTGGACACTATTATAGCTAGTCTCCATCATTTGACTGGACACTATTATAGCTAGCCTCCATCATTTGACTGGACACTATTATAACTAGCCTCCATTATTTGACTGGACACTATATATTATAACTAGCCTCCATCATTTGACTGGACACTATTATAGCTAGCCTCCATCATTTGACTGGACACTATATATTATAACTAGCCTCCATCATTTGACTGGACACTATATATTATAACTAGCCTCCATCATTTGACTGGACACTATATATTATAACTAGCCTCTGTCATTTGACTGGACACTATTATAGCTAGCCTCCATCATTTGACTGGACACTATATATTATATCTAGCCTCCATCATTTGACTGGACACTATATACAATGTATTATAACTAGCCTCTGTCATTTGACTGATATGCTAATGCTGGTAGTTAAATTTGTTTTGACTTCAATTATATTGCGATAGAGAACAGATGTAAAGGCACTACCTGTTCTTCAAAAAAGTTTAGGCTAGCTTGTTGATCTGTAGAACATTTAACTACCAACTTGCTCTTTACTAAGCATGTTGTGAGGTAAGCTTGTCAGCCAGCAGTACTGTACCAGTTTTAATCGTTATTCATGTGATATTCCTTTTTTTCACAGTTTATTTTATTTGAAAGTGAATCATTCCATTTCTTTAATTTGTGTGTAACTTGTGCTATCTATATATATTATATAAATGTATTCCTGACTGGGTGAGTGTAAGAGTGTCTCTAATGTCTTCGGCAGACTAGACTGCTATTGGTATGGTTTCTTTTATAGTATTTTAATGTTGACTTGTATACATATATATATTTACATTTTTTATTATTATCGTAATTTATATCTTTATTTCAAAATAGATTATTGATTTTGTTATGTTTGAGTTTAAAGTACATTTATTTCTGAATCAGTCAATGATTTGTTATTAACTGTCTGATGTAAACATTAATACTCCGAAAATACCACAAATATTCAAAATGTAAGAGACCTTTACCATAAACATGTATTCTAGTTTGCACAGACTCTTGTATTCTTAAACGTACAAAATTTCTATTTTATCCTAGTTTATGTGGATTTTGTTGTCATAGTAACTACAGATGCTTCCATTAATCCTGGTTTTGTAATATTAGGTTCAGTTATTGTTTTAGATTTTGTGTTATTATCCTGATTCTAACCAATATGACCTGTGTTGATGTTGGTGTCATTGTGGCTCAGGTTTTCATCGCTTCACTTCCAATGTATTGGCTCATCAATGATTGACAGGGCCCCATCGTGGTGTCAGTGTGGTTGCTCCATCAGCTGAATTGACATATCACCGATGTTGTTGGCTGTGTATCCTGTATGTGTGTGGTGCATGTTAGACTTGTGCCACTATGCTGTCCCATAAGCCAAAGTGTATTTCTTGTGGTGGAAGAGCTACTTTTTGTTTTTTGATTTGTAGACTGATTATACAAACATGATTTAATTGTTTTATTGTTTGTGATACATATTATTGAAAAACACAAACAACAGAAACATTATAGATAGGCTTTGCAAAAACAAAGACATGTGTCTTGCTTAGTGTTTTAAAAAGTGTGTACTGGATTTTTATTTGAAAACTGCAAGGCATGATTGATTAAAATGAAATCCAGTCTTTAATTTGTTTTAGCTGTACTAAAAGATAAGAAGTAAGCATCTAGAAATCCATACAATAATACAAATAAATGTTTTCTCAGACTCTAATTAAAATTAATTCTAAAAGTTGTCACATTTCTGCACAGATAATCTAATTAAAATTAATTCTAAAAGTTGTCACATTAAACTCATTAACAGGATTGACCATAGACATTACTGGTAGTATTTAAAACCTGGCCAACAAGATGTTTGTGACACATTGTATATACTTATAACATTATATAGAATAAATTAATGTTGACTTTTTAAGTTTATTTCTTTATACTTTTTTGCAATATACTGGTGAACATATCTTTTCAACATTATTTATTCAAAACCATTGCTGAATAATAAAGTGTATGATCAATTGAATATACTGCCTAGTGCAATATTATGTTGGCAATCATAAAAAGCTTATTAGTTATCGCAGGATCAATGACTAGACAATGACAAATACTAGTACTCTTCTGGTCAGAACCTGTCTCTTCTATGCTTAGCACGTCTTTTCTAATCCATTTTCATCAATTTCTTGATTTACTGAATTATTAGAATTTTACAGTAAGAACACAGCAATTCCATAGCAATACTTTGCCAAAGAACATCCCTTTAATTAATGGACAGGACAGTTCTTGACCAGGACATAACAAATCTCTTTTGTTTTTTAAGGTAGGCAAAGGCACCATACTTACAAAACGTGTGAGCTGCTGAGAATAATCAAATGAAGTGAAGAGTGGTATTTTGTTGTGTATAATTTCAATACCATAATTTTTCAAAGATTTGAGCTTTTGAATTTTGATTTTTGATATTAAATGGTTCTGAATCCATACACCAATGTTGATACGTACATTTGTGCACTGATCATACTTTTACTTCCAAATTCCTATGTATTTGCAAAGGAAATATTTCTACTACTTTTGATATGAAACATCCAAATGTCTTAACATATCTAAAGCATAGCGATCTCAACAATTAATTTGCCAAAATGTCATTGATACTGATGTCACTGTTGAAGAAATAAAGATAAAGGTATATATGTGTTTGATGGGACAAAAATAGGGATATTTGTGTTTAATAAGCATAGCATTCTTTAATGATATTACTCATCATGTTAGTATCTAGAAGGGATAAGTCACTGTTTGCATACTGTTATTAATATGTCCATCATTCACTTGTATTCATCAGTACAACTTATTAAAGCCACATTATTTTAACTGTGTTGAAGGCTTCCCAATGTTCTCTGTTACACAGAACTGAACCACACCCCATCTTGCCTACGTAATGTTTTGTCAACACCAGGTATTACCAAAATTTTGCTGCCTTGCTATCAATTTCAAATTTGGAAAGAGGGTCCATCAACTAATAGTCTCAAAATTATGCATTTTAAAATATTCATATTTAATATAAATATCTCGTGATTATATGAGCTAAATGGAACGTGACTATTTGCAATCCAATATGTTGTGTATGTTTTACATGTGTACATGTAATACAAATTGTATATGTTCATGTAGCTTATATTACAAGTTGTGTATACTATCTTTTTACAAGTTATAATATACATTTACTTGTAGTACAAGTGGTGTGTGTATAATTCCTTGTATTATAAGTTGTACACTCCTAGTTTGTGTCACCAGTTGTTAACACTATGCACAGAGAATCCTATTCAGATTATTGTTGTTATTGTCTACATTACCAGCTATTATCATATCTTTGTAACTAAACACCTTGTTTATCTGTTATATCTGTCACCAAGTCATGGTTGTTTCACTGAATTTTACTACACACCTCGTCTGTTATAACTCACCGAGTGTAACTACACACCTCGTCTGTTATAACTGTCACCGAGTGTAACTACACACCTCGTCTGTTATAACTGTCACCGAGTGTAACTACACACCTCGTCTGTTATAACTGTCACCGAGTGTAACTACACACCTCGTCTGTTATAACTGTAACCGAGTGTAACTACACACCTCGTCTGTTATAACTGTCACCGAGTGTAACTACACACCTCGTCTGTTATAACTGTCACCGAGTGTAACTACACACCTCGTCTGTTATAACTGTCACCTAGTGTAACTACACACCTCGTCTGTTATAACTGTCACCGAGTGTAACTACACACCTCGTCTGTTATAACTGTCACCGAGTGTAACTACACACCTCGTCTGTTATAACTGTCACCGAATGTAACTACACACCTTGTCTGTTATAACTGTCACCAAGTGTAACTACACACCTCGTCTGTTATATCTCACCTAGTGTAACTACACACCTCGTCTGTTATAACTGTCACCGAGTGTAACTACACACCTCGTCTGTTATAACTGTCACCGAGTGTAACTACACACCTCGTCTGTTATAACTGCCACCGAGTGTAACTACACACCTCGTCTGTTATAACTGTCACCGAGTGTAACTACACACCTCGTCTGTTATAACTGTCACCGAGTGTAACTACACACCTCAACTGTTATAACTGTCAATGAGTGTAACTACACACCTCGTCTGTTATAACTGTCACCTAGTGTAACTACACACCTCGTCTGTTATAACTGTCACCGAGTGTAACTACACACCTCGTCTGTTATAACTGTCACCGAGTGTAACTACACACCTCGTCTGTTATAACTGTCACCGAGTGTAACTACACACCTCGTCTGTTATAACTGTCACCGAGTGTAACTACACACCTCGTCTGTTATAACTGTCACCGAATGTAACTACACACCTTGTCTGTTATAACTGTCACCAAGTGTAACTACACACCTCGTCTGTTATATCTCACCTAGTGTAACTACACACCTCGTCTGTTATAACTGTCACCGAGTGTAACTACACACCTCGTCTGTTATAACTGTCACCGAGTGTAACTACACACCTCGTCTGTTATAACTGCCACCGAGTGTAACTACACACCTCGTCTGTTATAACTGTCACCGAGTGTAACTACACACCTCGTCTGTTATAACTGTCACCGAGTGTAACTACACACCTCAACTGTTATAACTGTCAATGAGTGTAACTACACACCTCGTCTGTTATAACTGTCACCTAGTGTAACTACACACCTCGTCTGTTATAACTGTCACCGAGTGTAACTACACACCTCGTCTGTTATAACTGTCACCGAGTGTAACTACACACCTCGTCTGTTATAACTGTCACCGAGTGTAACTACACACCTCGTCTGTTATAACTGTCACCGAGTGTAACTACACACCTCGTCTGTTATAACTGTAACCGAGTGTAACTACACACCTCGTCTGTTATAACTGTCACCGAGTGTAACTACACACCTCGTCTGTTATAACTGTCACCGAGTGTAACTACACACCTCGTCTGTTATAACTGTCACCTAGTGTAACTACACACCTCGTCTGTTATAACTGTCACCTAGTGTAACTACACACCTCGTCTGTTATAACTGTCACCGAGTGTAACTACACACCTCGTCTGTTATAACTGTAACCGAGTGTAACTACACACCTCGTCTGTTATAACTGTCACCGAGTGTAACTACACACCTCGTCTGTTATAACTGTCACCGAGTGTAACTACACACCTCGTCTGTTATAACTGTAACCAAGTGTTACATCACACCTTGACTATTATTAGATCTTCGTGACATAGCCTGTGTGTTAGTGTCCCATTGTTATGTATAGATACCTAAATGTTATTTCCAGCTGGTATGTACATGTATGTAAGGAGAGAACAGACGGTTGTCTTACTACCAGTTGGTTCATATGTAAGTTAGTTTCAACAACTGTGTATATCTGTTCTAGTATAGGTATAATTAGACTACAATCTGTTGTATGTACAGCATAATGGTTCTCGTCAACATGTCTTGACATGTATGGTTGAATAAAAGATTTTCAAACGAATCAGAATCTTGTTTTGTGATATTGATTACATGTATCGGGTAACATCTATTACATCTGAATAATGGTAATGGGCCTACCTCTACAATTATTGTATTACCTTTAATATTTACCATATATTGGGTCTGAAGTGACGGCAGACATGAGACATGGCAGATTGTTATTATAGAATGTGAGGTTTCATCTCATTCCATCTCTCCAATGGTAACAAGTACTTGTAGTTAATGCCATGATTATGACACCGGGGCTGAAGGTTTGCCATACCACGGCGTCTGTCTGTCGTCTGCACACCAAGAGACTGGATACATCCCTAGATGGTGGGATTCAATTGTACAAATAGTGGGGCTGATGGTCGGAGCCTAGGAGGAGGTGGGGTTATATGTTATTTCTTCCCCAGAACTTGGCACTGGGTGTCGTATTTGACTGGAAACATGAGCAGTAGGGATTCTAATTTTACAAATGGCAAGGCTGATGAATGTTGTATAAAAGGATGCAGTGGCTCACAAAGAGAGACGAAGGAACAGTTCCCCATAGAGAAAAGTGTTTTGCAATTACATGTGTATGCCGAAATATATCCAGGTGACTGATACAAGCCCTCTAGGCCTCGTGTACTGTATACGTTCTTCTGAATGTTCATAATATATCCCAAGAGGACGATTAGTCTCAGGAATATGAAATGTTGTATTAAGGTTGTTGAAATAAATGATCAGTCTGTACTTAAGATCACAAAGTCTGGTATCCTAGTTGCAAACTTCAAACTGTAAAAACACAATACACGGGTCATATTTACATTGCCGTCATACGGTACAGTATTTTGAATGAAGCTTTAAAAATGACTCCTCCAAGACCAATGCTACCAGTCAAAAGAGTTCTGGAATCAAAAGCCTGTCCAATTTAATTTAACAAATCATCAACAGTTGTGATATTTGGTATTTCAGTACCATTAACTGACTTACACAATCTATGCATATCTTACCAGTATTAGGATGTTGAAAACCCTGTCGGCTCAATCATTTTAATTTGTAAATTTGATTTGTCTTTGACCTCCCCAAACATCCACCCTAGCTCCTAAATAAAGCCGTGTCGCGAGGCTCGTCTCCGAATACACAATTACCCGTCATCATGTTAATTGGGGACTTGTAATTAATTTGAAGATGAGAGTGATGTCTCGATCAAAGAAATAATTACTCCCAGCTTCCATCACATTTCAAAAACATATTCTAAATTTGGCAACATAAAGACTTTGTATTAGATCCCGACCAATTCACTACGTCCCTTATCTATATAAACATGTCATTTTTTTGGTTTTGTCTTTTATTTTTGTAAACTCATTGTTAAACTGTATTAACATAGAGTCCCCAGTTTACTAATTACTATACAGGGATTGTGTCGGTCCTAAAGGTAATACTAATATTCAATCGTCGAATTTAATCTGTAAAACGTTGTAGGTATCCATTTATTTAACAATTCGAGGGATTTATATTTTATTTTCTGTTATTTACAAGGTGTACAACTGAAGAAATAGTCGCCTAGTATTGTGCCAGTCCTCTTCAATCACAAATATATACACAATAATGGGTTTTCCCATAGTTCTCGATTGTAACATATACATTGTAGTACCCATTTTCTTTTAAATGCAGAAAATACGTTGAAATTTTAGGATGACGCTATATTATAGTATAGTTCGTATTTAAAGTTGGAAATTATATATATATTACAGTGGCGTAGGAAGTCGTCAAAAAAGTGGGGGGGGGGGGGGGGGGGGGGGGGCAATTTTTTTTTAACCTTAAATTTTACGCACTAAACAAATCGTATGCCATCTCCGCAAAATTAGCCAATAATTATCATTTCAACTTCCCATGATAATTTTGATAATTTGATAAATTAAATTTGTAGATCTGCAATCGAAAGGGGAGGGCAGTAATTTAGTGATAAAGCGAGCGCCGTAGGCGCGAGCCGAATTTTTTTTTTGTATTTTCTCGTACCTGTCGGTAATTAGTATCACTCTATTCACGTTAAAACCACACATTCTTATTCATGTTGTGTTTCTGTCTTGTTCTCATTATGAACTCAATTAACTTCACAAATTATCATCAACGTATTTTAGTTTAAACATATTTTATTGACATATAATAATGACAAAGGGATTAGTCAGCAAGTTTTTCCAACTTATAGACGACTTCTCCCATAATAATAACAAAATAATTAACAATAACATAGTCACATGATGGCATATACAAATATTCAGAAATTCGATAAAGAAACGAAAATATAATGAGAGAGAGAGAGAGAGAGAGAGAGAGAGAGAGAGAGAGAGAGAGAGGGAGGAAGGAGGAGGAGATAGGTACATTTAAAGTTAAATGACTGCATCGGGAAAGATCATGACATATAAATGTTTGGAATGAATTCAAATATACTTAATCGATTAGAAGAAAAAACATTTTTATATTATATGGATAAATGGAGCATTTTGGATAAAGTTTTTTTATTATAGGAAAATAGTATGAAAAGAAGGGGGGGGGGGGATAGGAAGTGATGATTAGTCGAATCTTCCCGACCTACTCAAGAAGTTTTGCACAACTTTGGCGATTTTTATATTGTCAGTTGAGGAGATATTCGTGTCACCATTGCAAAGTATATTTACATTAACAGGACCGTACCAGGTTAAATCAGCAATAAGAGTTCCTCTTAAATTGTTGTACAGGGGACAGTTAAGGAAAAAATGATGGGAATCTTCACAGGGATGTCCACATTGACAAGCAGGTGAATCAACGAGATTGGCTCTAAAAAGATCATAGCTTAGTGCACTTGCTCGATTTCTTATTCTGTTGTGTAGAATATTTAGTTTTCGAGGACCATAACTGATAAAATGCTTGTCATATATATTGTTTACTGTCATAGATTTTTTTAGATTAGATTTGAAGGAACTTAAAGTAGGCGAGTTTCTGATAGTGTTATGTAAGTCATTCCAAAGTTTTGAAGTAGAAGGAAAGAAGGAGTTTTTTGATAGTTGTAGACGAAAGTGTTGTTCCCTAAATAAATCTGCATTTCGTAAATTATAAGGAGCTATGTTGCCAATATACATTGGTAGTAGGTCGATAAGAAAAGTAGGTGCCAGATTATTTACTATAGAATAGAATAAGGAAAGTTTCCGAGCATCTCTTCTCTTCGAAAGTGGTAACCAACCGGTTTCCAGATATAAGAACTCTTTTTTTGTGAATATGGGCAGCCCTGTGACTATTCTTGCGGCCTCTAGATTTATCTTTTCTAATAACAATGAGTTTGTTGTACCGCAGTTGTCCCATACTTCACATGCATATTCAAGTAATGGTCGTATATAGGTAAGGTACATTTTTTCTAATGTGTTTCTGTTTAAGATAAGTTTTAATTTACGGAGGGTGGCTATATATTTAGTTAATTTATTGACTATAGATTCTACATGTACGTTCCACTTACAATCATCAGAAAGAATGACTCCTAGGTGTTTATGGTGGTTTGTTATTTTAATCGGGGTATTGTCGAATGTAAAGGACGGAACAAAAGGAAGCTGTCTAGTTGATATTACGAGGGCCTCGGTTTTATTAGGATTAAAGGACATAAGCCATTCATTGGACCAAATTTCAAGTTTTAATAAGTCCCGTTTAGCCTCCGTCTCAATAGGGTTGAGGTCATATGACGCGTAGGATAGAGAAGTATCGTCAGCGAAAAGCCTAGATAGAGATGAAAGATTACAGGAAATATCATTTATGTATAGTAGAAAGAAAAGTGGACCAAGAACTGACCCTTGGGGGACACCAGCATTTATAGGC
This sequence comes from Pecten maximus, assembly GCF_902652985.1. Classification (NCBI taxonomy): domain Eukaryota; kingdom Metazoa; phylum Mollusca; class Bivalvia; order Pectinida; family Pectinidae; genus Pecten; species Pecten maximus. Next base: position 19,440,467 of record NC_047015.1, read on the forward strand.
TTAAGAGAGGATAGTGAATCATTGATAAATACAGCTTGTTTTCTTTTTGAAAGATAACTAGCCACCCAACGAAGAAGAGGTCCAGAGATACCATAATTGTCGAGTTTATGTAAGAGGCCTTTGTGCCACACGCGGTCAAATGCCTTAGAAAAATCACAAAAAATTAAGATAGAATGTTCATAATTTTCTAAGGAAGAAATGACTGAATGATATATTTCAATAAGTTGATGTGTTGTGGAGTGATTTGGTAGGAATCCAGACTGATACTTATAAATAAGGTCGTTTTCGATTAAAAAATTGTAGATATGCTTATATACTACACGCTCAAAAAGTTTACCAATACAACTTAGCAGCGAGATAGGTCTGTAATTGGAGACAATGCTTGCATCATTGGCCTTAAATATAGGCATGACATGAGCAATTTTCCAGCTCTCAGGAAATATACAAGATGACAAAGAATAATTGAATATAAAAGAAAGTGGTATAGAAATTTCACTTGAGAGTAATTGTAGCATTCTGTGGCTAATACCGTCAGGACCTGACGCTTTTTTAACATCTAGTATTTTTATAATGTCTTCAACTTCACTGGAAACTATATGTATTGCTGATAAAATAGAATCTGTCCTCTTTTCAAAAAAGGGTAATTCTTTATCTATGACATTTTCTGACTGAGTACACACAGAGCTAAAATAATTGTTCAACAGTTCACATTTCCTATTGTTGTCATATATAATTTCATTTGTAGTACTATCAAGTAGGGGAGATATATCTGTGTTTTTTTTTACCTCTGATAAGGTTTCCCAGAAGTTTCCAATACACTTTTGGGTTGTTATTACTATTGTCTATAACTGTGTTAATGTTTTCATAAAATATTTCTTTAGCCCTCTTTATCATATTATTTACTTTATTCCTCATATGTTTGTATTTATTTTTATTGGACTCTGAATTATTATTAAACATTATTTTTTTAAGTCTGTCTCTTTTCCTTATATTACGTCTAACCATTCCATTCATCCACGGTTTATCACTGTCGCGTACTAGTATTTCTTTAGATGGTATACATTTATCAATAGCATCATGGAATTTTTCAGTAAAGAAATTACACATTTCATTAACATTTGAAAGATTGGTAAAAGTGTCAATCCAGGGAATACTGTTTATCATTCCTTTTAACTTATTAATATCAGTTTGATCATACAGCCACACTTTTCTTTTAAAATAATGTTTGACTTTAACAGGAATATTTATAATTGCGAAAACGGCATCATGGTCACTTATAGTTCGCTCAATGTCAATAACATCGGAAAAAAATTACATTTACAGTATCACTTACAATGATAGGGTCAAGAAGGGTTGAGGAGGTATCGGTTTGTCTAGTGGGTTCGGTAATGACATTGGTTAAATTATAATTGGACAAAATATCACATAGATCACCTCTGGCGGGTTTAAGAAAATCAATATTTAAATCACCTGTAATTAATAGATTGGGCGTTTCTTCGAGTGCTGTTTCAATGGAATGTCTTAAATGATGCCACAAACCAGCGCCACTATAAGAGGGTGGCCTGTATACGTTACAGATTAGATAAAAAGAATTACGTAATTTGATTTGAGACCATATCATTTCATCATGACCATATTCGAGATCAATTCTCCGTTTAGCTACAAGTGTTTCAGAAAAGTATAGGGCAACACCTCCCCCAAACATGTTACGATCTTTGCGAAAGGGTTCCGAAAAACCATCGATTTGTATTGCAGAGTTGGGGATAGAGTTGTCGAGATGGGTCTCAGTTATACATACTATATCAATGTCGTCTATCAAAGAACTCAAATACTGAACCTTGTTACGCAAACTTCGAATGTTTAGATGGAGCAAACTAAGGACACTGGAAACCGAACTTTCAGAATTGGGTCCTGGGTTTGGGTGGATATCCCCAGCTATTAATAAAATTATCAAGGTTGCGTTAAACGGATGCTGGATGTAGTGGGACAACTGCAGTAATAAAATATAGATCCTATGAAGACAGTTGAGATTGCAGATAACTCTTTTAAAAACTCTGAAGAAGTCATTGTTGAAAACAAAGGTGACTGGAATACAAGACAACTTACAATAGAAGCATCCTATGGCAGCCCTCCAAGCGCAAACATCATTACCCGTCATGGAGGGTCAAAGGTGAAAATCTCAAAGAAGTTAAGGAGGTCTGCCGTAGGTGATAGCTGGTGTGCGCACGTACATCTTGGGAAGGAGGGGGAGTCGAGTAAGGAGAAGATATAGAGGAGAAAGAACAGAATGAATGCTTTAGAAAGAGGAAGACAGAAAAGAGGATAAAATAATACAGGTAAATTACAGCTTATTTTCAGCATATACTCGATTGAGTATCGGGATTGAGTGGTGGGTATTTATATTATATGTATTGATACAGATGTACTATGGATATTGTATAGATAAGTTCATTATTTATACAGAATATATTGATTACAACAATCACTTGTATACTAAATATATATGATGAACATGATCGATAATGAATAAGATATATATATATTATATATGAAAGGTATAAGCTACTAAACAGTTGCAATGTAAAAGATTATTATATATACATGTACAGTTATGTAGGGAACATAATGGTCTCATGTCTACTATATTGTGGTTTATATGTTATAAGTACTGATTTTGGCTAAAAGTATGCTTCTTTTGAAAGGTTTACACTACAGATAGAATATAAAACCATGAATAATTGAATTGAATAAGTGAAAGATCCAAATAACAAAACTATCAAGATTTCGAACTACAACTGTACATGTAATATTACTTTTACAACAACTAAATTAAAAAATAAAATTAATTAAAAAATAAAAATAATAATAATAATATCCAGTATGATATCTACATTGATCACACATAAATGTATTTACACCGTCGGAATTTACCGACCATATTGTATCCATACAATTGTATACATGTAAGCATGGAGACATGAATTTGTACACGTGAGGACCTTATGTATGTGCTCACACATCATCACATATATTATTTACAATTGAACACCGGCTACAACGTAACAGTCGCTAGTACTGTAAGCGGGAAACAATACATTAACTTAAAAAATAAACTATATATAAGACATATTTCATATTCCATATACATGTAAGCATGACGACATGAATTTGTACATGTGAGGACCTTATGTATGCGCTCACACACCGTCACACACCCCTATATACAATTGAACACCGGCTACAACGTGACGGTTACTAGTACTGTAAGCGGGAAGCAATACATTAACTTGAAAAAATAAACTATATATAAGACATATTTCATATGAGGATTCGATACTTTACATCAGGTAGGTTTCAACAATGCAGGTAGGGTATGCTTGGGTAAACACATAAGTTGCTCTAAATATAACGCATCATATAGCACACGCTATTTATTACACTCATATACTGTACATGTACACTAGTACCTGTGTGTGTCTTCGACGACGTCCGAGCATTTCAGCTTTCAATTACCATACATACTAATGATAACATTAAATCATAGTAGTAAAGAGAAACCACACACATGCCGAGAAAAACAAAACAGTTAACGATGGAATGAGCACTATTTTTAAGAAGTTGTATATGTACATCCGAATCTATACTTACATACTATTATGGTGTTCAAATTATAAATATTGGGATGTAACAGTGACACTCGTATCTAAAGTTATGGTGTGATCAAACTTGTAATAATTACATATATTTATATACATGTACAATTACAGAGATGGTTCGGTCGATGTCTGGAGGACGGCAGTGAGCTGCTATGCTACAGAATTGTCAGATCAAGGGTTGAAGAACAAGAGTCATCAGGAATCAGCGAAACTGGGATTCAAGTGCACTCACACAAGCCCCGGATTTAATCAGGATTTTTTCAGAAGATTCACTACATTTGTAAAAGATGCGACCATCCATGGTCCACACGGCATAAATATGTTTGGCTTTGCGAAGAGTGTTGAGGCGGCCTACCAGGGAAGATCTGTGTTTGGTGAGACTTTCGGTAATGAAGATGGAATCCAGTTTGTCTTTACAAAGTTTTTTATTTTTAAACACCCTAAAGCGATCGGTGTAGCGGACGAAGCGCGCGATGATCGTCGTTTTACCATCCCGAACTCCCCCAAGGATGTGGGACCTGGAGAGGTCTTCACGTCTGATGTTAACATCGATCTTCTTGGCCATATCGATAACTGCCTGATGGGTATCAAAATCCGCAACATTACCTCTAGGTACCGGAACGTTATGGAATTTTAGAGCAGTGCGCCTCGAATATTGGTCCTGTTCATCAAAGGACAATCGGATATCGTTTATTTCTGATTTCAGCTTGTTTATCTCTTGCGATTGTGACTTGATTACATCAGTCAGGGGGCGCTACAGCGGTATTAACTTGCTCATTGATAATGGCATGTAACTGTTGATTGTTCCGAATGGCAGAATTCACAGCACTGTGAATAAGGGGCTCAATGGATTGAGTTATCGCAACAGATACCATAGAGGCTATAGTAGGGGCCAATAGCTGCGCGAAGGTCTGCATATATTCAGGCGAAAAAATAGGATTGAGTTCGTTCTGGCACAGGTGCCTGACTCGTTTTATAAAATAATAACATATAGAGTACATATAAATGAGAAAGGTTCTGAACTCCCCCAGGCTTGAAATCTGATGTATTTATTTCTAAGTACCGTAGCTTCGGTTGTTTTGGGTGGATTTTTTCGAAGTAGGACTTAAATTGAAGAGAAATGGCCAATCTTTAAAATAAGCCATAACATGTTGTTGATTTCTCGATATTAGTTTACGAAATCGGGCGTGAAACTTCAAAATCCCCTCGATTTTGTTTAGTCGGACAAGTTGACGTAACGGGGTCACCACACTTTGACTCTATTGGACATAGCTTTAAATACGAAGTCCACGGGTTAATCAAGAGGTACGCTTCATCAGATCACCGAATACAACTATTACATACACTTACTTTATGTATACGAGCACCCTATCGACGGCCCCGGGACTTTTTATGCATACTGATAGCAGATTTTCCACTTGAGTAGCCATGTTGTGTCAGCCGCGGTAAATTTGAACAAGCATTCTGATTGGTTCAACACATTTTCTATAACCAATCAGAATGCTTGTTCAAATTTACCGCGGCTGACACAACATGGCTACTCAAGTGGAAAATCTGCTATCAGTATGCATAAAAAGTCCCGGGGCCGTCGATAGGGTGCTCGTATACATAAAGTAAGTGTATGTAATAGTTGTATTCGGTGATCTGATGAAGCGTACCTCTTGATTAACCCGTGGACTTCGTATTTAAAGCTATGTCCAATAGAGTCAAAGTGTGGTGACCCCGTTACGTCAACTTGTCCGACTAAACAAAATCGAGGGGATTTTGAAGTTTCACGCCCGATTTCGTAAACTAATATCGGGAAATCAACAACATGTTATGGCTTATTTTAAAGATTGACCATTTCTCTTCAATTTAAGTCCTACTTCGAAAAAATCCACCCAAAACAACCGAAGCTACGGTACTTAGAAATAAATACATCAGATTTCAAGCCTGGGGGAGTTCAGAACCTTTCTCATTTATATGTACTCTATATGTTATTATTTTATAAAACGAGTCAGGCACCTGTGGTTCTGGGTACATGTAGGTGTAGGTACGTGGGTAGATACATCATGACTGCCAATAGTAAACGAGCCTAGATCTGGACGTTTGTTTTCAATTATTTCTGGGGACAGCGGACTTGACATTGTCTTGCGTTTGTCGCTAGTCATATCAATAATTGGAGTTGAGAAAGAGTTCACTGAAGTATCCTGCTGTTCAGCCATATCTGGGATGTATACAGAAGTACGTACGTGTAGTGTATCTATATTTAGAAATGGCGTACGCGTGCTGAACAAAAAGTGACTGGACAATCACAAAAATGGTATGTTACTGGATATCACTGGATTTTGACAACGAAGTGCACATCAATCATGAGCCGAATGTTCCAAACAACACTTACTTGGCATCAGAACATCAGAAAAAGGTCCATAGTATCCATATTTTAGAGAAATGTTATCACCACAAAAACACCGGTCAGTTCACTATGACATCACGTGACCAGCCAACGTATTGAATCTATGTGATGAAGTTAAGCAAAATTTCGTATTAAGATATAAATATTGACTTACCAGGCTATTGCAGACGACCGACACACAGGTCTGAGGATTGATATATTAGTATAAAAGTCGGAATGTTCCGGATGTACAAGATAAAGTTTTTATCGTTGCCTTCAAGAAAACATTATCGGTTCGAAAATATACAGATATTTATCGAAATGAATGTATAAATTCGTGTTTTTTCCTCTTTTTTAGATTTTGGATGTCAAAAAGTAGGGGGGGGGGGCAAAAAGATACGTTTGCCCCCCCCCCCCCCCACTGTAAAAAGTGTAAAAAGTGGGCCCCCCCCCCCCCCCCCGGCTTCCTACGCCACTGTATTATCATCGTGTCCAAGGTCCACATCGGGGTCTCTTAACTGTGCACACGGGGGGGGGGGGGGGGGGGGGGGGGGGGGTCTCTATTTTAAAGCGGTAGAAAGTAGTTCAGCTAAGGAAAGGTGTCTCTTGTGCTCCAAAACTTGTGGACCGCAGCGATTTTCAGTGATCTTTTACGTCCGTGAATGTGACTGAATACTGCATGGTTATTTCAAACACCTCTGTACAGTTTGGCCAGTCGGTAAATTTTACATCTCACTTTGAAAATCGCCTTTTCTCTATTACAAAGCTATTTTCCCTGGCAAACTTATATTGTCGACTTATGTAATAAAAAACAGCATATCATGTGTCAAAAAGCCATCTTGGAAAGCCTCTCCTGGCTGAAGAAAGCGAGCTAAATCCAGATAGGTAGTGAAGTCGAGGTACGGACAAAAGCGCCCCCCCCCCCCCCCCCCCCCGACCATAAGACCCCCGGACATTAGCCCCTAGGACGAAAGCCCCTTCACACTAATCAAAAAGTGGACAAAAGCCCCTTCATAAAAAAATGATATTTATTTTTTTATTGATTTTTTATTGCTAGTTCGTCTACATATACATATGTCATCAGTAGTTTCGGCAAAAGCCCCTTCTTAAAAAAAAATGATATTTTTTTTTTTTTATGATTTTAATTGCTACATATACATATGTCATCAGCGGCTTCGGCAATGTAAACAACCGGTTCCAACAACAACTACTTGAACTGTTACATAAACAATAAGCTGTTACAAAGGTGTTTGGTAGGTTTTTCAGTGATGTTGTATTCTCCTGGAAAGAAATATATCATTAATGGCTTCATTGTTTCTTTGATTTTAATCATTCCTTAAAATAAACTTTTCTTATTACAACGCAGAGCAACATGTATGGTTAGGTACTTATTATATTATAATTTGAGACACTGCAAATAGGGATCAAATGTTTATTGCTTTTGTAGGCATTTCTTTGATTATCAATATTTGCAGTATATTAGGAAGTCAAAAATTATGTGTAATCGGTAACAATTAGTTCATCATGGAGAGTTTCCTGAAATTTTTAGCTAATGTCCGGGGGGGGGGGGGGGGGGGGGGGGGGGGCTTTTGTCCTACACTCAGTGAAGTCATATCACACACGATTCAAGCAATGGCTGCTTTTCAAAACACAACTCGTCTCCAACAATTTCTTTGACGTCATCGAGGCACTCGCTGGAATAATAACAGAAAGGATAGGGTGCTGGCTGACAATGAAAGTGCCTTATATTATATTTCAGAGTTCACACAACAAGTTATGTCCTACACTCAGTGAAGTCATATCACACACGATTCAAGCAATGGCTGCTTTTCAAAACACAACTCGTCTCCAACAATTTCTTTGACGTCATCGAGGCACTCGCTAGAATAATAACAGAAAGGATAGGGTGCTGGCTGACAATGAAAGTGCCTTATATTATATTTCAGAGTTCACACAACAAGTTATGTACATGTACCTGTATGTTGAATCTAAGTTGAATGTTTTTGATGTATATATTTTACCTCTCCTTAATTACAGCTGTGAAATATGGGGTTTTATCCCGGCTGATCAGAGAGAATAAAATACATACCGACTTTATGTTGAATCTTGAATGTTAAAAAGAGTACACCTACTTTTATGTTATACTCTGAGCTTGGTCGTCTACCTCTGCAAATTACTCGCGGAAATGCCGAATAATTAAATACTGGTTGAAGTCAACTAAGAATAATAATTGTACATTAAAGTCAGTATATGACGATATGATTGTATGTAATCACAGAAACTGTAACTGGCGATGCCAGGTTAAAAACTTACTGATGTCTACTGGCTTTGGTGATGTTTGGTTAAATCAAAGCGTTAATAACGAAAACGTGTTTTTGCATCTTTTCAAACAACGCCTAACCGATAATTTTAATCAATTAAGGAATGAGTTTACTGAAAATTCATCAAAATGTTATTTGTATAAATTTTTGTTAAACTCTTTTACTCTACAGTATTATTTAACAAAATCAATTCCAGATATTTAATCTCGGCTTAAATCAAAGTTCCGTTTATCATCTCATCAGTTAAGAATAGATGAAGGCAGATATCGTAATATCCCAAGGGCACATAGAATTTGTATTTATTGTAACCAAAATAAGATAGAAGATGAATTTCATTTTATTCTTATTTGTCCTCTGTATGCAACTTTACGTAAAAAAATTATCAAAAATAATATTGGAACCGTCCGTCGTCGTATAAACTTGTACAGTTACTAGCAGTACGTAATAGCAAGGAACTTTGTCATTTAGGTAAATATTTACGATCAAGTTTATTATTACGTTCAACGTTTCAAGCTTAATATGTAATATGTATTGTTTAATTACCATGCATTTTCTTCCGGTTACCTCCTGCAAATGACATTTTCTGGCACATTTTTTACTTCATATGTTATGCCTGTCGTCTTCCAATCTATCAAATTATGAATATGACTTCATACAATTATCTCATATATATTTCACAGCTGTCCGCCTTCTATCAAATTCATTCTTGTCTTGTACAATGTAGGTTATTTTTCATATCATACTTAACATTTTATATATGTTTTTGATATCCTTATTGTACATGCACATGACATTATTCTGTTTTTGCTGTAATACCGATGGGCCGCAAGGTTTTAAGTGAATAAACAAACAAAACAAATTTATAATTGGTACTCTCGATCAGGACAAGCCTGTTGTCATGGCCACCTGGGCCCCAGGGCCCAAACCCAAACTCACCACTACCTTATGGACCTCCATATTACACCTTACCTATATATATGTATCAGACGAGGATCAGTCTCTGAAGGTGTGCCTATTTTAACCTGGCTATAGTTTTGTCAAGTCCCCAATTACCCCCCAGGGGCCATTTACGGCATACTGTGCCAGGCTCCTCTGCCTTACCTACCTGTAATTAGCATCTAACACTACACATATATAATATCGGTTGATGTACCTGTATTACCTGGCCAACATGTCAAATTTTACACCTGAGTGAGTTTCAGCTATAGTCTGTTCTTACTTTCCATGAAAGAAATATGAAAATAACAAGTTGAATATGACTTATATAATAAAGATTTGAATGAACTTATATAGACTATTTCAGTCTAGTTATCATAATAAATCTTTAGATGTTTGCGGTAAATACCCAACATATGTGATGAAACATAGCTTCATCTCTAGTTTCAAGTGCTTTTAATAATAGATTGTCTTAAGTCACTGTTACTTAATCTGTGTGTACTTATTTTATTTATTTATTTATTTATTTATTTATTTTTTGTATAAAATGACTGATTTAGAAATAAAACCAAATACAATCTATTCCCTGAATACCAGTACTTATAAAATTACACCAAACTAGCAGCGGATGTGTTTCTTAATGAAGTAAAGCAAGGTTGCCATGAAGAAGTTTGTGCTATTCCATCGGGAGCCTGAAGTTGGTTCCGAGTTCCGAGTTCCGTTTAAGTAAAACGGAACTCGGAACAGAAAAACGGAACTAGGAACCAGTTCCGAGTTCCGTTTGAGAAAAACTGAAATACTATGAATTAGCTTTATTGATTAAGGTCCCAGTTCCGAGTTCCGTTGAAGAAAAACTGAAATACTATGTATTAGCTTTATTGGTTTTGGTCCAGTTCCGAGTTCCGTTTAAGAAAAACTGAAATACTATGTATTAGCTTGATTGGTTTTGGTCCAGTTCCGAGTTCCGTTTAAGAAAAACTGAAATACTATGTATTAGCTTTATTGGTTTTGGTCCGAGTTCCGAGTTCCGTTTAAGAAAAACTGAAATACTATGTATTAGCTTTATTGGTTTTGGTCCGAGTTCCGAGTTCCGTTGAAGATAAACGGAACTCGGAACCAGTTCCGAGTTCCGTTTAAGAAAAACGGAACTGCAATGTATTAGCTTTACGAGTTTTGGTCCCAGTTCCGAGTTCCGTTTAAGAAAAACTGAAATACTATGTATTAGCCAGTTCCGAGTTCCGTTTAAGAAAATATTCTATGTACTTTATCTCAATATGAGACCCGAATCTCAAGAAGAAAAACTACATGTGTCAAATGGGTGCAAAGTCATTTATCATTCACGTATGAATTTTAAGGGACTTGGTCCTGGTTTTCAGTTCCGTTGAGCAAAAACGAAACTGGGAACCAGTTCCGAGTTCCGTTTAAGAAAAACGGAACTGGGAACCAGTTCCGAGTTCCGTTTAAGGATAACAACACGACTGGTGTTGTAAAATTACGAGAAATTGTTGTGTTGTAACCTCCAAGAGAGAATGTTACAACGCAGTTTTCGTTCATGGTACATTTCTTTTTTTTTTACCCTTTCGTAAATTACAAGTAGTTTGTTAAGCAGCTTTCTAGATATCGCGAAATGTGGGTCCATGGAGGGAGATATGAGTTTTTATTTGTAGTTAATGTATCTATATGTGTGAAGTTAAAGTACACAAGCAAAGCAATAACTGCAAAGTATATTTCATACACCATACGTTTATCTTAAACGGAACTCGGAACTGGTTCCTAGTTCCGTTTATCTTAAACGGAACTCGGAACTGGGACCAAAACCAATAAAGCTAATACATAGTATTTCAGTTTTTCTTAAACGGAACTCGGAACTGGGACCAAAACCAATAAAGCTAATACATAATCAGTTTTTCTTAAACGGAACTCGGAGCTGGGAACAAAACCAATAAAGCTAATACATAGTGTTTCAGTTTTTCGTAAACGGAACTCGGAACTGGTGAGTTCCGTTTATCTTAAACGGTACTCGGAGCTGGGACCAAAACCAATAAAGCTAATACATAGTATTCCAGTTTTTCTTAAACGGAACTCGGAACTGGTTCCTAGTTCCGTTTATCTTAAACGGTACTCGGAGCTGGGACCAAAACCAATAAAGCTAATACATAGTATTCCAGTTTTTCTTAAACGGAACTCGGAACTGGTTCCTAGTTCCGTTTATCTTAAACGGAACTCGGAACTTGGACCAAAACCAATAAAGTTAATACATAGTATTTCAGTTTTTCTTAAACGGAACTCGGAACTGGGACCAAAACCAATAAAGCTAATACATAGTATTTCAGTTTTTCTTAAACGGAACTCGGAACTGGGACCAAAACCAATAAAGCTAATACATAATCAGTTTTTCTTAAACGGAACTCGGAGCTGGGACCAAAACCAATCAAGCTAATACATAGTGTTTCAGTTTTTCGTAAACGGAACTCGGAACTGGTGAGTTCCGTTTATCTTAAACGGTACTCGGAGCTGGGACTAAAACCAATAAAGCTAATACATAGTATTCCAGTTTTTCTTAAACGGAACTCGGAAGTGGTTCCGAGTTCCGTTTATCTTAAACGGAACTCGGAACTGGGACCAAAACCAATAAAGCTAATACATAGTATTTCAGTTTTTCTTAAACGGAACTCAGAACTGGGACCAAAACCAATAAAGCTAATACATAATATTTCAGTTTTCTTAAACGGAACTCGGAACTCGGAACTCGAAACCAACTTCAGGCTCCCGTAATAAACTATGATATACAATATAGGTCTATTTCACTAAGAGCAGAGTGAAACTTGAAGTTCGATATTTTATGAATAATTTTTTTTTTTGAAATCATTGAAGGCTCATCAACACGTGAGTATGACTTCAAGATTAATATCCTACTTTGTCAAAATATAATCTATGTATGCATATATGTTAAATACTTAAAGGTCTTAATGTAGGAATGCAGTATGTAACCATATGTGACAACTGTTCAAGTGCGATTTAGTGTTTCATCGCGTCCCTGATTACATGTTATTCGAATAAACTAATGCAATCGTTCCAACAGCATAAATGCACGCTTTTCATACAGTTATGATCGAGTAGCGTTTTCAGTTTCGGTTTCAAACAGATATATATCGTTACAGCACCATATAAAGATAACTGTCTATTATCTTATTTCTATGTTTAATGTCTTCGATATGAGAACTTAAAACTAATAGATGTTTACTATAAACTACAAGACTGTCATTTTCAAATATACCAATCTGACGAAATCGTGTCAGCTACATAAATGCGTGCTCTCCTGTTAACCATATAGGCGAATGTATCCGATAGATTTCAGGTGTTAGTGAATCATGGCAGCGACAACATGTCGACTCGTAATTCTGGCGGTGTCGATAGTTTTGACTACCTGTCAAACACAAGACACAAACTATGTGATTGGGGCAGGGATTGCTGACATTACAGGTCCAGCAGCCGGAATTAATATGGTAAGATTGTGTAACCTGTGGAGACCACACACTATACAGTTGAGTGTAGACTAAAGGTTACACCCAAGTGCACTCCGAGTGCACTCCGTTTGGACTCCAGGTAAACTTGGAGTGCACTCCAAGTGGACTCCGAGTCTACCTGGAGTCCTATAAGACATCATGTCTGCCCCGGGTCTATAATCAGACTATATCATATATATATATTAATACTTTGATGCTTTTAATATAATTTATTATAAATAAATAGATTTTTAGGTCACCTGAGACGAAGTCTCAGTTGACCTATTGCAATCGCCTTTTGTCGTGCGTCGTGCGTCGTAAACAATTTACATTTTCAACTTCTTCTTAAAAACTGCTGAACTAAATTCAATGAAATTTTACAGGAAGCTTCATGGCTGTGGGTGAACCAAAATTGTGAATTATATGGTCCCCACCCCCCAGGGGCCTGAGGGGCGGGGCCAAAAATGGTCAAATTGACTAAAACTTCAAAAATCTTCTTCTCTACTCTCAGATAAGGTGGAATCAAACACTCTTCATAGATGAAAGGGTCTTAAGGTGCTTTACTAAAATTGTGAATTTCATGACCCTGGGGTCTCATGTTTGCCCCTGGGGAGGGGGTAAACTTTACTATAGTTTATGTAACAGTGTCATTATTTAATGACATTTGGGTATTATTTAGATTTATCCATTTTTGTACTACTGTGCATGTACAGGCTCCGTATTTATCATATGTATATGTGTACGCAGTTGTATCGTATGCTATTTATATATATATGTAAACCTGTTTAACAGGTCAGAGGTCAGAGTTATTTTTATAGTAGAGTGACCATGGGTCAATGCGCACCCGCGCTTTTTAGGGTAGCGTCACTCCCGTACTAGGCACCGTTGTGAGTGGACGTGTAATATTGTACGGGTTGTCTCCCCGGGAGTCGAGCCCTCTTCGTCAAATGAAGAGGGTGTTTTATGGACTAATAAATTATGAATTGGAACTCAAGCGTTGGAGTCATGGTGTAGACAATTTGAATAACCGACCCGGCTCAAAACGACCGGTTACATTTGGCGCCCATGTATGTGTGTTCTACACAACACCCCTTCGCTGGAGGAGTCCATGTTAACGGAAGTCTACTTACACAAGACTGTGATGATGTTTCAACGACATGGTGTTTGTTTTCGTAGCTTGAACTTTGCAGTGCAGTGATAAATCCTACTGACATGAACATAAGGTATTCTGTGTTATGTTTAATTGTATAGCCTCTCATATGTGTTGATTATATTTGGCGATTTGCTTGTCTGTTCCACATTTCGTGTGAATTACCTCGCCATGGATGCTGTGTGTCCAGTGACATTTGTTTACATTTGAGGCACGGGGCCAGTGTCATGATATGTTAGCCTTAGCCTACGTGTAGAGACATTTCATATTTGCTTTAGTCATTGTGGTACATTTAAGCTGATTGTGGTATAATATCTCATCATACAACCTGTGAATATTTTGTTGATAATTAACCACATTTAAAACTATTTGAAATAGTATTTCACTGTATTTATTTTGAATCTTGTCAACTTATTCTAATTAGTAATTGCAATTTATTCATCTGTATACATATACATGTATTCATGATATGATACATTGAACTTGAGGTTTCCATGTGTATTACCATCTGATATACACTTTGTATTGTGGTGATTCTTTACAGATATTATTGTTTCATACTTATCACTGCAATTTATTTGAATTTGGTGATTTTTGCTGATGTACAGTACTATTTTTTGAATTATTATACAAATATTATATAATCAGTATCACATTTAACCATGGCAACGGGGAAAGATAAACTCAACTTACCGAAGCAACAGCCTGAGGCACCAGTTTCCGAAGATCCATTTAGAGCGATGGCTGAGATGTTTCATAGGATATCTACTAAGGAGGGCAAGGCAGGTAGTGAGAACTTACAGATGCTACAGAAGCAGATGATAGATTTTTTGAGAGCGACCAAGGGTTTACCTGAGGCAAGTGGTGATGTTAAGACAGAGGCCAGTGATCAGTCAGAGGATAGTGCACATGCTGGAGATGCTGTTCCATTACAGGTCAACTCATCTGTTTTGGATACCCGTTTTTATAAATTACCTACATTTTCTGGTGAGCATGGTAAAGGGGAATCATCATTTGAACTTTGGCGATATGATGTCCAGTGTCTAATAGATGCGAGGAAGAATGATGAGGTTATTCGTCAGTCCATCAGAAGGTCTCTGCGTGGTCCTGCAGCTGAAACTGTTATGAGGTTGGGGTCATCTGCAACGTCTTCCCAGATATTGGCAAAGCTGCGTAGTTTATATGGTATTGTCGACTTACAGGAGACACTGTTGGAAGATTTTTACTCGGCACATCAGTCTTCAGAGGAGTCTGTGACAGACTGGGCTTGTCGTCTTGAAGGGTTGTTGACGCGTGCTGACCCGTCTTTGTCGTCGGTGGACAGGAATAAGAGGCTTCACAACAAGTTTTGGTCTGGGCTTCGACAAGATCTGCGGGAAGTATCCGGACACAAGGCTGACGCTATAGAAGATTTTGAAGAACTTTGTATTGCTGTGAGGTCCATAGAAAGATCACGACATAGTAAAGATGGGGTCAAGGTCAAGCCAACCACAGCAAAATCAGCAACCTCAGCACCAGCTCAAGAAGATGAGGCTACCGGTCTGAAGACAATGGTAAATCAGCTCACTGCAGCTATTAAGAGTTTAGAGAAGAAATTTCAGGAGGGGCCGCCCAGTAATGCTGGATACAGACCCAGAGGTCAAGGTTATACTTCTCGAGGACGAGGTCGAGGTTACGGAGCCGGCAACCAGTCTAAACCTAATGTAAAATGTTGGCGATGTAATCAGTGGGGGCATATTAAAGTCAACTGCAAGACGGTGTTGCCAGATGATTTAAACGAGGAGCCACCTACCCCGAAGGACCAACGGTAGGTGAGAGAAGCACAGGTCCTACACCTATGGCAAGGTCATTACGGACAACTGAGTTAGTCGGTAGCACTAATGAGGTAACCATACAGGTGGAGGGAATTGATGTTGATGCACTCCTCGACACAGGGGCCACTATTTCTACTGTTAGCGAGTCGTTTAGACGGGATTATTTACACCATTTACCGATAAGACAGCTTGATACCATTTTGAAGGTAGAGTGTGCTGATGGCCAGCCGCTGCCATATAGTGGATATGTGGAAGCTAGCGTTAGGTTTCATGGGTTAGGAGGGAGCAGGGATCTTAGTTGTTTATTCCTCATTGTTCCAGACAGCGAGTATAATACCCGTGTACCTGTTCTCCTGGGAACTAATGTCCTCACACCACTTATGGAGGATTGTCGGAAGGAGTTGGGAGTCCGGTATGCCCAGCATGGGAATTTTGGAACTCCATGGTTTTTAGCTTTCCGGTGTTTGTCCATGAGGGATTGGGAGTTGGCTAGGAATGGTAATGTTATTGCTTTGGTCAAGAATGCAGCCACAGAGGGGCAGATCTTGAAGCCTAACTCTACTGTTACAATACAGGGAGTTATTGACCAGAAGGTTCCCTACCCTGTTACCTGCGGAGTTTTACAGAGTTCCAAGAGGTCCACATTGGCAGGAGATATTGATATTACACCTTCTATCATCTCTTGTAATACCAGTAGCAACGATTTTATAGATGTACAGCTGTCTAACGTTACTACCCACACATTTGTAATTCTTCCTGGGGCTACACTGTGTGAGATTCAGCCTGTGATAGTTCAGGAGTTGCCGGTTACTGAGGAGAGAGTCCTGCCCAAATTTATGGAGAAGATAGACTTTACCGAGTCTGTTGTTGATGGTGAGGAGCTTCAGATGGGAATCAACCTGATCAGGGAGTATGAGGATATCTTTTCTCACGGTGATGAGGATCTTGGCTGTACCAATCTTGTGGAGCATAAGATTGAGTTGCTTGATGATCGACCTTTTAAACAGCGGCATAGGAAGATTCCTCCATCGATGTACGAGGAAGTACGGACGCACCTGCAGCAACTGTTGTCGGCGGGAGTTATTAGGCACAGCCACAGTCCGTTTGCAAGTAATATTGTCCTTGTTAGAAAGAAAGATGGATCTTTACGTATGTGCGTGGATTTCAGACAACTCAACCGAGGTACCATCAGGGATTCCTACGCACTTCCAAGGATCGATGATATCTTGGAGAGTTTGTCAGGATCCAAGTATTTTACCAAACTTGATTTAAAGTCGGGTTACCATCAGATTATGATCGCTGAGGAGCACAAGGAGCGAACAGCATTTACAGTGGGTCCGTTAGGTTTTTATGAGTTTAACCGAATGCCGTTCGGATTGACCAACGCACCAGCCACTTTTCAGCGACTCATGGAACAGTGTATGGGTGATCTTAACTTGACTATTTGTTTAGTCTATATCGACGACTTGATAGTATTCGCAGACTCATATGATGAACATTTGGATCGTCTCAGAAGAGTATTTCAGCGTCTTCGTGAGAGTTGCTTGAAATTATCTCCCAAGAAATGTGACTTCTTCAGAGATAAGGTGATTTATGTAGGCCATGTTGTTTCGGCAAGTGGAATCGAGGCTGACCCTGCCAAGATAGAGAAGGTTCGTGATTGGCCGACACCTTGTAACTCAGATGAGCTTAGGCAGTTTTTGGGATTTGCCGGGTATTACCGCAAGTTTGTGAAGAATTTTAGTCAGATCGCCCGTCCACTGAATGATTTACTACCACCTACCCGTAAAAAGAGGTCCAAGAGCCCGCTACCATCCAGTGCCATCAAGTGGTCATGGGATACGGAGCAGGAAGAGGCATTTAGACGACTGAAGGATGTACTTTGCAGTCCTGTGGTACTTGGATATCCAGACTACAGTTTACCTTTTGAGTTGCATACTGATGCTTCGGGAAATGGATTGGGTGCAGTGTTATACCAACATCAAGATGGACAGCTTAGACCCATACATTACGCCAGCCGGGGAACCAGTAAGTCGGAACGCCACTACCCAGCTCATAAGCTGGAATTTTTAGCACTCAAGTGGGCCATTACAGAGAAGTTCCACGATTACTTGTATGGGAGGACATTTACTGTCTACACTGACAACAATCCCTTGACTTATATTTTGACGAAGGCTAAACTTGATGCTACAGGACATAGATGGCTGTCAGCATTGTCTACATACCATTTTGACATCAAGTATCGACCTGGAAAGGGGAATGTAGCTGCAGATGCTTTATCCAGATTACCAGTTTCATCAGACAGCAAAGATGATCAGCTAGATACCCACACAGAGGAAATATCCATAGACGGTGTGCAGGCAGTCTGTAAGGGAATGGTATTTGCTGAAGATCCCTTGGTGGAGAGTGTTTGTATGTCAGCTGATGCTGCAGATGTACTGGACCAAGATGTACAGGATATACAGGCTATGACACCTCACACCTGTAGACAGCTACAGTCTAAGGACCCTCTCATTGGACAGATATTACCTCTCGTCCGTCGCCAAGAACGTCCAAGTAAAAAGGCGATTCCTAAAAATCCTGAGTGGGCTACTATTGTTTGGGTTTGGGACAGTTTGAAGCTGAAACGTGGGGTATTGTATCGATGCTTGCAGCAAGGAGATTCGACCATAGACCAACTTTTCATTCCAAGTTCTATGAAAGACATGGTTTTGACATGCTTACATGATGATGTCGGCCATCCTGGACGCGGCCGGACATTGTCTTTGTTAAGAGATAGATTCTTCTGGCCGTGTTTGTCGAAGGATGTAGATGCTTGGATAAAGAAGTGTCCGCGATGCGTGCTGCGCAAAACCCCTACCACACAGCGGGTACCATTGGTTTCCATAGTTACGACACAACCCATGGAACTGGTCTGCATAGATTACCTTACTCTAGAGACTTGCAAGGGTGGATATTCCTACGTACTAGTAGTGACGGATCACTTTACGCGATACGCTCAAGCTATTCCGACGCGGAACATGTCCGCTAGGACGACGGCAGATGCACTGTTAGCTTACATACAGCACTATGGTATACCACGTCGTTTTCACTCGGACCAGGGTGCTAATTTCTGTGGGGAGTCATCCGCCATTTGTGCTTGTTGTTGGGGATTGAGAAGTCCAGGACCTCGCCATACCACCCCAGTGGTAACGGTACCTGCGAGCGTTTTAACCGTACATTGATGAATATGCTTGGGACTTTAGACGTGGACCAGAAGCGTGATTGGAAGCGTCACCTGGGACCCTTGACCTTTGCATACAACTCTACTCGACATGACTCAACAGGTTACTCGCCGTTCCAGTTGATGTTTGGACGCCAGCCACGGTTACCTGTTGATTTGGTTTTTGGATTGGGTGAGAGTGAGGCAGCCCCGAAGATACCCCAGTATGTTAAGGATCTCAGGAAGCGGATGAGCCAGTCTTTTGAGCTAGCCAGCAGGAAGGCTAGAGATGCTCAACAGCGCCAGAAGGCCACCTATGACCTTAAGGCTCGTCACGCAGTTTTGGATATTGATGACCGAGTTTTGGTCAAGATTTTAGCTTTCGAGGGGCGGCATAAATTGTGCAATCGATGGGAGTCTGATGTTTATGTCGTCGTGGGACAGGACAATCCAGACATTCCAGTATATCGAGTAAGGAAGGAGGACGGTCACGGCAAGGACAGGGTGTTGCATCGGAACCATCTACTCCCCATTGGATCTCTGCCCATGGGGAATAAGGTTGAGATGGCTCGGCCATGTCCAGCACCTTCGGACAGGGATAACCCGGAGTCGGAGGTTGGAACCAGCTGTAGAGTCAGTCTCTGATCACCAGTCAACGAGTGATAGCGACGATGATTTTGATGACATGGGAGAAGATGTAGCAACCTACATCTCGAGGCCACCCATACCGGAAGGGAGTTCTTCTTCATCCGCAGACGACTCGAGTTCAGATGATGATGATGATGACGAGTTGGGTGAGGAAGAACCGAAAGCTGGAGTTCAACCTGAACATTTAGCAACGCCACCAGCCGATCCAGTCAACGCTCCGCCTACTCAGGATGTGCCACCAGCAGTACCAATTCCCACTCCAGTGCCTAGGAGATCTACAAGGGAAAGGAAGCCTCCGAGTTGGATGCAGTCTGGGGATTTTGTCTGTAAACAGGCATGTTTCCAACCCGAGATTGCTGAATGGGAGAAGAAAGCTATGTTTTTAATTAACATTACTGCAGGAGATATGTTTAATCGAATGTCTGATGTTGCTAGGGATACGTTGCTCCATATTTTGAAATCTTAGGTATGGAGTTTGTATACCTGGGATATATCTGTTTTTATCGTTATCAATTTTTTTCCTGAATACATTGTACATTTTACTTGGTATTTTCCATTTGTTTGATGGAGTTTTTTTGTGGAAGATGTGAACATCTTCTTTGAGAACAGGGAAGGAAGGTGTACAATTTTTGTGTGTTTTTGAATTTTTATAAAAGTATTATCATGTCGTTCATATTTTTTGAACATGATGGTCATATAAATATGTGACTGCGAATTGTATTTTAAAGTTTTTGTATATGGGTAGTTTTTTGTAAGAACATTGTGATGCTGGAAAGATGTGGACATCTTTCATACAAGGTGGGGAGAATGTAACAGTGTCATTATTTAATGACATTTGGGTATTATTTAGATTTATCCATTTTTGTACTACTGTGCATGTACAGGCTCCGTATTTATCATATGTATATGTGTACGCAGTTGTATCGTATGCTATTTATATATATATGTAAACCTGTTTAACAGGTCAGAGGTCAGAGTTATTTTTATAGTAGAGTGACCATGGGTCAATGCGCACCCGCGCTTTTTAGGGTAGCGTCACTCCCGTACTAGGCACCGTTGTGAGTGGACGTGTAATATTGTACGGGTTGTCTCCCCGGGAGTCGAGCCCTCTTCGTCAAATGAAGAGGGTGTTTTATGGACTAATAAACTATGAATTGGAACTCAAGCGTTGGAGTCATGGTGTAGACAATTTGAATAACCGACCCGGCTCAAAACGACCGGTTACATTTATATAGGGACCCACACAGAGGAAATATCCATAGACGGTGTGCAGGCAGTCTGTAAGGGAATGGTATTTGCTGAAGATCCCTTGGTGGAGAGTGTTTGTATGTCAGCTGATGCTGCAGATGTACTGGACCAAGATGTACAGGATATACAGGCTATGACACCTCACACCTGGAGACAGCTACAGTCTAAGGACCCTCTCATTGGACAGATATTACCTCTCGTCCGTCGCCAAGAACGTCCAAGTAAGAAGGCGATTCCTAAAAATCCTGAGTGGGCTACTATTGTTTGGGTTTGGGACAGTTTGAAGCTGAAACGTGGGGTATTGTATCGATGCTTGCAGCAAGGAGATTCGACCATAGACCAACTTTTCATTCCAAGTTCTATGAAAGACAGGGTTTTGACATGCTTACATGATGATGTCGGCCATCCTGGACGCGGCCGGACATTGTCTTTGTTAAGAGATAGATTCTTCTGGCCGTGTTTGTCTAAGGATGTAGATGCTTGGATAAAGAAGTGTCCGCGATGCGTGCTGCGCAAAACCCCTACCACACAGCGGGTACCATTGGTTTCCATAGTTACGACACAACCCATGGAACTGGTCTGCATAGATTACCTTACTCTAGAGACTTGCAAGGGTGGATATTCCTACGTACTAGTAGTGACGGATCACTTTACGCGATACGCTCAAGCTATTCCGACGCGGAACATGTCCGCTAGGACGACGGCAGATGCACTGTTAGCTTACATACAGCACTATGGTATACCACGTCGTTTTCACTCGGACCAGGGTGCTAATTTCTGTGGGGAGTCATCCGCCATTTGTGCTTGTTGTTGGGGATTGAGAAGTCCAGGACCTCGCCATACCACCCCAGTGGTAACGGTACCTGCGAGCGTTTTAACCGTACATTGATGAATATGCTTGGGACTTTAGACGTGGACCAGAAGCGTGATTGGAAGCGTCACCTGGGACCCTTGACCTTTGCATACAACTCTACTCGACATGACTCAACAGGTTACTCGCCGTTCCAGTTGATGTTTGGACGCCAGCCACGGTTACCTGTTGATTTGGTTTTTGGATTGGGTGAGAGTGAGGCAGCCCCGAAGATACCCCAGTATGTTAAGGATCTCAGGAAGCGGATGAGCCAGTCTTTTGAGCTAGCCAGCAGGAAGGCTAGAGATGCTCAACAGCGCCAGAAGGCCACCTATGACCTTAAGGCTCGTCACGCAGTTTTGGATATTGATGACCGAGTTTTGGTC
This sequence comes from Pecten maximus, assembly GCF_902652985.1. Lineage (NCBI taxonomy): Eukaryota > Metazoa > Mollusca > Bivalvia > Pectinida > Pectinidae > Pecten > Pecten maximus. The sequence goes on from NC_047015.1 coordinate 19,462,558, forward strand.
AAGATTTTAGCTTTCGAGGGGCGGCATAAATTGTGCAATCGATGGGAGTCTGATGTTTATGTCGTCGTGGGACAGGACAATCCAGACATTCCAGTATATCGAGTAAGGAAGGAGGACGGTCACGGCAAGGACAGGGTGTTGCATCGGAACCATCTACTCCCCATTGGATCTCTGCCCATGGGGAATAAGGTTGAGATTGCTCGGCCATGTCCAGCACCTCGGACAGGGATAACCCGGAGTCGGAGGTTGGAACCAGCTGTAGAGTCAGTCTCTGATCACCAGTCAACGAGTGATAGCGACGATGATTTTGATGACATGGGAGAAGATGTAGCAACCTACATCTCGAGGCCACCCATACCGGAAGGGAGTTCTTCTTCATCCGCAGACGACTCGAGTTCAGATGATGATGATGATGACGAGTTGGGTGAGGAAGAACCGAAAGCTGGAGTTCAACCTGAACATTTAGCAACGCCACCAGCCGATCCAGTCAACGCTCCGCCTACTCAGGATGTGCCACCAGCAGTACCAATTCCCACTCCAGTGCCTAGGAGATCTACAAGGGAAAGGAAGCCTCCGAGTTGGATGCAGTCTGGGGATTTTGTCTGTAAACAGGCATGTTTCCAACCCGAGATTGCTGAATGGGAGAAGAAAGCTATATTTTTAATTAACATTACTGCAGGAGATATGTTTAATCGAATGTCTGATGTTGCTAGGGATACGTTGCTCCATATTTTGAAATCTTAGGTATGGAGTTTGTATACCTGGGATATATCTGTTTTTATCGTTATCAATTTTTTTCCTGAATACATTGTACATTTTACTTGGTATTTTCCATTTGTTTGATGGAGTTTTTTTGTGGAAGATGTGAACATCTTCTTTGAGAACAGGGAAGGAAGGTGTAAAATTTTTGTGTGTTTTTGAATTTTTATAAAAGTATTATCATGTCGTTCATATTTTTTGAACATGATGGTCATATAAATATGTGACTGCGAATTGTATTTTAAAGTTTTTGTATATGGGTAGTTTTTTGTAAGAACATTGTGATGCTGGAAAGATGTGGACATCTTTCATACAAGGTGGGGAGAATGTAACAGTGTCATTATTTAATGACATTTGGGTATTATTTAGATTTATCCATTTTTGTACTACTGTGCATGTACAGGCTCCGTATTTATCATATGTATATGTGTACGCAGTTGTATCGTATGCTATTTATATATATATGTAAACCTGTTTAACAGGTCAGAGGTCAGAGTTATTTTTATAGTAGAGTGACCATGGGTCAATGCGCACCCGCGCTTTTTAGGGTAGCGTCACTCCCGTACTAGGCACCGTTGTGAGTGGACGTGTAATATTGTACGGGTTGTCTCCCCGGGAGTCGAGCCCTCTTCGTCAAATGAAGAGGGTGTTTTATGGACTAATAAACTATGAATTGGAACTCAAGCGTTGGAGTCATGGTGTAGACAATTTGAATAACCGACCCGGCTCAAAACGACCGGTTACATTTATATAGGGAAATAACATTTTTGACTATTATTTGTTGGATTTGTATTGGAATTCATTCTAACTTGTATCAAATTATCAGCATGGGATGACAGTTTGATGGTATGTACATGTTGGCCCTAGTTGACCCCCAGGGGCTGGTGGGCGGGGCCAAAAAGGGTCAAATTGACAAAAAATTCAAAAATCTTCTTCTCTACTCTCAGATATGGTAGAATCAAATACTCTTCATAGATGGAAGGGTCTTAAGGTGCTTTACCAAAATTGTGAATTTCATGACCCTGGGGTCTCACGTTTGCCCCTGGGGAGGAAGTAAACTTTACTATAGTTTATATAGGGAAATCACATTTTTGACTATTATTTGTTGGATTTGTATTGGAATTCATTCTAACTTGTATCAAATTATCAGCATGGGATGACACTTTGATGGTATGTACATGTTGGCCCTAGTTGACCCCCAGGGGCTGGTGGGCGGGGCTAAAAAGGGAAAAATTTACAAAAATTTCAAAAATCTTCTTCTCTACTCTTAGATATGATAGAATCAAATACTCTACATAGATGGAAGGATCTTAAGGTGCTTTACCAAAATTGTGAATTTCATGACCCTAGGGTCTCATGTTTGCCCCTGGGGAGGGGGTAAACTTTACTATAGTTTATAAAGGGAGATCACATTTTGACTATTATTTGTTGAATTTTTATTGGAATTCATTCTAACTTCGTTAACATTATCAGCTTGGGATGACAGTTTGATGGTATGTACATGTTGGCCCTGACTGACCCCCAGGGGCTGATGGGCGGGGCCAAAAAGGGTCAAATTAACAGAAATTTTAAAAATCTTCTTCTTACAGCCCAAATAAGGTAGAATTAAATACTCTTCACAGATCGAAGGGTCTTAAGGTGCTTTACCATAATTGTGAATTTCCTAGCCCTGGGGTCTTGCGTTTGCCCCATGGGAGGGGATAAACTTTACTATAGTTATAGGGAAATCACATTTTTGACTATCATTTGTTTTATTTGTTTTGAAATTCATTCTTTCATTCAAATTTACTGAAATATTTCAAAAATCAGGTGACTGTTAAGGCCCATGGGCCTCTTGTTATAAATTACTTTTGTTCTGTTCACATTACCATTTACATCTGTTTAGTCTATTAGGAATATTTATTTTATTGTTAATACGTGGTTTTAATGCCTACATGTTAAATATATATTTATTGAGATCCATAAAATACAGTTATACAATTTATGCTATAATCAGGTTTTTATGAAAGATAATTACTTATTATTTCATATTTTATTAAAATTTAATTAAATTGTATTATTTCATTTTATTAAGAAAGTGGAAATTATTTCAATTAGAATATCTATTTCTTTACACAATACATATCATGACTTTAAAGGAAGTTTAGATAGTGTATCTATATTATGTTATTGATTATTCATAATATTGAAAGTTAACAGTATTTCATGACTTATGTGTTTTTTGAATGAGTTATTCTCTACATGAAAGGAAAATATAACTACAGATATGTACTCAGTTCAGGCAAGTAATTATAAAATAAACATAATCAATATAGTTTATATAGGTTTATATTTTTTAAGGTATTGTTAAAAAATATACATTTACAACTGTAAATATTTACGAGCATTACCTGGTTAAAATAATGTTCTGACATAATGTACACACAAGTATGTAGTTCTGTACTACCCATAATAAATGGCAGCATCTGTTATAATTAGGGATTTCCATTTCGGATGGAAATCCCTATTGTTTTCGTTATGTTTTTTCTTCTTATTATTATTATTACAAGCTAACCGGTAATAAGTATTTATATATTAAAGTATTTAAACGGTAAAAATTGTAATCCAGACGATTCTGCCGTTGATAGATTTATTATGAGGTGTTTACAAAAGGATACGATATTAACGTGGCCCTGTGGTCAGGGTCAGCTGAGGGAGTCAGATCAGACCTGCAGACCAGTCAATTTTAAACAAAGATACACCCTGTACATGAGAAGAGCAAATATACTTGATACAAATATCACGCAATTAAGTAATTAGATCGACTATGGTTCAGAATATGAATTATTTTATGACCATATCCGTAAACTGTAAAACGAAAGTAGGTCTAGCCCAACTACATAGGTTACGATACGATAGTTATGCATTAAATCTGTGTTACTTTCCGTTGTATTTTAGCACATTGGTGTCTCAAAAATAGCGAAAATAATCCGGGAATGTTCAATGATCTTCTGTTTTTAGTATCGTTGTGCTTTCCGTGTCACGTTCTAATAACCGACGCTACGAAATATCATACAGCTAATGGACCGAAGTGGTATCCACTCCAAACCTCCATTTATCGACTATAGATGCCTGATTCTGTAGACTAACGGTTACGTCATCAAATGCATTTCCCGCGAAATTATTGGGAAATCTAAATCAATTCTTAAAATGATATGAAGAGAAAGATATAGAAAATGTCTAAATAAAAACATTGTGATCAGTATTGAGTGCAACGTTAGAGTGCATTGTAAATAATTGCTACGATTCGCTAACCTAATGCATAAGTAATTTAAATCAAATTATTTGAAAATCCATATTTCGTTTCTATTATAATCCTAAAATTTGTAACACAAGATCATTTAGAAGCTTTGCAGTACTGACTCTTTCAAACGCACAGATGTTTTGATATGAGCAAAGATGGCGACCCGAAGCTGTGAGGCGGTTTGGATTGGAATTAAAATGCGTATATTTCGGCAAGTAAACATCGTACAATGTCCCCGTGTGGTCAGATCATCTAATTTTGTCATAATGTATTCAGAACAGTTGTTGTTTGGTCGCTACGGTCATTAACATAAAAATTCGGATTATTATATAAATACTTATTTAATTAATTAGGGATTTCCATTTCGGATGGAAATCCCTATTGTTTTCGTTATGTTTTTTCTTCTTCTTCTTCTTCTTATTATTATTCTTTTTCTTATTTCCACAGATTTTGTAAACACTTTCATTCAAAAACGAATGAAGATAAAACGTTCATATTATAGTACATGATAGCACACATCGAGCTGATCCTTACACTAGCACTTTGGTGACCATAGGTTTAAAGGTCAAGGTCAAAGATCTAAAAAAGATTTTTTTAAAGAAAGCGTGCAATTTTTTTGATAATCGGATAAAAAATGACGGAGATATGGCACTTTGAAAATTTCAAAGTTTTCCCCGCCAAAATTCAAAAATCATGCAAAAATCCACTTAAAATGTTTCAGCTCCTTCATATATGCACATACAGACTTGAAATTTGGCATAACAATAGCATTTAAGAGTGGCTACAAAAGATGCTATTTTTCGTTGACCTCGACCTTCATTCAAGGTCAAATAAGCAAATAAATAAAAAATAGAAAACTATTCTTTCAAGTCAGGTTCTTTATCTGTTCATTTTTGTCCTTGTATAAGCAATGCATCTTGTAGTTTTTGGTTGGTACTAACTTTTCTCTGTAACATGTTATCAAAAAATATGTCAAGGTCAAGGTCCCAAGACGAGGTCAAATCGAGGTCAAAATTTTAAAATTCAAAATGATTTAATTTTTTAAATGCATTTCAAAGTGCATGATTAATCAAGACGAATTGTGCAAGTTTTATAGTCGTGCGATGAAAAATGACGTAGAAATGGCACTTTGAAAAATGTTGGTTTTCCCGCCAAAATTCAAATTTGTCCCAGAAATGCAATTAATTTCCCTCCTCTCCTATATCTTTACATACACATATTTGACATTTGGCACAGTGATAGCATGTACGAATGCCTACAAATTCTTTTACTTTTCATTGGCCTTGACCTTCGTTCAAGGTCATGGAGGTCAAATGATGAAAAATCGAAAATTTCAAATTCTCTTAAATACGGTTTATTTTCATCATATATGAAAGAAAACGTTCTTTAGAAGATGTTTGCAACGTTTCAAGGTCAAATCATCAAATATATCTCAGAAAAAGCCCTTTGGAAAACATGTTACTGCCAAAATTAAATATTACCCTGCAATTACACTTGAAATGTTTTACTTTCAATACTCTGACAACTACATACTTGATAATCAAGACTTACTTTCGTTTTACAGTTTAAGGATATGGTCATATAAATAATTCATCTTCTCAACCATAGTCGAATTATTTCACGGGATAGTTCTGTCAAGCATATTTGTACTTCTCATGTACAGGGTGCATCTTTGTTTAAAATTGACTGGTCTGCGGGTGTGATCTGGCTACTCTCAGCAGACCCTGACCCCAGGGTCACGTTACTATCGTATCCCTTTGTAAACACTTCATAATTAATGTATCCACGACTGATTCGTTTGGATTACTACAACTTTCTACCTTCTGGAAGAGACGTGTATATGATATACCATATTTACGTGGATGGATACTTCAGCATTTTAAATACTTTAATGTATAAATACTTATAACCGGTAAGCTTGTTAATTAAATAAGTGTTTATATAATAATCCGAATTTTTATGTTAATAACCGTAGCGACTAAACAACAACTGTTCTGAATACGTATTGAAAAAACTAGATGATCTGACCACACGGGTACATTGTACGATGCTTACTTGCCGAAATATACGCAATTTAATTCCAATCCAAACCGCCTGGCAGCTTCAGGTCGCCATCTTTGTTCAAATCAAAGCATCTGTGCGTTTGAAACAGTTAGTACTGCAAAGCTTCTAAATGATATTGTGATCAAAAATTTTGAGATCATCAAAGAAACGAAAAGTAAATTTTAAATCATTTTATTTTGATTGGTTATGCTTTAGGTAAGCGAATCTTAATAATTATTTACATTATTTACAAAGGGAATTTAAGTTCTACTCAATACTGATAACTTTTCTTTTATTTAGGTAATTTTTATTTCTTTCATTTCATTTCATTCTAAAGAGAAAATTAGATTCCCCAATATATTCGCGGGAAATGAATTTGATGACGTAACCGGAAGCGCATGCTTTCAGAACGTGACCCGGAAGAAATGTTCACCTGTAAACGACAGAAACTTGACGATTAATAAAAACAGAAGATTATCGAATATGACTGGATTTTTTCCGTATTTGTTGAGACACCAATGTGCTAGAATACACCGAAAGGTAACACTTATTTAATTCATAGCCATCGTATCAAATCAAACGAACAGTCATTGCGAAATAGCAGTGTCTGCTTGCTGAGCTAGACCTACTTTCGTTTTACAGTTTACGTACATGGTCATTTAAATACTTCATCTAATGATCTTCACAACCATTGTCTATATAAATGCTTGTCGGCGACATTGTTCTATGTAGGAATATTTGTAGTTCTGTACAGTACAGTGTAATTTTTTTTAATTGACTGGTCTGGTTCACAGGTACTTGTGGACATGATTATGATATTTCTAATTCAAATGTTTCATTATAGACGAGTAAATTATTGTATAACAATCGCATGCTTAATTTGAAAAAAAATCGTACCTCGGCCTTATAAATACTAAGGCCGAGGTACAATTTTTTTTTCAAATTAAGCATGCGATTGTTATACAATAATTTACTCGTCTATAATGAAACATTTGAATTAGAAATATCATAATCATGTCCACAAGTACCTGTGGTCTGGTTTGGAATATTTAACTACACCGACCACAGGGTTCACGTTTTGAACACTTGTCTGTTTACCATACGGCAGGTTATGAGTTATTATAGGGTAAAGAGACAGATCAAGTGTGTCTCAGGCTATTATTATGAGTCGTAGGGTAAACAGACAAAAATATCAAAATGACTCGGAAGTGTTTACGAAACGATAAGATTGTGACGAGGCCCTGTGTCCCGACTGACATTGCTTAAGGCACTGAGCACAGGGGTTGGTGTTGATAACACATAGCTCTATTGGGAAAAGTTATTTTGTATTACAAGATCAATTAAATTTATTTCAATGCCTCCACTATATGTACGAATTGAAGTTGGGACCTAAGAAAAATTACTGTTACAGGCAGAGACGTATATACCAGATAAACAAATCTCTGTTACAGGCTAGGAGGAGAAAATGTAGCATCCAGACCGGGGTTCGAACCCGGGACCCTCCGGACTCTAGACGGACACTCTCTACCACTGTGTCTGGTTATTAATACTTGTTTTTGGGAGTCTGCAGTGTTCATGTTTGTCTCCTTCTGGTAGTGTGGAACTGTGGATCTGATGCCAACTTTAAGGTTAACTCACTAAAGCAAACCTAAATTGTTGAAGACGCCCAGCAGAAGAAAAGACACATAACAGTTTATTATTGAACCTCTGTATCTAACCGTCTTTTCTAACCAAAGGTTGATTATTTGTATTCAACCTTGGCAGATTTAGCCTTGCATTTAATTTCCCTCGTCCGCCACATAATAGTGTAACTTTTTGCTATAAAAAACTTTGAAACTTATGATGGTTTCAGCACTGGCCACCTAGTCTTTTCCTTTGTTGCCATTTACATTAAGAATATAGTCAACTTAATCATTTCCCAATTGATATAAATACAGAAAATCTTCCCCAAATAATTTGCTTTTTTTCAGCAAAAAATCAGACATATTGGACAAATCACCTCAGTACTCTGTGCTGCCATAACTATTTACACTTCCAGGGACTTGCCATGAATTTCGAACCCATGGTCTACCCATATGTAATACACAATTTCATTAGATACTCCCCAAATAAAGACACACACTAATTGGAAAGCTTGTTTGTTTCTACGAACAGGTAAATGGAAGAGAGTACCAGTTAATTGGTGGGAAGGATTTTTTTTTTTAACAATCGGGCTAAAACAATTCAACACGGGGAAAATCTGAAATAGCGAAAACAATTCAATACAGGAAAATCTGAAATAGAACAATGTAACAGTTCATTGAACTTTTTAAGCAACAGATATAATAAATGGATGGAAAATCTGGAGATATCTTATTTTAAGTGTAATTGATTTACATATACATTGGAAATTTGTATTACTGCAGTTTAAACATGAATCAACTACACAAAGGTAACAATATTGGCAATTTAGGAAAAAACACCAGATTTGGGGGAAATCTTTTTAAGGTTATGATGGGTTAGCAGAAAAAAAGTTTTTATTCTATTTGGCCTATCAAGGCTAAGTCATGAAAATATGGTTTTAGAAATAAAACTTTGGTTATTGAAGATGAGATGTTGCATACTGGACACAACAGGGAATGACAACAGTAAAAGCAGAAAACATATGTATGTATGGAATCTTTTTCTCTGTCAGTTCTGACAGACTGTAAATTTAACACATTATGGAGATGTAAAATTCAGATCATTTTACACAAATCACCAGATTGTATTGTCTACATTTTTAAATTTAGTTCATCTCTATTTCCATACTGTTCTCTGTAGAAGAATAGTTTTTTTCTTTGTTATAAATCCTCACTACAACTATTAAAGTCAAATATACATATATATATACATTGTATGTAAAAGGATCTGATTCTTGACAGCTTGACTACAGAGCAGGAATTAAGCTTTCAATATCCCATGCACTCCACATCATATTGTGTGTTGACATTTTTCTGTGACAATTAATACACACAATTTTTAGAATACTGTGTTATATCTCTTGGATCAACTCAACATTATATTAACATTGGTGGATCCATCCAAAAATACTGCAATACTTTTGATAAGGTTTTATTGTTAGATCTGGCAATCTCACCTTCTAACAGGTCAAAGACCCTTGATGAGACTTATTAATGAGTAGCCAGAGTTTCCTCTGACCCAAACACCGGAAGTTAGACAAATACAAGCTCTCTTGACCTTGGTTTAGGAACACATTCTCAAAAGACAATCATCACATATTAAATTCAGGGCTGGATTTCCACTAACTTGAAGAGTTGTGTCCCTTTATTTTCTTTCCTATATACATCTTATACAGTTCTAGCTTTTCTAGCAGTTTATCATTCATTTTTTCCCCATTGTTCTGCACCTCATAATCAATATACATCTGGTGATACAATGTACATATGTATCTGAAAGTGTTCGAAAAATGGAGTTGTTTAGTCTCATTGACTTCATTTCTCAAATTCATTAAGTTCAAGAAATCTGAAAGTTACAGAAGATTCGAAACTTTACAAAGTCATTTCTGTTTCCATATTTTAATTTTGATTGTTTTACTTTCCATTGTGGGGATAGGGGACTTATTCATATCAATCAGATATAACTTTTATATAGTAAGGTTCCACTTGCTTATTAGTATATTTCTGATTATTTTTTTTTCATAATATCTCTTGAGTTAAAGTCCCTCACAAGGTTCTTTATATTTCTTTCTGTTAATATCTTTCTTCTCATTTCTATTTGTTCCCAGTTTCCTTTGGGTAAAATATTGTCATATTTAGGTGAATTTTGAGAATTGGTTGTTTTGCAGAATTCCTTTTTGTTTTGCAATACATCAATATTTTGCATGGCTATAATTAATATAGACATGCTCTGCCACTTCCTTTTTTGTTGAATGTTTGAGTTTGCTTAAAACTTCCCATATTGATGGTGTTGGACAAATTTGCTAATTTGTCAGATCAGCACATACACTGTACATGTACTTAATTCGAATTGTATTATATTTATTACATCAATAATTATGTCCTTTTGCTTTTTCATTCTTAAGGTTACCCAACAGTTTTCTCCTAGGAGATATACATCTAATTGTGACAGTTTATGATAGAAGACATAATTCCTCTGAGGTGGAAGGGAGGGACCAGAAAGGCCTTAAAGCAGATAGTCTTAGAGAACATCCCTGTTATGTTGTTGTTCTTTTGTATGTCTAACTTGATAATCACAATGTTTTCAAACTTGTTTTGGAGCATTACTTAGCTGGACTATTGTTTTTAAGAGACTTGAGTTTCTCTCATAGCACTCTGCATGTTCCCAGGGGGGAGAAATGGGACCAAAAGGGGGATTCTTACATTCAAATGAACACTTTTTAGTTATGGTCCCAAATCATGAGATGTGGTGCCCTAAAATGAAATGGTCTCTTGTCTGTCCGTCTATTTTCAACTCAATCACATGCCGGAAAGTCTTCCAACTTTTTTTGAATGAATGACTTTTACCTTCATTAAAGGGCACAGGGGCCAGACATGCAAACATTTGAAAATCTTCTACTCAATAACCCAAAGGCCAATTATAAGAGACTTGATATTGGGCCTGTAGTATGCTGTAGTAAAGTGATACAAAGTTTGTTAAAATGGATGGCCTTGACATACATTCACAGTCACAGGAGTCAAACATACTAAATATTGAAACACTTTTTTTCTCAATAGCCAAGAGGTCCAGATCTAGAGAAGTACTTAGGTCATTGATACAGGTCCATAGGGCATCTTGTTTGGTTGCTGCACAATACCTTAATTACTCCTTCAGGCCTGCAGGTCAATGGTCAATGTCACTATTTCTATAAATTGAAAATCAGTTGAAGTACAATATGTTATGAATTCAGTTGAGCTGATTACGCTTATTAGAAGCTTTCAAGTTCTACGTATACCTTGTGCCTGCTTTCAAGGATAACTTATAAGGGTCCGATGGTCAAGATCACTGTTACTAAAGAAAGTATTTGCTTAGAATACTACATGTAGCTTCAGGCTTGAAAGTCAAAGGTCAAAGATAATGATACTATCATTAGAAAAAAAATCATGCACATTACTTTTTTGTTGGGTTCTATGCACTCAGACTTTGTCCAGTGCTTTATCGAAGAAAGACGTTATTTTCTCCGAATAAAAAACATATCTTACACAGATTGTGTTATTCTTCAATGAACACAGGTGATAGATACGGTAGTGTTTTTCTTTAAATATATAAATACTTATTACCGGTTAGCTTGTTAAATAAGTATTTATATAATAATCCGAATTTTTATGTTAATGACCGTAGCGACTAAACAACAACTGTTCTGAATACATTATGACAAAATTAGATGATCTGACCACACGGGAACCGTGTACGATGTTTACTTGCCGAAATATACGCATTTTAATTCCAATCCAAACCGCCTCACAGCTTCGGGTCGCCATCTTTGCTCAAATCAAATCATCTGTGCGTTTGAAAGAGTCAGTACTGCAAAGCTTCTAAATGATCTTGTGTTGCAAATTTTAAGATTATAATAGAAATGAAATATGGATTTTAAAATAATTTGATTTAAATTACTTATGCATTAGGTTAGCGAATCGTAGCAATTACTTACAATACACTCTAACGTTGTACTCAATACTGATCACAATGTTTTTATTTAGACATTTTCTATATCTTTCGCTTCATATCATTTTAAGAATTGATTTAGATTTCCCAATAATTTCGCTGATGACGTAACATTAAGTCTACAGGCTATATAATCAGGCATCTATAGTCGATAAATGGAGGTTTGTAACACTTCGGTCCATTAGTGGTATGATATTTCGTGGCGTCGGTTATTAGAACGTGACTCGGAAAGCACAACGATAATAAAAACAGAAGATCATTGAACATTCCCGGGTTATTTTCGCAATTTTTGAGACACCAATGTGCTAAAATACAACGGAAAGTAACACAGATTTAATTCATAAGTTAGCTATCGTATCGTAACCTACAGTATGTAGTTGGACTAGACCTACTTTCGTTTTACAGTTTACGGATATGGTCATAAAAATAATTCATATTCTGAACCATAGTCGATCTAATTACTTAATTGCGGGATATTTCTATCAAGTATATTTGTACTTTTCATGTACAGGGTGCATCTTTGTTTAAAATTGACTGGTCTGCAGGTCCGATCTGACTCCCTCAGCTGACCCTGACCACAGGGCCACGTTAATATCGTATCCTTTTGTAAACACCTCATAATAAATGTATCAACGGCATAATCGTCTGGATTACAATTTTTACCGTTTAAATACTTTAATATATAAATACTTATTACCGGTTAGCTTGTTAAATAAGTATTTATATAATAATCCGAATTTTTATGTTAATGACCGTAGCGACAAAACAACAACTGTTCTGAATACATAATGAAAAAATTAGATGATCTGAACACACGGGGACATTGTACGATGTTTACTTGCCGAAATATACGCATTTTAATTCCAATCCAAACCGCCTCACAGCTTCAGGTCGCCATCTTTGCTCAAATCAAAGCATCTGTTCGTTTGAAAGAGTCAGTACTGCAAAGCTTCTAAATGATATTGTGATCATAAATTTTAGGATTATCAAGGAAACGAAAAGTAAATTTTAAATCATTTTTATTTTGATTGGTTATGATTGAGGTAAGCGAATTGAAATAATTATTTACAAAGTGAATTCAATTTTCTACTCAATACTGATAACTTTTCTTTTATTTAGATAATTTTTATTTCTTTCGTTTCATTTCATTTTAAAGGGAAAATTAGATTCCCCAATATATTCGCGGGAAATGAATTTGATGACGTAAACGGAAGCGCATGCATTCAGAACGTGACCCGGAAGATATGTTCACCTGTAAACGACAGAAACTTGACGATAATAAAAATTTTGCTTCACGTAACTTGTTAAGTGTTTTCCATTATATACCTGATACAAACATACATGTACGTAACAGTGAGGACACGGTAGTCAACCATTTTGGTAGGAAGTTATTAGATCTTTGTAAGGCAAGTGGTTTGAGAATATTGAATGGGCGTCACTCTGACGACCCAAATGGTAGTATCACATTTTTAAATAGTTTAGGCTCCAGTTTAATCGACTACGTATTGATTGATGAATCAAATCTTAATCTTATTACCAGTTTCAAAAGTGGCGAATTTAATGAATTTTCAGACCACTCACCAATAACTTTTACGCTCAGATCTATATGCACGGATGAAGATATTGTAAACCAGGTAACTGGTCCGAATGAAATGATAATTAGATGGAATGAAGATAACAAGGAGCAGGCCAAGGAAGCAATACATTTAAAATTACCAGTACTAGAGCGGATATGCATTAATGATAATAGTTCAGTTGATGAAGTTGAGACAGCTGTTAGTTAGTTTACAGAACTTTTAAAAGATATAATTTTACCATATTGCTCTGTCAGTAATCCATCACGCTATCATTCACAGAATTCGAACCAGAGACCTCGTAATGATGACAAACCATATGGTTCTCAGAAGAATGTAAAAGTAAATATAGGGCATACAAAACGTCTCTATGGAATTTTAACCAATGTAAATCTGATGATAACCATGCTATACTTATAGACAAGAAAAAACGGTATAAGATTATTGAAAATAGACTGAAAAAGGAGTATAAGTGTCAGCAAGGGAATATGATGAACTTCTTCAGAAAACACAACCCTAAAAAGTTTTACAAAGTTTTTAGAAAGAAAAACAAACAAAATAACTGTAAGTTAACTAAGTAAGATTTTTACGAACATTTCAAAAATATTTCGGATACAAACGTAGATGAAAATGAAGAGATCGATGCATTTTTGAGAGAATATGATGAAAACACTAATGATACATGTACTTAAGTCACCTACGAAGAATTAGACAATAATATTACTGAAGAAGAAGTTAATACGGCAATAAGAAACCTTAAACATAACAAAGCATGTGGTTTAGATGGATTATACAATGATTTTTTTTTTTATATCTGGAAAAGATAGTTTAGTTCGATGTCTGACTGCTTTATTTAATCGTATTTTTGATTCCGGCAAATTTCCTATAACATGGAATATTGGCAGTTGTATACCAGTTTTGAAAAAGGGAGATATTAATAATACAGATAATTATCGAGGAATCACATTAGTAAGTTGTCTTGGTAAGTTATTCACCTCTGTGCTTAACCGTAGATTAGTTAAATTAGATGAAACGTTCAATAAGATTACTGATGCGCAATTTGGCTTCCGAAAAATCTTTCTACTGTAGACGCTATTTTTGCTCTCCAATGTTTAATCAATAGGACACTTAGAAAACGGAAAAGGTTGTACTGTTGTTTTATCGACTATAAAAAGGCATTCGATTATATAAGTAGACAAAATCTTTGGTTTAAATTGATTAAGGAGGGTATTGAAGGTAAAATGCTGAAGATTATTAGAAGTCTATATGATAATGTAAGATGCTGTATAAAGCATAATGGTATCTCAGACTTCTACGAAGTGAATTGTGGATTATTCCAAGGGGAACTATTGTCACCTCTACTTTTTACACTGTTCACAAATGACCTAGAAATCAATTTTATCAACGATAATTGTAAATCAATAGAAATAAGAATAATGAATATATTTTTACTTATGTATGCAGACGATACGGTGCTGGTGTCCGAATCTCCTGAAGAATTACAAAGCATGCTGAACTGTTACAAAATTATACAAGGAAATGGAGCTTAACAGTTAATATTAATAAAACCAAAATTGTGGTATTTAGAAACGGGGGCAATATTAGGAATAATGAAAAATGGTTTTACAATAATGAAGAAATCGAAATAGTGAACGAATTCAATTATCTTGGGCTAATGATAGTTATAGTTATAGTTATAGTTATTTTCCAGTACAGGAACAGAATAAGTTCCTCTACACTGGACTCTCTTAGTATTCTACAATTTGTGTTTAAAGTTCATTTCTAGTTATGGTTGCCTTATAATCATATAAAATGTCCTGAGTTTTCCATATTTCATCTAATCTATTTTTGAAAGTGTTTATATTTTGAGCAATATAATGATGAATTATAACGGGAAATTTTTTAAGACACAAAAGAAAATTGCCGAACAAGGAAACAAAGCTCTATTTGCTATGTCTAATGTTTGTAAACGTAATTATTAGTCCCCTGCCGTTTGAAAAACGGGGGGACTATAGGTTTACCCTCCGTCCGTCCGTCTGTCCGTCTGTCTGTCTGTCGCGCAATAGTTGTCCGGACAACTCCTTCTAAAGTACTACTCCGATTTTAATGAAACTTGGTATACATGATCAGTATAACATGTAGTTGTGCATCCCACATTTTTTTTTCGAAAAACCAATTTTCAAAATGGCTGCCGACTTCTCATTGGTTGAGACTTGTCCGGACAACTCCTTCTAAAGTACTACTCCGATGTTAATGAAACTTGGTATACATGATCAGTATAACATGTAGTTGTGCATCCCACATTTTTTTTCGAAAAACCAATTTTCAAAATGGCTGCCGACTTCTCATTGGTTGAGACTTGTGCGGACAACTCCTTCTAAAGTACTACTCCGATTTTAATGAAACTTGGTATACATGATCAGTATAACATGTAGTTGTGCATCCCACATTTTTTTTCGAAAAACCAATTTTCAAAATGGCTGCCGACTTCTCATTGGTTGAGACTTGTCCGGACAACTCCTTCTAAAGTACTACTCCGATTTTAATGAAACTTGGTATACATGATCAGTATAACATGTAGTTGTGCATCCCACATTTTTTTTTCGAAAAACCAATTTTCAAAATGGCCGCTGACTTCTCATTGGTTGAGACTTGTCCGAACAACTCCTTCAAAAGTACTACTCCGATTTTAATGAAACTTGGTATACATGATAAATATAACATGTAGTTGTATATCCCACTTTTTTTTCAAAATTTCATTTTTCAAAATGGCTGCCGGCTTCTCATTGGTTGAGGCTTGTCCGGACAACTCCTTCTAAAGTACTACTCCGATTTTAATGAAACTTGGTATACATGATCAGTATAACATGTAGCTGTGCATCCCATATTTTTTTTTCAAAAAATCATTTTTCAAAATGGCTGCCGGCTTCTCATTGGTTGAGACTTGTCCGGACAACTCCTTTTAAAGTACTACTCCGATTTTAATGAAACTTGGTATACATGATCAGTATAACATGTAGCTGTGCATCCCATATTTTTTTTTCAAAAATTCATTTTTCAAAATGGCTGCCGGCTTCTCATTGGTTGAGGCTTGTCCGGACAACTCCTTCTAAAGTACTACTCCGATTTTAATGAAACTTGGTATACATGATCAGTATAACATGTAGCTGTGCATCCCATATTTTTTCGTAAAACCAATTTTCAAAATGGCCGCCGACTTCTCATTGGTTGAGGCTTGTCCGGACAACTCCTTAAGAACTACTCCGATTTTAACGAAACTTGGTATTCATGATCAGTATAACATGTAGTTGTGCATCCTAAATTTTTTTTTTTTTCGAAAAACCAATTTTCAAAATGGCCGCCGACTTCTCATTGGTTGAGACTTGTCCGGACAACTCCTCCTAAAGTACTACTCCGATTTTAACTAAACTTGGTATACATGATCAGTATAACATGTAGCTGTGCATCCCATATTTGTTTTTCGAAAAACCAATTTTCAAAATGGCCGCCGACTTCTCATTGGTTGAGGCGTGTCCGGACAACTCCTCCTAAAGTAATACTCCGATTTAAACGAAACTTGGTATACGTGATCAGTATAACACGTAGTTTAGAAAATGGGAAATAAATAGTTGCACTCCTGGTTCAGGCAGGGGACTTTGTATTGCTGTTGCAATACTATCCATCCTTGTTTTAATATAGAAACCTCATTGGCAGTCTTCAATACATATGTTAGTAGTATATTAAATTATGGGTGTGAAATATGGGGTTTTCACAAAGCTCCAGACATTGAAAAGATCCATATCGGTTTCTGGAAAAGACTATTAGGTGTAAGGAAAAATACTACAAATGCAATGGTTTATTTTGAACTTGGTAGAGTCCCATTGTTAATAGTTAGAAAAATTAGAATATTCTCCTATTGGATGAAGCTCAAAAATACTAATAATTGCATTTTAAAGGAGTGTCTTGAAGATATGGTAGCGAATAATGATAACTGGATAGTAAATTTAAGACACGAGTTGGACAAAATTGGAATCGGATACATATTCAATTTACCCACAGTTCAGAAGGTTGATTTAGAGATTTTTAAGTTAAGGTTAAAAGATATGTTCCAGCAAGAATGTTTAACAATAGTAAATAATTCTTCTAAAGGAAATTTGTATAAATATTTAACTATGTGTTTCTGTTTGCAACCATATAATTTACATAAACCCATTAATACTATATGTTTGAGAAATATTGCCAAAATACGATTATCGGCACATGATTTGCTTATTGAAAGAGGGAGATATAGAAATTTACAGAGAAATGAACGAATATGCACATTATGTAATAATAACGACATAGAAGATGAATTTCATTTCATAATTAAATGTAATTTTTATAGTGATATTAGATACAAATATTTGAAACCATATTACAGAAGGAACCCGAGTATGTTCAAGTTTGTTCAGTTATTAACTACAGAAAATGTAAAAGAATTTTGTAAGTTAGGGAAATATATCGGTCTAGACCTTGAAAGAAGAAAGTCAAATTTGATTTAAGACCAGATGTATCTTTTGTACTCTCACTCTATCTCATATGTGTATATTGGGTTTGTATGTGGCTGGGGAGGGGTAGGAGATACATGTGAGATTGTATGAATGGTGAGTATGGGCATAATCTGATTGAAGTTATGTGTAATTAATTTTCCATCAAACACACTAATTACATCTAATTTCAAATAGATTGAATGAGCGAAAGGCGTATGGTGAAAGTTGTGTGCCAGGTAGATACTTGTACTGTTATGTTTGCTTTTGTATATAATGTATCATGTCATCGTCAATTTTAAACGCACACAAAAAGCACATCGTTTTATTAAGGCCACTACAAAAGTTACCACATTAACCAAAAACTATCAAAATTATGGGATATAGTCTTATTGATCATGCACATTGTTGTAATTTATCCGTATTTTCGAAAATCCATTGGGTTCTATTCGACATGTCCAAGTTTGTAATTAAGCAGCCATTACGTCAGACCAAAACATCGCCAATTTTAAACGCACACAAAAAGCACATCGTTTTATTTAGGCCACTACAAAAGTTACCACATTAACCAAAAACTATCATACTTATGGAATGTGGTCTTGATTATCATGCACATTGTTGTCATTTATCCGTATTCTCGAAAACCCCGTAGGGACTTTTCGAAAATTGGAGATTCCCGCCGATCTTTCCTGCAGTGTGCTTGACTTACATACTCAAAATACAAACACTTGGACAGCAAATTGTGATATATTTCATATTGATGACACTTCTGCACATCGATATTAATAAAATTAAAGCACATAATTTGATCTTGGTGATGATTTCATTTTTTTTTTATATATGACAATGACTTATAACTGTTGTTGTAATAGTATTTTAATAGTAATGAACAATCATATCATTTCAAAAGTGTCAGATATAGACAGTCACATATTCTATATGACCTTGGTATATAGGTTAGCCCGAGTTTCCTCTGGCCCTGACACCATATAACATCAGATATGGTGTCAGGGCCAGAGGAAACTCAGGCTAGGCAAAGGTAAGGTTCAATTCAATTCAATTATTTTTATTCTGTATGCAAATAGCATATAGGATCACAATATACATACATGTGACAACAATTTACATTTGCGCAAGACGGCGGAGAACACAGCCAATTTAACACCAAGTATTATACATTTCAATAAAGCATGTGTTAATATTTTTTGCCATCACAAAAAGTGTATATCATACAATTACAATATTACAATTGCAATTTTAAACTACACGAATTTTTAAGACATAAAAAGACAATCACATACTTGAAATTATATTCCTAGACATATTTTCTCTAGAAGGTTCTGATAAAGAAAAAACTATTGTGCAATTACTAATTAATTTACTATTAATCAAACATATAAATACTTATAAACTAAGTAACAGTGACTTCCTTTTGGCCGTCGCCGGAATTAAATATTTCCCAAAATTTCTTAAAGTTTTTACATTGGTACTACAGAACAATTCAGTCATTTTGAAAACAGATGGACGGCGATAAAAATATGGTTTTAAATACTTCACCCTTAAATCCAAATACTTTGGACATAACAAAATAAAATGGACTTCATCCTCAACTTCATGATTATCACACAAAGTACACATCCTTTGGGGTCTAGGGATACCACTGTATCTACCAGTTTCAATATTCAACAAATGAGCATTTAATCTGTATTTGGATATTATTCGTTTTATTTTGAAAGTTAATGGTTTACTAAGATAGTCCTGTATGATAAACGTATCAACGATGTGTTTATATATGATGCACTCAGAAGAGCTTTCTAAACTAGCTCTCATTTCTTGGATAAAAAATATCTTGTAACCGTTGTTTATACAATAACAAAAATATGTTTTTATTTGGTACGTTCTGTGCATACCATACATCGCCAAAACCAAGTGAACATAAGTCATTTTTCAAATGATGAACCCAATTTGCTTTGCTATTAGGCTTTTTAATGTTAAGTTCGAATAACTCATTATAGCAAGCCCTCAATATACAGTTGTTTTCAGTCTTCAATAGTTGTAGCCAATATTTAACAATAAAAATCTTTCTCGTTATATAAAAAGGAAAACGTCCTAGTTCAAAATAAACCATAGAATTGTTAACAGATCTTTTAACGCCCAAAATCGACTTTAAAACCACCAAGTGTAGTTTTTCAACCTGTGGCGCAGTGTTATAGCCCCACATCTCACAAGCGTAATTCAAAATACATGATACGTATGTATCAAACAATGACAGTTTTGTATTTTCATTTAATATAAACTTTTTCATTTTACGATTAAGAAGATAATATGATTTTCTGCCTTGTATAGCAATATTATTTTGTGCTATTGTAAACTTACCATTGTAATTAAAAACTAAACCCAAATAACAAAACTGGTCTACTACCTCAATAACTTTACCATCATATTTCCATTGTTTATTCGGAAACAAACGCTTATCTACATTGACGGACAAATTCCATCGATCAGAATATCGTTTCAAGAAGTCAAGCATATTTTGAAGGTCCTCAATATCCTCAGAGAACAAAATAGTATCGTCTGCGTACATGATCAAGAAAAGGTTAAGCATCTGTATTTGATAACTTTGACAATTAGATTCAATAAGTTCTGATTCCATATCGTTTACAAACAGGGAAAACATTATCGGCGACAAAGATTCTCCTTGTAATAAACCCACCTCTAGGTCGTACATAGGAGATATCTCGCCATGTAATTTTACACAAGATTTGATACTATTATATACAGATTAAACATATTTAAATTTAAGGTGTGATGACCAGTTTCCATCTAACAATTAAGGGGTCTTTGTCTTGTTAGATGATGGTGTACACCTGTCCAGATCTTCACACCTTATAAGGTAAACTTGGAGGAAGGGGTCATTATTGGGGTCAGTGTAAGTCTGTCTTTTCTCCACACCCCAGTAATCACGCTTGATATACAGGTAAATATTGATTCTGGAAGTGGGGTGGGGGTGGGGGGCGGGATTGTATCTTATATAACAGTTAAAAGAACTCCATGTATGACCTGGATTTAATGAGGCAGATATAACAAAAAAAGCAAACAGTTGGTTTACCAAATGGAAATGCAAGTCTGATGTTCAACTCTAAACAAAACTAGACATTGGATCCAGAATATGCTATCAAAGTGATAAAAAAAACCCAAAACGTTCTTTTGTATTGTATGTTAAGTAATATATATATACTGTTGGAAGTAAAGTATTTGAAATATTAAAAACAGTATAGTACTTTGAGTACAAGATAGTTCCAGTACACATTCGGACTCTACATTTGGAGAGATCACAAACAACTTGCCAAATATATTTCTGTTTATTCCCAACTTCTATTCATTTCCGGTGTGGCTTGTTAAAATTCTTCAAATCAAAGGAATACTGTCATACATTTTTCAACAAAGTGCCATATCTATTCAGTCACTTATAGGGTTTTCTAATAAAAAAAAATCAATTATATTAGATGCATTGTTTGTTACGAAAGCCGGTTGGGGCCATTTTCGTAGAAGAACATTTTTTTCTGCGTTATTACGCGAAACTAACGCGTTATATCGCGAAACTTTCGCGTAATTACGCGAAACTAACGCGTTATATCGCGAAACTAACGCGTTATATCGCGAAACTTTCGCGTTATTACGCGAAACTAACGCGTAATAACGCGAAACTAACGCGTTATATCGCGAAACTTTCGCTAATTACGCGAAACTATCGCGTAATAACGCGAAACTATCGCGTAATAACGCGAAGCAGGTTATATAAGACGCTGAAATAAGTTCCGAATATATTGTACCATATTCTGACTGTGAAGATGGAGAACGAAGATTTTTGGCTATTTCTGGCAAGGGTGTCCTCGGAGGATATCAAGGAGGGAATGAAGAAAGAAAAGGTATGTTTTGGATTTGTACGCATGAATTATTAATTGTTTAATGAATTTATTTATTGCAGTCAAACGTCTTACTTAGACCGAGAACGAGTTTTCTGTAAAGAGAATAGATATGCATGGTCGGTCACATTTGTTACTTTATGTAGTCCAGTAACTGAATCAGAATTGAGTTATGATGCAAATTACAACAATGAATTCAGATGTAACGCAGATATGAAGATACCTTATGTTATTGTCCTTTACAAAGATGACTCAAATGATGACCAAAAGATATACAGCTCAAGAAAACATAGGTGTCACACAATATGTTTGTTCTGCGCCCGGCAGTAATCTATATTCATTTTGAATAAAAGTTTGCTAGAGTTGTACATGGTCGTTGATTCGACAGGACCAGAGTGGTAATATAAGCTTCAAATCAACAATTTTCTTAAAACGCAAGTTCTGAATGTAGATGGAAATCGGTGCTATATCAAAAATTATCAATTTCATTACCTTTGACTTTCCGTTCGCTCATAAAAGGAGATGTAAATCCACTAAGTTAAACAGAAAAAATCGTTCTTTTTGGTTTATTTCGTTCATTTTCAATTGAAAGCAATTAAAATTTGGTAGGGATTATAGCTTTGAGATGAAAGTTAGATAATGTAAAGGACAGGAGCTGAGGGGTAAAATTGTTAAATTAGCTCAACAATTGTCTTCATATTACAATGTAATGTAAGCCAAAGCAAGAAAAAAATATTGTGAACAAAATACCAGAATGTAGTATTGTACTACGTGCCAGACAAAAACATGCGACCAGACCATAATTTTAGATCACATCAGACCAAGAGATGTTTTATATCATGCTGAACAAAATGACTGAACCCACATGAGCTAACGAATGTTAATACGCATATCGTATGAGAAAAGTTGCAGTGTTCTCCGACTGCTTTCGTTACATTTGGCGACTTCAACATCAACAAGGTATCATTAGTTACATAGAATCTTACCGTTTGTTCAAGGCAAATCGCCCTTCGTCCGTGGTCCATCCTTAAGAATTTGAGGCTGATCGAGCTGTCAAGTGCTCAGTCATTTTTCTATCTGAAAGTGACCGTTTTCCAAAATGTCAAAAACCAAGCTTCCTAGTATAAACCTTACATGTAATATATCAATTAACTTATTCGGAAAAAAGTTAATGTTAACTGCAATGGATTTTCTATATATCCGTAAAGATGTATCATCGGGCAATTTTGGCTAAGTTTCATGTCGCTGTGATATGATAATGGTTGTGTCCAAGTAATGTTATAAACAGCCCGATTTTTTATAATATAAAGCTGTGATCTGAGGGGGCTTGTCAAATCGCCCTTCGTACGTGGTCTCAGTATCTTCTTAAACTTCTGATATAGCCTTTATAGGTTTCCCTTGGTTTTGAATTGTGTCTATTTAATTTTGAACCTGTTCAATACAGTCATTTTCAGCTCGTCTCTTCGAAGAAGAGTGAGAGCTTACGTTGTCACTCCGGCGTCGGCGTTGGTTTTTCAAATGTTAAGTTTTTGGTGCAAGTGTTGAAAGGAATAGTGATTAATGGTAAAATGGTCCCTGTTGGGGTTATACTATCCCCTGTTGGAGTTAAATTAAAACATTTTTTTGGGGAAAAAAACAAGATTTGCGAAATTATTTGGACTTAGAATTTTTGTTTTTTCTCTGAAAAAAAGTTTTTGGTGAAAGTGTTGAAATGTATTAATACATCATTTTATAATTGGATGCTGATAATTGGCATAGAGTCCCTCTTGAGTTAAACTATCCCCTGCCGGAGTTAAACTAAAAGATATTTTTTTGGGGGGAAAAAACCCAATTTTTAAAAAAAAAATTGTACAAATGTTGAAAGTTATTAACACATCACTTTATGATTGTACTAGGGTGCTGATATTTGGTTAAAGAGTCCATCTTGAGTTACACTATCCCTTCTTAGAGTGAAACTAAAAAAAAATTAAAAATGTGAAAATGCTCACATTAGAAAATTTATACGGGCCCACATTTACAAGGGAGACAACTCTTATTAGGATAATTATCAAAAACCTGAAGAAATAGGTCCAATAGCAATTATTTATTATATTTATTCAATCTACAACATCATAGCTTGTCTCTCGAATGTTTGCCAATAAACAATTTACATATAATATATATATATATATATAAGGGTCAAAGAAGTAATATGAACAGTATAATCCAGATAACACTGGATCCTCACATAAATGTATGGAGGATACGAATTACTTGTAATGATTATATGGGGCAAAGAAGTAATTCAAATAGTGTAAACAATAAGGTTTGTTAAATTTTCGAGGCAATCCGCCCCTTTATCAAAACACAAAAAATTACAAATACAATCACATAATATATATAAGAAGTACTGGAAATACAATAAAATACAATAAGAATAATGTTTTAGTAACTGGAGAAACCACAATGAACCCTTCGGCAAACGTGGGCCGAAGGCGGATACTAGCGTGACTGCATCATGTTCAACACTAGAACGCTATGCGACCAACGGCAGAGATATTTTGAATTCCCCCGCACGTGAAAGTATATCGAAGAGTTCAAAGACGATTCGTCCCTAAATTCTGCTAGTGGACGACATTGCATTCATATAAAAAATGTTGCATTATCGTCTCTACAGTGATTGATTAAATATCGTGTACAAAGTCTGAAAAACTTTAGAAAAATATGTTTTAGATCATTAGAATTATAGAGAGTGGTGTGAAAAAACTACTACAAATATTTATCAAGACTGAAAATATAAGAAATACGAATGCCGAAGTGTCCCTACAGGACGCTACGGGAAACAGACGATTCGGACCAACTCGGACCAAAATGCTGTTGCATGATGGCGGGAGGCGACTAAATGTGAGTCTCAAAGAGACTAGATGAATAGATGCACTCTGATGTACTCTCCATCTGACCATTATACATATGTATTTGACTATTCATGTAGTTAATTATTCAATTTGTTAAAATTTTCATAATTGCTGTACTTTTTGGGGCATCTATTCATTGTTGCTCTTTGAGACTCACATTTAGTCGCCTCCCGCCATCATTTTTTATATGAATGCAATGTCGTCCACTAGCAGAATTTAGGGACGAATCGTCTTTGAACTCTTCGATATACTTTCACGTGCGGGGGGATTCAAAATATCTCTGCCGTTGGTCGCATAGCGTTCTAGTGTTGAACATGATGCAGTCACGCTAGTATCCGCCTTCGGCCCACGTTTGCCGAAGGGTTCATTGTGGTTTCTCCAGTTACTAAAACATTATTCTTATTGTATTTTATTGTATTTCCAGTACTTCTTATATATATTATGTGATTGTATTTGTAATTTTTTTGTGTTTTGATAAAGGGGCGGATTGCCTCGAAAATTTAACAAACCTTATTGTTTACACTGTTTGAATTACTTCTTTGCCCCATATATATATATATATATTGGTATGGTTTTGAAAATTGCATGAAAACACAATCTGATCAAATTAACAATATAAATAGTATCAATGCAATTTGCGAAACCATACCAATTAAATATTTTAATTATTTATTGACAAACATTTGCAAGACTAGCTATGCTGTTCTCCAACAGCTCTTGTTAAGATACAAACAGCAGTATTTGGCAGACATCAAAATAATTTGTACTAAGTATTTCTCCCACAGAATACTCATTCTTAATATTACAAACTTTCACAGACCATACATTCTGTCTGGAGCATCCATGTAAAACAGTTCACACACTCAAAATATCTCTACAGAACATTCATGCCATGCATGTTGTACACAATATACATCCAACACTCATTATTCAATACATATAGAGTGGGTGTCCCATATCTAATACGTCATTTTAATATCAAAACAAAATTAAAACTACCCATGTGTATTTTTTATTACTTAAGAAACAGATAATTACAGGTAAAATATAGACAATAGCAACAACAGACACAAAGACTGCCAGACAGACAAACAGGCCGGTCACAAAGACAGACCCACAGACAAAGTTGCAGACAACAAACACATATGGACATACAGTTCAGAGAGACATGTGACCGTCTTATTTAGCAAGGTGTGAAGACATGTAGTTTTGTAAATGTTTTGTTTTATGATGATGTCGATTTCATTATCAATGTTTAATTT